>NC_139565.1:27964951-28113415 GCF_965112155.1 Podarcis liolepis
AGAGGGATCCCAGAGAGCGTCCCGGGATTGGGAGAGGCAGCCCCTCTTCTGGGGAAGGGAATCAGCTTAGCTCCAGTGGAGAAGGGGGGCAGATAGGGAAATCAGAGAGGCGGTCACATGACTCCTTGCCGGGGACCAGCAGGGAGAGGAAGGGTCCTCCGCTGTCCACACCCTCCTTGCGCAGAAGGCTTCCACGCAGGAGAGAGTAGGAGGAGACTGGGCATCAAAGAACTTCTTTGCTGGAAGAAGTTTAAGAAACGCCCACTGACGGATTCTGCCAGTGATTGAGACAGCCACGGGTGAGTGGCTGTCTGGACAGGAAAGGTTCACTCAGGCAACCCAGCCAGGTGTTGCCACAGGCTTACGCACGAGCAACCCCTAGAACCATTACACTACCCTTCATCTGAAGATCACAAGGTACATAACATAAAAATGCAAGGTACACAACATAAAAATGCAAAATTGAAGCACAAAATACATAATAAAACAAAAACAAACCAATACCTGCCCTCCCACAAACACATTTATAAGGCTAAAGAATGTTAATCAGCTAAAGGCCTGGTTGAAGAGAAACCTTTTTGCCTGGCACCCATGTAATGAAGGAGCCTGGGCAGAGCATTCCATAAACAGGGAGCCACCCCATAAAAAGCCTGTTCTCATGTTGCCACCCTCTGGACCTTTCATGGAGGGGGCACAAAATGAAAGGCCTCAGATGATTATTGCATGCTCAGTTTATAAGGAGAAAGGTAGTCCTTGAGGCATAGCAGACCTGAGCCATCTATGGCAGAGGGAAAATGGAAAACGAACGTTCATTTTCATTTTTGGTTTGAAAGAAATGTTGTAGAGCCTCTAAGGCATGTGTCTTCTTCTCCTAAGAATCAGGTGTGCATAGAAAAATATTCCTAATCATAGATGGATTGATAGAATCTACTTCTTATCTCTGAACCTCATTTTGATTTAAGAATTGCTACCATAGTTGCCACTGTCTTGATGTGTCATTACCTTCCTGTTCTAACAGATTCGGCTGCAGAGTGTGTGTTTTTTTTGTTTTTTAAAAAACTCCAGTGTTGAAAGAGAAAAAGGCTGAAGATGGGCAGCTATTTAACATACAGAAAATTGAGCACAAGCTAACTTTTAAGTGGAGGGGAGCGGTTGCCGAGAACGACTGGGGAGAACAAAGAAAGTGACCTTGTCAGGCTTAAATCCATTGCTATTGAATGTATTGACAGGCATCACAAATATTCACCACATGAACAACAACAAAAGCCAGTAAGGGAATCAGTGTGTCCCTTTGGACCTGGAGAAAGGAAATATGTGGCTTCCCCACTTACAGATGGGGGTCGGTGATTTTGGGAGGGCACGGACAGGCATGGGAATGGCCAAGACTTTGAGGATGAACAGCTTGTGTTCAAAGCAAGCTAAGGCTATAAAGCCCTAACGGCAGCCCTGACCAAGGTTAAGATCCTCCCTTCACTCACATCCTCTCCAGACTACTTGGGAGACTGGTGAGGGGGCACACAAGATTTGAGAGGGGGAAAGTAAATGACGAGTAGACCAGAACTGTGTTTATATGACTTTTGCTCCACCTAACCAACCCAGCTGGGTTTGGGCTGTGGTGGAATTGCACCCAGTCCCTGGATGGAGATGGTACTATCATTATTAATTAATTAATTAATTATATCCGGCCCATCTGGCTGGGTTTCCCCAGCCACTCTGGGCGGCTCCCAACAGAATATTAAAACCATGATAAAACATCACACATTAAAAACAGGGCTGCCTTCAGATGTCTTCTAAAGGTCAGATAGTTGTTTATTTCCTTGACATCTGATGGGAGGGCGTTCCACAGGGCAGGCGCCACTACCGAGAAGGCCCTCTGCCTGGTTCCCTGTAACCACACTTCTCACAGTGAGGGAACTGCCAGAAGGCCCTCAGAGCTGGACCTCAGTGTCTGGGTTTAACAGTGGGGGTGGAGACGCTCCTTCAGGTATACAGGGCGGAGGGCGTTTAGGGCTTTAAAGGTCATCACCATCACTTTGAATTGTGTTAAGAAACGTACTGGGAGCCAATGTAGGTTTTTCAGGACTGGTGTTATATGGTCTCGGCGGCCACTCCCAGTCACCAGTCTAGCTGCCGCATTCTGAATTAGTTGCAGTTTCCGAGTCACCTTCAAATGTAGCCTCACATAGAGTGCATTGCAGTAGTCCAAGCGGGAGATAACCAGAGCTTGCACCACTCTGGGTCTCAGCCTGTGTAGCAGATGGAGCTGTTAGACAACTGCCCTGGACACATGGCTGACAACATGGCTGACAGTGTGCAGATACATGCTGCATTTGGATGCTGGTTGAGGATGAAGCTGCATGTAGGCACTTAAGATCACACCAATCCTAGCTAGCCCTTGGGTCCAGCAGCACCCATTGTGCCACCAGTGGTGGAGCTTCATGCTCTGGCACCGGGGGGGGGGGAGAGCAGAGAGCAGGCGGGGGCATGGCTGGCATGCGTCCCGGGGTTGTGGTGTGTATCCTGGGGGTATGACGCGCCACCCGTGGGGGCATGGTGCCCAGTGCGGGGGGGGGAGCAGCTGCGATGGCACCCCACCGGGATCGCGTTGCCGGGGGCAGTACACTCCTCCGCCCCCTCTTCCTCCGCCAGTGTGTGCCACCATGTGAGAGCAGCTGGTTGCATATGAGCTGTGTTGGTTTTTTTTTTTTTTTTGTTGTTGCCCGTTTTACCTGCTAAGCAGTTTTTCCAGCTGCTGCTCCTCTCATACTGCTGGTGGGGGTTATGTGTTGAAACAGGCTGTGGTGAGTCACGTACTTGACACGCGTTGGTGCATTTACAAGACCTGTCACCAAAGCAAAAATGGTAACTCACAGAAGCTCCATCATCATATCAAGCTGTGTGACTTGACCATCAGAGATAATGAAAAAGGAGTGATTTCTGAAATTGGCTTGCAATTTGACATGGTGAGTGAATTAGACCATAGTTTCACTTGTCTAAATATTATCAGACTCATTTTTAAGTGCCTTTCACATTCCTTTTGTGTTTTTAAAAAATGGCTCATTCGGCTTTCTGAGCTGGATGAGTGATATTTTCTTCACCGGCTTTCACTTCACCGGCATCTTCAACATTTAGTAGCAGGCTGCCTCCGTACTGTCTCACATATTCCAGTTCGCCTGAGTGGATTCCCCCCCCCCCCCGCCCAGGAAAGATCTGTAGAAACCACTGGGATGTGCCCACAAACTAAATTCAGAATAACTAAATGCCACCCAAGTTTTTAGAATTTCCCACCAATCATAATTTGCTGGAAAACAAGCAGATGCTAAGAGAAAATTTCATTCAGTAAGGCTAAAATCCTGTACCCAAATACCTGGGAGTAAGCTCCAATGAACTCAATGGGATTTACTTCTGAGTAGACATGTACAGTGGTACCTCGGGTTACATACGCTTCAGGTTACATACGCTTTAGGTTACAGACTTCGTTAACCCAGAAATATTACCTTGGGTTAAGAACTTTGCTTCAGGATGAGAACAGAAATTGTGCTCCGGCGGTGCGGCAGCAGCAGGAGACCCCATTAGCTAAAGTGGTGCTTCAGGTTAAGAACAGTTTCAGGTTAAGAACGGACCTCTGGAACGAATTAAGTACTTAACCCGAGGTACCACTGTATAGGATTGTTCTATTAGTTTCTGATTGGATATGTTATTTTTGGTTAGTGGCATTAGAGGTGGTGAAAGTACAATGTATGGTTTGGTTGCATACCAGGGGTGGTATCCAGTGAAGCAGTTCCATTAGAACAAGGACTTCTAGTTGTGCAGTGGAAATTTCCCTCCCTCTCCTCTCCATGTGCACCATCTGTGCACCCCCTTAGATCTGTTGTGGGAGTTCCCAATCCTATGTGGGCATTCTCTTGGATCTGGTGCAGAAGGTGTTGATTTTGCTTCCATAGAACTGTATCCAACAGCACTATTGCAGAACTGGCCCAACATGTTTATAAAAGCACCTATTGTTGTTGGCATTCACCTGTCTTGAGGGACAATGGAGGAGTGTGCCATCAGGAGTAAAGTCAAACTGTTGGAGAGTTACAGCACCTGCTGTGGCTGTAAAGACAGATATGGGAGAGACATATTTTGATGCAGCTGAGGCTGATGAAGGCATCTGGTTTCACTGTACAGATGCACCGTGACATTTCTTCTCTCTTCGTAGTCATTTCTCTTCTGGTCACTGCTGTGGATGCACAGCCTGTCTGTCTGTCTGTCTCCAGGCACTGTGGTGATCTGCAAGGGATTCCCACACGGCAGGGTTAATGTTGCCAGCCTTCATGTCCCATTTGCAGACATCGAGCAACTCCAAAAACGTACTATATGGGTGGTAGTTAACTAGGCTTTTACTCAAAATAAAAAAGTTCCTTCCAGTAGCACCTTAAAGACCAACTAAGTTAACTAAGTTGGTCTTTAAGGTGCTACTGGAAGGAACTTGTTTATTTTGACTATGGCAGACCAACACGGCTACCTATCTGTAACTAGGCCTTTACTCAGAGTAGATTAGTGAACATTACTAAGTCCGTTCTTTTCAGTGTGTCTGCTGTGAGTACAACTTGGTTGAATACCACCTTCAACATTTCAAAATTAATTCAAGTCACAGTTTTTAATCATTGATGCAAAACACCCAGGAGCAAACACTCTTCTTCCTTAGGTTCCTCTATCATCCCTGAAGTTTACCAATGGTGGGGCAAATTAAGGGAGTTTGGGAATATAAAAGGCTCTAGTCTGGCTGCTATGGAATATCTATTCCATAAAGGTTTGCAAACAGCTGAGTCTAAGCGTACTTTGGAAGAGCTGCATGACCTAGCTTTTGAGGACAGGGTTCAGCCAGCCAGTCTGAGGCTTTGGTTGTTTTCATTTACAATTACATTATAGCTGTTTTCATTTAATTTTAATTGGATATTTATACTTGTTGTAATAATTATTTAGGAAGTTTCTATTTAAAATCTCAAGTGCTTGGATAGTCATTAATGTGTTACAAGCAATACTGAAGAGCAATTGGATGATGCTATTTGCACTAACCCAGCTTTACACTTTATACAGTAGGAAATATTGGAATTTAGTAGCATAGAATCTGAATGTCGCGCTGCATACTCTCAACAACTACTTGTTCCCATCAGTGTTTCTGAATTGTAATTGAAAGCAGCCTATGCTTTAGGGTGAAACAAGTACAGGATGATGGATGAAGCAACACTGAGATATGATCTCTGCTTTCTGGATTGGGGAGAGCAATGTTATTTTGCAATTAGAAAAAAATCAATCATTTGCAAAAATCTAGCCACCGCAATGAGAAACATGTGTATAATCTTTGAAACAATACCTTCTCACAAAACAACCATGTTGTTTGGATATATTTCTATTTAAGTTTTAAATATGATTCTTTTGATGGGCACTTGTTGCATTGCAGGCTTGACATAATAAGGGAAGTAAAAGATTGAATATTCAGTGTTTTATTACCTCTGTTTTATTTTGGTTTCGGTAAGCAGCTTCTTCTTAGCAGATCACAGGAACACAGCATCATAGCTAATGCTGCTCTTCCACTAGTGCAGCAGAGTTCCACTTCCACTTGCATTTCAAGTCACTAATGTGTCCATAGCCTTAGTGAGATGTTGGTGAATCATCTGCTTGCATGTTTGGTCTTCTTCTTATAAGGACTGAAGATTCTAGATATGTATTGTATTGTTGTTGTTTAGTCGTTTAGTCGTGTCCGACTCTTCGTGACCCCATGGACCAGAGCACGCCAGGCACTCCTGTCTTCCAGTGCCTCCCACAGTTTGGTCAAACTCATGGTGGTAGCTTCGAGAACACCGTCCAACCATCTCGTCCTTTGTCGTCCCCTTCTCCTTGTGCCCTCCATCTTTCCCAACATCAGGGTCTTTTCCAGGGAGTCTTCTCTTCTCATGAGGTGGCCAAAGTATTGGAGCCTCAGCTTCATGATCTGTCCTTCCAGTGAGCACTCAGGGCTGATTTCCTTCAGAATGGATAGGTTTGATCTTCTTGCAGTCCATGGGACTCTCAAGAGTCATGTATTGTATAGATTTATTCAATTAATATTTCCCAATTATTCGGCCACATGAGAAGATAAGCTTCTCTATTGCCTTGCTATTGTAATTTTACTGCAATCAAAAGGCTTGCAGTAAATACTCTCCACAGAGTGAATACAATCTTCATGCTAGTAACAGCACAATTGTAACCTATGATTATATATATGTGTGTGTGTGTATACATGTACATACTTGTATAGTGCCCTTCAGCCACAGATCTCAGGGCCCTTATACAGTATTTCTAGCATATCCAACCAATAGTCTTAATTGTTTCACGTTCCATTTCCAGGAGGTACAAGGAAAACCTACTTTCTTGATCTCATATTTCCAATGATTATTTGCTCAGATGATTTACTTGCACAGAGAGGGAAGAGGGTTCTTGGTTTGTTTGTTTATTTGTTTTTATTATGTGTTTTGTGTTTTATCTTGTATTTTTATGGAGTGAGTTCTCCCTGAGATCTTCACATGATGGGCAGTATACAATTTAAATAACAATCACAGAGAGATGACTTTGCAGCAGTTTCCCTCAGATTCAAAAGCAAGGCAAGATTATATTCATGCCATTTTATATCACAACAGGAGATGCTTTGCTTGATATAACCATATGTCCATTAAAGCCAGAACCCTTTCACAAGGTGTGGCAAGTCGGATGTCCCCACAAACCCCAACATTGGGCCTTACATTTCAATCAGAGCCATGCTACGTATGAAAACAGAGGTCCCATTTTTGACTTATCATTGTGTGACATTATCTAGTGCAGCTTTGCCCTTCCTAGCTGTGCTGACTAAGGCTGAGGGGAGACGTGATGATCCCAAAATCTGGAGGACAGCAGGTTGGCAAAGGCTTATCTAGTGGCTAGAGAGCTGAATGTTTCTCCCCTCATAGGCTAAAACTCAATCTCTTTCAGTGATGAAATATGGCTGTACCATCCAATATGGTTTCTATTGATGGTTTGCATAATGTTCTTTTAGAATTATTTTCTTTGTTGATGGCAGGACTGTCACTTTTTTTGTTTACTTTGCCTTAAAAGGAACACACTTATTCCCAGCAGGGCTAAAAAAAACACAACCTGATATGGCTTACTGCTATTTCCTGCCAAATTCCATTTTTATCCTGGAATCCCTCCATGTAACACAAGGTGCCTCCTAATCCCAAACTTTCCAATTTAAGGCTAAAATAATGTGTAGACAAAAATAAGTGTGGATTTAAAACTGTGCCTTCTGCACTCAGAAATACATATTTAATCTCTACAGTTCATTTCTTTTCTTGGACACCTAGCAAGGGCAGAGTAGTCTGTAATTTGAAAGTTCACATATTGTGGTGCCATCACTGCATTATAAACGTAGATAGGTAGCCGTGTTGGTCTGCCATAGTCAAAATAAAAAAATTCCTTCCAGTAGCACCTTAAAGACCAACTAAGTTAGTTCTTGGTATGAGCTTTCGTGTGCATGCACACGAAAGCTCATACCAAGAACTAACTTAGTTGGTCTTTAAGGTGCTACTGGAAGGAATTTTTTTATTTTGCATTATAAACGGCATTGTTAAGACTGCAATCTATAGGCAGGGACTTGTCCTTTTCTTCTGTTTGGAGAGTCTAGCTTCATATTATAAATAATTAACAACAGCAACACTGTTAGTTCCTGATGTATTGTTTTACTGACCTGTCATTTATAGAGTTGTCAATTAATATAAAATTCATCACGCGCCTTTTAACCAATGTATTGATCCAGCTGCTAATTACATTTAAATTAATATGCATATTAGCAACATCTCAAGGTAAGCGCCTTTCAATGTAGTAAAGAACAACAACATCTTGTTGAAAAGTAAGGCTACTTTTAATATTTCATTTTTCCTTTTCTCTTACAGTAGCACACCAGGGAAAGAACAGACTTCAAAAAGAAGTGTGCTCTTAACTTGCAGCGCTGCCAGTTAAAATTTGGTGATTAAAATCGGCACCCATCCGTTAACCAACTAAAGATGCTTAATCTATGCATAGCAAATAAATCAACCACAACTTGATTTCATGCAGCCAAAGCTTTTTGCCTCTGTCCCATTGTGTCTATATCCCTTCAGCTCCTGTCATACCTTTTCCTGTTCCCATACCTTGATTTTAATTGCAGTATTCAGTTTAACTGCATTATTCAATTTAATTACATAACAATTACAATTGCATCATTCAAATGTTTGCATGCAATGTGGCTGCCATTTGTGTGGTCAGGGATTCGTTTGGCTTCAGGAACATTTGACGGTGCTTCACATGGATCAGTTGAGTCACATTGTATGTAGCCACATCAGCACCACATCTCCCATTTGCACAAGATACAGTGAACGCTTGGGTTGCGAACGTGATCCGTGCGGGAGGCACATTTGCAACCCGCGACCCGCACATCTGCGCATGCACGGACCACGATTTGGCGCTTCTGCACATGCACAAAGCACAATTTAGTGCTTCTGCACATGCACAAGCACCCAAACCCGGAAGTAACCCGTTCCGGTACTTCCGGATTCAGCACGGTGCACAACCTGAAATCGCGCAACCTGAAGTGCCTGTAACCCGAGGTATGACTGTAACAGATCTGAGATCCTTCCATGTGATAAATGTACATGGTGGACCTACAAGGGAATCAGATAAAGCTGGTCTCATGTGGTAGTTATAAGTGCATAAGAAGAGTATTGGATAGACCAATGACCCACCTAGTCCAGCGTGTTGGTGGTGCTGTAGTCTAAACCACTGAGCCTCTTGGGTTTGCCGATCAGAAGGTTGGCGGTTCAAATCCCCGTGATGGATTGAGCTCCCGTTGCTCTGTCCCAGCTCCTGCCAACTTAGCAGTTCGAAAGCATGCTAGTGCAAGTAGATAAATAGGTACTGCTGCAGTGGGAAGATAAACAATGTTTCCATGCGCTCTGGTTTCCGTCACAGTGTTGCATTGCACCAGAAGTGGTTTAGTCATGCTGGCCACATGACCTGGAAAGCTGTCTGTGGACAAACGCTGGTTCCCTCGGCCTGAAAGTGAGATGAGCACCACAACCCTATAGTTGCCTTTGATTGGACTTAACCGTCCAGGGATCCTTTACCTTTTTACCTTTATCTCTCACAGCAGCTAACCAGATACCTGTGGAAAATCCACAAGTCGTACCCAAGCACAAGAATACTCTACTCAAGAAAGAATCTTACAGCAATGAGGTAAAAATGCAAATGTTTATCAGAGATCCTTCCGCTGATTTAGGCCTTAATTCAGCTTCAAAAACCTTGGAGGAAAGCATACACTCCCACATACATACCACACAGCGAAAGCTAGTTTATATCTTGCCAATGTTCTCTTTCTTTTCTAATTCCAAGGACAAACTCTTCTGAGTCATAGTTGCCCAATTTGCAGCAATGTTCTTCATATTCTTTCAAATGCAGAGCATTCTTTTGACTATCCAAGGATGACAGATTGACTCTTGTGGGTTTGAACAGCTTTAATTTAATGTCCAGTCATTGGGAAAACTACACAAAGGAGCTGGCTCGACAGAAGAAGGGTGCTATTAAAGCAGCATGACCAGAATTTACAACGGTCTGCCTTTCTAGGTTAGTGTTTTTAAAACCTTTTCGATTCATCAAGCAGTCACTTTTCTGAGCTTTGCAAATCCCCATTTGCAACCTTGTCGTCTCTCGATTTTGACTTCTATGATGAAAAATGCTGATCCATTAACTGGGGGCCAGGGCACCTCTTTTTTCTCTCCAAAGCATTGCCAACTGTGAACTTTAAGCTCAATTGTATGGGCTGTATGTATCCAACAACGTTGTTCGGTCTGTGCAAGAGCTTCCAATTGTGCAACAGAATATCCTGTCCCTCTCTTCTCCCCATATCTCCCCCTCCAAGTCTGCTTCAGAGAGTTGAGGGGAAACCCAGAACAGATTAGATGGGGGGATGTAGGTGTCTGAGTGGAAGTGTGCATTCCTTATACAAAAGAGACAACTTCACTGGATACAGTCCTATGGGTAGTATTCGATTCTAGTCCTACTCAGTTGAGGATGAGAGTGAAGATAGCAAGTGAGATTTTATTTCTTCTCTCATTCCATAATATTCATGAATGATGTGTTTTGCTTCTAGAGATTGCTGCAGTGAACAGAGCAAGGATTATTGTTCCATTGCCCCCAACTAGTGAAGGGGATTCTCTAGGAAGTGGGGCAAAAGGAGTTTATTTGTCCCATTTGCCATATTTGGCATCCTGCTTTCGGGGCCATGGCAGACTAAGGTCTGCAGATTGCTGAAGACAATCTACAAGACTCCGTGGTTCAACTTCATTAGCTTTATAAACAGGGTATTACAAGATTCTGCCATACATAATTAAAACTAACCTACACTTTCCTGATAAAGGAACAAAATTCATTTTCCAAATACATTATGTCTGGGTTTTTATGGTGCTTATTAGAATACGCACTACGTTGCAAATTCAGTAACTTGCAGTGACTCTCAAAGCCATTATTGGAAAATTAACAAGGTTCTACTGTATATCTCTGTTCTATTACAACACTGATAAGGTGCTTATATAAAATAGGCAAAGCTGTTAGATCTACCTGCATTTGGTATCAATCTTCTTATGCACTTTTTCCCCTTGGTGAAGCAAAGTGGAAAGAAAGGTCTGCAGATTTTGCATGCTGCCAACCATGAGGATACTGTAAGGGCCATTACCCAGGCATGCCATATAGAATCTAGCTTACAGCATTCGTTCCCCACAAAGTGCATAAAGTAACATTGAGGACATATAATTTAAAAAATGAGGATAGAAGTACAACAGTAGAGGAAAAATTCCAGCACTTTGCTTTGGCAAATCATTGGCTGGAATTTTAATAGCCTATGCACGGTAATGCTGCAGTGAGAAGACTTTAGGACTGTAGGGTCTCCTTTGTTTTTAACTACAGCCCCAAGGTCTACCAACTTGAGCCAAGGGCAAGATAGTGGCTAAGGGTGGTAGTTGTCCTTAGAGGACATGCATACTCGGCCCATGAATTTCTTTTCCACCCCAGAGCTGAACTTACAGTCTCTTTGCAGAGATATCTACTCCCAGTTTCCCTCAAGCTATCTCACTTTCAACAGCCTAATTGATTGATTGTCTTTAGTGAATAAGCCTGTTAGTTGTTGCTTAACTATGGAGAGTCAGAAACTCTCACTGATCTTTTGCAAACCACCCAGGGATCCATCAACAGACCCTGATCTTCCTTTTTCCCATTGCTGGAGTAAAGAATAGAGTGTTGGAAATTGGAACACCTGGCTTCAAATCCTGCCCAGTAGTGAAATGCTGTCCCACCCTGAGTGCGATAAATAAATAACAGGAGCACTTAGTGAAGTCCGTGGACCCTGGGCCAAATTCAACGTGATGCTAAATGCTTGGTTGTGCATTTCATATATAGTTTTTAAAAACTGAAAATAGCAGCTGTTGTGGATGCGTGGTCAGTATTGTGACCTTGTGGGATTATTTCTGCTATATAGCAAGGGAGGGAAGGTGCCTTTGGTACTAATGGACAGTGATTTCCCATTCCAAATAGAAAGTGGGTGGGAATAATGTTCATATATTCTCCTGTCCTCTGCCCTCCAACCCTTACGCTGATATTTATAGCTTAACAAAACACACACAACACATACAACACATCTTGTAAACCACTCTAAGATCTTTTGATGAAGGGCAGTATATAAATCTAACAAATAATACTAATTAATAACACTATACTATGCATTTAGTGTTGACCATTGTAACAGTAATAAGGATCAGGGGTAGCCTTCTTCCAGCATTGACCACACCTTCATCAACAACTTGAATGGGTTTGCAACTTGAATGGGAACCTTGGCCAATCAGAGTCCCTTTTGCCCATTCAGCATCTTCTTGAGAGTGTTAGTAGTTTGTGAGGCATCATCGAATGAGTAGAGCTAGCCCCACACAGTCCCACAACCCCTTGGAGTTCTCCTAATAAAAGCATGAAGTGGGCTGTATTTAAGGATTAACATCAAATCAACAATGATCCTCGCAATCTGGGACTCTTGACAAGTGAATCTGATCATCTGATCCTTCAAAAAATGGATGGGATTAAAACTTCAACAGTTGATTCTCAAATAAAGCTAGATTCCCCTCCCCCTTTTGCTGATCCTAAAAACCAACTCCTGGTGTAACAATGATCTGCAAAAAATGGAATGATTAGCTATGCACCTTCATTACTCTCATCAGGTGTTTGTTTCTCCTCTGGGTTTGCCCCTAAGCACAAATATCCTGTCACTCAAATGGGAACAGACAGAAGATCTTGTATCACCTGTTTTAGGGCCAGGGCTGTGGAATAAATAAACCTGCTGTTCCTGTGGATTACAAGAAAATGAACTCTCCAGACACTTTCTGTCAAGACCCTTTTCAGAAGCACATTCGCTGCACTTTCTGGAACACTCCTCTGCATTGTTAGTCTGTGAAGACATCTCAATATGATATTGCACAGTTTTATTTTCTCCTCTCCACAACTGCAAAACTATTCAGGAAAGCCGTAACCCCAGACAAGAGACTATGATGTGTTTGGTGTTACTATTACACTTTATGAAAATGTAATTTGAAATGGTGCATGTGCTTAAGGAAACATCCTGTAAGAATGGATTTGTGTTTCTTGCATCCGCCCGGTGATGACAGCAGTAGTTCCCTTTGTGGGATCTGCTTAAACTTATTCTTAGAAAAATAAAATATAGTTCTGTAATGATCTTTGGCCACATTCATGTACCTATCGAAGTACAGCAACAACAGAACACTGGAAGACCATAAAAAATTGAAAGAAGAATACTCTCCACTGTTGCCTTTATGGCTTTCGCCAAAAGCAATTCCAATCAGTAAATAAATAATAGGTCAATAAGATGCCCAGAAGTTTAGTAACAGGGTCTTTTTAAAAAACCAGCTGCCTTGTTCAGACAATAGCATATTGACTTAATATGCTGGGATGTGAATATTCCTTTTGGTCCTGCACACAACACCTCTGTTTCTCTCTTCACAAGAGCTGCAATGAGGCCACAAAATCTCCAATTAGCCATCACATCCCATTTCATCCAAAATGGGAAACTTTAGCTATCCACATCAGAACAAACCAGGATCCTAAACCATGCTTTGAAGTTGACTGAGGATCCTGTCTTGGTCCAAAGCTGGTAACTATAGTTTCTCAGTTTGCATGAAGCAGGACACTAAAGCTAATTGAGGCAGGATCCCATGTCATTTAGGCACATCTCAACAGAAAGGGCTGCATGTGTAGACAAAAGACTCATTCACATTTTGGCCATTGATATTCTGGTGCAATGAACAATTTAAATCCAGATTTTTTAGGTTATAAGTTCTTTGGCGTACAGGGTTCCTTTTATTTTTGCTTATGCTGCCCTGTACAGCATAATGTATCTTGCGCATGAACCAGTATGCATTGTGACTTGCAGTTATTTTTGATTGATCATAGTTTCTTAATTATTTATTGTTAAGAGTGGATTTCTATTTAATTATTCTTTGCTGATGTTTTGAGAGTTAATTTTGTTGTGAACTATTGCATTCTAATAGATTATTGAATATTACTTTATTTGATATAAGTCGTTCCATTTTAAAGTTATCTTTTATTATGACTTTTCATAGTGGATCAGATTATTATAAGGCGTGTGCTCTTCATTGTTTATTTTGCTGTTGTAAACTGCCTTGCGTAAATAATACAGAAAGGCGGTATACAAATTAAAAGTGAAATGAAATATTCATTAGCCACTGTGCATGCACCCAGCCAATGCAGGAAGGGTGCACATGCAGAGGGTGCAGTCAATGGCACAGTCACAATTTCCCTCGTGACTGTGTTTCTTCCAAATGTGATTTGCATTGTTATTGATGAGAAAGCAGCGCTTAATGAAAGTAATCAGCTGCCCATGGATCTATCGACTTCTTTCCAAAGAACGGCTTCCACTTTGCAAACAGTATTTGTGTGTCAGCAGATTCCCTTCACTTGAACTGCAATAGGCTCCTTCCATTGCTGCTCTGCTGGGGTGGCCATGTGTCTTCTGTTAAAGGGGATCGTTGCCAGACTTATAAACATGCATAATCAACAACAGCTTATACAGTGGTACCTCAGGTGCGCGGCACGATTTAGCTCTTCTGCGCATGCACGAGCGGTGAAACCCGGAAGTAACTCTTTCCAGTACTTCCAGGTCGCTGTGGGACGCAACCTGAAAAAATGTAACATGAAGCAAACGTAACATGAGGTATGACTCTAATCAATCACACATATATCATATTCATTAAGCATCTCTTAGCATAAGCTTGTCGGTTTAGCACGAACTATATGGCTTATCTGAAATCCACAGCAATGGTTTCCAGTCAGTTAGGAGGAGGCACACGGCTTACTAGGTGTCTTTGTGGTGAGTATTAGAATATTTGCGAGTGGCCATTAGAACAAACAATGAAAAAACCACCATCCTGATCTTGAAGGATACAAGAGTTTCCTAATTTTGCAAGGACAAGTACAAGAAGGGACATAGGCAGAGATTATTCCCTAAGTGACAAGCATTGACCTATATTGAGGTCCATAGGGCATGAAAAGTTACGTTAGGAATGTAGCCAGGATAAAGATGCATGCCACACACAGTAGGGGGCTCTTTGTATTTGAAGTACCTACCCTGGAGGTGAATTTTAAGTGTGTGAGTTAACATCTTTGCTATAGCGTTTAAAACCAGCACTGTGCTGCTTGATCCACAGTCAGGTAGCATTACCTCTCCTGAAACTTGCTCCGAACCTGTCTGCACTGGTATAGAAGGTCATACTGCTCAACTGTCCTGTTTTGAGCAGGACGTCCTGGAATTGCAGAAGCCACCTTGGCTTCTAATTGCATCTTGGGATGTCCCGTTTCAGCCCCTGCAAGAGCACAACCCCAGAAGACACGCAGCCCGATTGGACGATATGGAAGGGGACCTCTCTTGACAGGAGTTTACCTGATTCAGCCTATCAGGCAAAGCTCTAAATTCTCTCACATAGTCCTCTGTTTGAAGCACTATCTGGTCCAAGTCTTGTTTAATGATTAAGAATCATAAGAAGGAAGAGAAGGGGCTTAAATTTTCACAACAGCAGCGGATTAAAGGGGCACGTGGGCCACCTTGTCACAGCATTCTCCTATATGGTGAGAGGCACTGTGTTTCCATTTAAATTATTTCTAAATTTGCATTTGTACTGTAAATGTGAAATTTTATGTAAACCTCTGCCTTTTGAAGTGCATATCTGTGCCCCCCATTTGGCCCTTCTTTGGGGTAATGCAATTTCTCTTTCTTGGTGAACCAGAAGTGATCACCCCCTGCTTTGCATGTGTGGTGGTTTTTTGTTTTTTTAAAAGAAATCCTGGGGCAGTAAGGAATCCTGTTGCCTTTAATTTTGTTTTCTGCTCGCACGCTGGATAGCTAGCAGAAAGGAGTCTGGCTCCGTCAATGCTCAGATTGTTCTATGAGGTGGTGCTTTACTAATAGCTTTATTATTTACCCATGTAAGCAAAGGAAGCAGCGCAGCTTAGCAAGAGCTCAGAGAGATCCACTTTCAGCCTGAAAGTAGGCCACTGTGTAGAAACAAGTAATTAAAGGGTACAATGCCTGTAATCAATTGCACACAGGTTATCTTTGATTGCTCTTGCAAAGGACAAGTTACATGCAGGCCCGCAAGCCAGGAGGGGGAAAGAAAAGTAGTTCCTTTATCTTGCTTTTGAAGCTACTTTGCTGGGGAAACAAGGCCATTCTTATTTGAAATCTCCCCGTTTAATTAAAAGGACGCAAACTTCAGATGACGATGATGATACGGCCTATCAAATGTGACCTGGAGACTGTAAAAGTGAGGGGTGCACGGAAGAAGGATTTATTTTCCGTACAAGTCTGTTGTGTATTTTCCCTCCCTGCACTGCAGCGATCTGTTTGCTTATGCTGATATGCCTTACTGCTGATGCCTTTGGGCTTGAAGGGTATCCACTTTTGATACCGTGAATAATATATGCTTTGTGACACTTCTGAATGACAGGACCTTGTTTTGCCTTAAGGAGCTTCAGGCTAGCAGCTGTAAGCGAGAACTTGTGGACACTGCCTCTGTAGGGAAACACACATGAATTTCTCCTTGTTCAGATTGAATTCCCCCTGTAGGCTGGTAGGGCCTTGCAATTTTAAAAGAGAAAGGGGTAGGCTGTGGGGAAGATAGGAACAAAAGCAGAGCTTTGCTAAATTAGATTTTTTAGTCCAGGGGTGAAGAAGCTGCAATCTTCCAGATGTTGTTGGACTACAGCTTCCTTGACTGTTAGCTAGGTTCTCTTTCTCCTGATGTAGTCCATCATGCTGCTTCCCATGATGGCCAAACAGATCCTTCTGGGAAGTGTACAAGTCAATAGCCTTCTCTCAATGTTGCTCCTGAGGGTGGGCGGGCGGGCAGGCAGGCAGCTTTCAAGGCAAAATGGCCCTGAGCGCCAGGGAAAGCAGCCTTATATAGGCTTTCCCCTCCCCTTTGCAAGGACTCATGGGAAAGTTTTCCCCCATGAGCCCATCACACAAACAAGATACAGTGGTACCTTGGTACTCAAATGGCTTGGCCTGAACAAATCGGCTCCCGAACGCGACAAACTCGAAAGTGAGTGTTCTGTTTTGTGAATGTTTTTCGGAAGCGGCTTCTGCAGCTTCTGATTGAGTGCAGGAAGCTCCTGCAACCAATTGGAAGCTGCGCCTTTGTTTTTGAACGGTTTTGGGAGTAGAACGGACTCCCAGAACGAATTAAGTTCGAGAACCAACGTACCACTGTACTGGGAGTATGCAGCACTGAACTCAACAGCTCTTACTTCTGAGTTGGAGAGAGGCGGCCTGGGCAGGCCAGGTCTTCCTGTTATATACCTGATGGGATTGACAAGGCAACCACTGCACTCACTTCATTACAAACAGTATTTCTACCTGCAACACACTTGAGCAAACGTGCTCCTCTTCCTTTCACAGATATTTTGTTTCCATTTGCAACTGTAGCTGCCTCTGATGAGTTATCATTTAACACTTTATTTGGGGGGGGGGGGAATTAGCATCACACGTCATGTGCATGGAAGTTGCCAAATCAATTAACCAATAGAAGGGTTACTGTTAATAGCAGCAGTTTTCCTATAACTTGATACTGCTGGATAGTTCTGATGAACTGCAAAAGCATTTTTATTTGTTTTCTGTTGCCACCCTGGAACTTTTCTTTATTAGTGCCACTTTATTTTGTACGATTCCTTGCAAATGAAGGAAAACAACTTTTCTGATTGTATATGTTGATAATATAATTTTGGTTACTGAGAACAAACAAGATTGGGCGCAGGCCTGGCCAGGACACAGGCATCCTGACTGTGACAAAGGTGACCTTTGTGCTTGCTTGATTAACAGCTGTTGAGAACTTCAAGGTCCCTGCTCTCACTTCTTATGGTCTTTGTATTGGACCTGGGGACTCCAATAGAGAGCATTCCATGTCAAGAAGGAGGGCAAGTGGGCACCCTACCAAACACAGGGCAGGAGCTACACGGAGCAGGGCCTTTTCACTGGTGGTGCCCATTATATGGCTCGCTCTTCCCAGACCTGCTCTCTTTTGGCCTTTATTTTGGAGCTTTATAATTTAGGAAGACTTTGGAAGAACTGGTTGACAAGTCTTATCAGTCGCTGATGTATGAGCAGATTTTATTTGCTGCTATTCTGGGCTCCTGGTGCACCAGGGTTTACACTAGCATAATAGAGTTGGCCAGGACACCAGAAGGGATACAATTTCTGAACTTTCTCCATTATTGGCACAGCAGGGGGTGTTCAGTCAACAGTGCAAAGGCTGAGCTGAAGCGTTTCCTGCTTTCAGCAATAAGGGTTGCTGTCTGGGAGTACCCAATCGGTTAGTTGTCAAATTCTAGAGCTCCCTATTGGTGGCTCTTAGCTAATTCCAAAAATACAGAGTCCATTAATAAAAAGTGTTCATTCATAAAGCAGTAACATAAATCTCCATTGCTACATATTGGGTGTGCGATTCAGCGGTTGAACGTACAGGTTTATGGCCATGCTGTAGTGTAGTGCTTATGTGACTGTGAATAAAAGGTGGCTGGGCTCATCGTCCTGGGGTTGGGGGGGCAGAGACATGACAAAACTGATTTCCAATAAGTGCCCCCCCCCATTTCCATAAGAAGTCCTTGAGTCTGTACTCTGAATAAGGACACCAGGGACCTAGAAGGTGCAGGGCTTGTCAGTCCAACCCCTCCACAGTCTCATCAGGGCTGACCTTAAAGCAACTGGAGCAATTGGGCCAAATTGGGCCCCGCGGGCTGCTCCTAGGGGGCCCCCCACACCAGGGCAATCTAGATGGATTTTATTTCTATCTATAAGATTTTGCGGACTTTGGCCGTGAACTCGGGACCTACCAAAAAAAAAAAACAACTAAAGTTGGGCCCCACTGGCTAGCCCTGGGTCTCATAGTTGTTGGGCCTGAGTTGCCCTGCCCTTGCATGAAGTCTTGGGTTTGCAATTTTGGGAGAGGGGAGGTTGCCTGCTGGGGAGAGGACAGGCTGGCAAAGCCCCCTAGATTTAGAGGCCCTAGGCTTCAAGCCTACTTAGCTTGTACATAAATCCGGCACTGAACGCAGGAAAGAAGCCCTGTCAGAACTGTTTCAAGTATTACAGGCACCATAACCTTCCTCATCACTTGTCCTGAAATCCATGCTATTATTTAAACATTTTTTTTCCTTGATGGATGACTACTTGTACTGCTCATTAATTGTCACTAAATGTGCAATTAAGATAATTGAGGCATAATTGTGATGAATGTCACAAGGTGATCTTTGCAAAGATCAGAAGGTTTTCATTTTCTTTTGGGTGGGAAGTGCATTTGGGATTGTTTCGTTTGTACTGGCTTGCTATGCAATTCTGTGATCATGGCTTTTAAAGTGGTGCGATTGTAGCAGATATAGAGGTTAAGATTCAACCTACTTAAATATTCCAGTTGGCTATAGCGGCAACAGAGAGAGACTGTTTGTGCAACAGTTTTTTCTAGTAATTAAGAAGAAAATCAGTCTCATCTTTTAGCTTTCCCCTCCTCCTGTTGGAATCTTAATCTTTCCTTGATGTCTTATTTATATATCAGCACATAGACATGGAGTGTTCCAAATTGCCTTGTGGCATTGATGTACTCAGCTTCCTGCAGGGCAGACAGCGGTAAACATGCTTTAATTTAGATGTCTTCCACTGCCATGCCAGAAGTTCATGCAAAATAAAATTATGGCTTTTCAGCACAGCATATTCGATCCTCATCACATCAGCAAAAGTGTGCCTAGGGAAGGGACATAAGGTGAAAGCAGCATAATTTAAGACCACACAAACAGAGTAATGTTTTGAAGATTGAAAACACTGTCATTGTTATAACATCTGTGCAGCTGTTTCTAGGTAGTTGCACAGTTTTAATTTCTGTAGATATGCAGTAGTAATAGCACAATAGACAACAGTGAGTGAACGGCTCATTGCAGTGGCATACCATGGGTTGCCAACGCCCGGAGCCACACGGAGAGGCGGG
This sequence comes from Podarcis liolepis, assembly GCF_965112155.1. Taxonomy (NCBI): domain Eukaryota; kingdom Metazoa; phylum Chordata; class Lepidosauria; order Squamata; family Lacertidae; genus Podarcis; species Podarcis liolepis. The sequence continues at coordinate 27,984,586 of NC_139565.1, forward strand.
GTTGGGAGGGAGGGAAACTGACGGAGCATACATGCACATTCAACTGCCTAATAGCGTCTGCATCACACAGGAGATCACAGACACAGAGATAAGAAAAGAAGAGTTTTTTCATTGTCTGGAGAGGTCACTTCCTGGTTCACATGAAGAAGCCATTTTCAGTGGGAACCCAGCGATGGAAGTGTTGGATTCCGGGTGTTGAAATTTTGCACCTCTAACAATTTTGCGCCCAGGGAAACAGCCCCTGTGCCTACCTACGCTATGCCACTGACTCACTGACTAAGGGAATATCATCAGTATTAAGCATCCTTTCCCTGTCCCCCATGGTAGTTAACTGTGATTTAACTGGAGCATAGTTATTTCCACCAGTGGAAACAGGACACATATTCTATGTTTGCACAACCTGCCATTAAACAAAATAAATTAAAACCAAGAATTTGCATGGCTGCAAATATGTTATGAAAGGAGGCAATTGCCCGTTTATTTTTAGAAGCAAGTTTCTAGTGCTCATGGCTATAGACAGAACACATGAAAACACTTTGGTAGTTAGAGTGGTTATGGGTAAATAATATCCATACTTTCCAAAGTCCCACCTCCAATTCTCCCAAGCTCTTTTCATTGCTGTTCTTCACATGCTTAATATGAATCTGAGAAAAAGAAATTCTACTCACAGCATTGGTGACTGTGCCTTCCCCTCAGATTTGGGCTACACAACCGAGGTAGTTCTTTGAGCAGATTATATAGCTTGCAACTGAGTGAAAGACAAGCATCTATAAGACAATAGAATTCAATGGGAGACATGGTTAGCTCTCTTTCATCAAAATAAATGGGACTGTAATGTGCTTAGTTTATTTTAAGAGCATACCAGGGAAGACCTATACATGTCTTCTATTATTATTATTATTATTATTATTATTATTATTATTATTATTATTATTATTATTATTATTTCAATTTATTTAATATATATCCTGCCTGTTATCAAAAGATCCCAGAGCGGTGTACATTACAAACACATTACAGAACATCAATGATAAAAGCATAATAAAAAAAACATACTGGCAGACAGCCTAATTTAAATAAAACAGTCATCTTAATAACAATCCTATCCCCTACTCTTTCACAGGCATAGGTTATTTAATAACCATAGGAATGTTTTTGCCTGGTGCCTAAAGACATGTAATGATGGCACCAGGTGAGCCTCTCTGGGGAGAGCATTCTGCAATTGGGGAGCCACCATAGAAAAGGCCTGTTCTTTTGTTGACACTCTTCGAACCTCTCTGGGATGGTGGACATACATACAGAAGGGCCTCAGAAGGCTGGACAAGAGCAAGCCTGGGTCTGTTCATATGGGGATAGGTGATTCTCAAGGTATTGATGTGTACTCAGAAGTAAGACATTGAATTCAATGGGACTTCTTGCTAGGAAAGTTGTCACATATAAAATCTAGCTTGGTAATACCTCCAGCTCCTTAATACCAGAAATTTTGAAATCCCAGATTGGCAACCCAACCTACTATTCCTGATGTGGAAATTCTATAAAAACTAGGTGAATGTGATAGCGTACTTCCTAACTTATGCAAATGACTGACAGTGCTTTGACCCAGAACTCTTGAGACCTGTTCTTCTACAGCAGGAAAGATGCAATAGAAGCAATGTCATCTCAGTAGATCACAGGTGATTGGAGAAGAAGCAGGAAAGGAAGAAAATGATATCTGCTTTTATATGTATGTTGTTTTGGCTGAATAGCTGCAGAGTTTGCTGTGGGTAACATTTCTGGATATACTGACTTATAATTAAACTATCAAGCTGGTTTTTAGCTTTAGGGTAGGGTTGTTGCTGTTGTTGTTTTTACACAAGGAATAGCAATTCTCTGCTGTAAGCCTTTTCCATACGTCACCAGAGTCTCGCTGCCCTTGTAAAATAACTGAGGGGGAACTTGTGGACGAGACGTGGTCTGGTGTTTTGTTTGAAGGGATAGAAAACATGCTTTCTGACAGCTTTCCTAGTATGCATCAAAAAAATTGCAGTCCCACAGTTGCTTGCTAGAGATTCACCTCAGTGAAATGCCAGAGCTGTCAATCAGAGTGATTTATTACATCCTCAATTCCCAAGTTGTTTGTCTGAAAAGGAGCTGAAGTTTCTAGAAGCCATTAAGAGTCTTTTAGCCTAAAAATGGATATGCACAAAGAAGCTAAGCAGGGGGAAATTATGTATTCTGAGTAGCAATGATAACTTGGTGTGGGCCCTATTGTAATACTGCGAGCTTTGCAAATCTTTTGAGATGAAGCTATAAATAAACATTATTGTTGAGTTCAACTAATAAATATTTTAAGTCTGGCACATAGGAAAACATTTTTTTGTTGAGTGCTCATCTATGCAATCAAATATTTTAGCGTAATGAAGGACTCTACAAGAGCCCTCCAAGTTAGGTTATTCACTACATAAATATGCGTAAGAGTAGAAATGCTTGAATCCAATTAGTATGTGTGCACTCAGTTGACACTAACCAGCAAGATTTAAGTTGTTCGGCATCCAATAGATTTGACTGGGAGAGATGGTAGGCACAAGTTTAACCCTTTCCTGCCGAAACCAATGAGACTTAAAAGGACCAGTTTGTTCCACAGGACAGACATCTAGAGGAAAATGGAGCTGGGATTCATAGTAAAGTGTATACATGTCAACCCCTATCTGAACTATACATTTAAAGTAGTACCATACTACAGTGGTACCTCGGGTTAAGAACTTAACTCGTTCTGGAGGTCCGTTCTTAACCTGAAACTGTTCTTAACCTGAAGCACCACTTTAGCTAATGGGGCCTCCTGCTGCTGCTGTGCCGCCGGAGCACGATTTCTGTTCTCATCCTGAAGCAAAGTTCTTAACCCGAGGTAATATTTCTGGGTTAGTGGAGTATGTAACCTGAAGCATATGTAACCTGAGGTACCACTGTACTTTAAGCAGTCATTGTTTCACCCAAAGAATCTGGGGAACTGTAGTTTGATTAGGGGACTGAGAGTTGCTAGGAGACACCTATTCTCCTCACAGAGCTACGGAGCTACATTTCCTATAATCATTTAACAATCAATCCCTCTTCCCAGGAAATCCTGGGGGGGAAATGTCTTCCAATCCTCACATTAGTCTGGGAGGTGCAGATTGGATCAGTTAGCACCAGAATTCACAAAGTTCAAATTCTCCAAGCACCCCCAGTATGGCATGATGGGTTATATTTACAATTTCTACGATAAAAATAAATTCTGAGAAAGAAGAATTGGTCAACAATGGCTAGTCTATTGTGTCATGTTCATGCTCAGAGAAGTACTCAGCTCAGATTTTCAAGAGACAGAAAAATTCTTGTCTCAGCTTCCTTACATTCAATGCATATGCATCAAGAGAGAGAAAGATTGTGGCTAACTGCTGTCTATGTAGGGATATGTATTGGCAACCAAACAACATCTTTGCATGCTTTTAGGCTGTATTGTATTTATCTACAATTTACACACACACAAAAATGAGCCTGAAAAATCACCTGAGGAAAAATGTGTCTTTGCGTCTATGAGAGAAAATGATTTCTTCTTAGGCAGATCTTCCAGCATTTCCAAAGAAGTAAAGAGATCTGTAAATATAGTTTTCTTCTCCACAATCCATTGACAACAAGCTTTTGACCACCAGCTAACAGTGCTTGCCAAATATAGATGGAACTCAAAATAGCAGAATTTTGCAACAAAAACTGGGATGAGTAACAGATATAGTGCTGAGACTCACATGCCCTGATGATAAGCATTTTATTTATATTCTGCATATAATCTAAAAGCCTTTAGAATAATTCACTTAAATTGGAATGCAAGTGAGAGTACTATTATTAACTGAATGACCTCCACCTAATATCTAACATCTGGCAAAATACACTTTCTGGACTGCCAGATGTGCCCTACCGGTCTGGTACAGTTAATACTGCTTATTTTGCTGATTCTCAAGGAAATACAAAAGTAGAAGTCAGCGGAGAGTTGAAAACAGAGCATGTAGGTGATGTTAGTTTATTAATAATAAGCACTTCCCTGATGCTTTGGTGAAATTGATTCTATTTTTGGCCTCAGGCGAATCCTTTACCAAGACCAGCTACCCTATTTCCCTCTCTTGCTGTTTGTATTGTTGATGGTGCTCTTCCTTGGGTATTTTTAGATATGCAATTCCCATGTCTACAGCCTTGATTTTTCCTCTGCATGTGTGAGCCTCTATCTGCAACTGCTTTTGTTGTGTGTACACAGTTTATCCAACCTTCTCAGTTTATTCCTGCCTTCTCCCCCACTCTACACATAGCACAAAAACACATGTGCACATTGTTTTAGTGCAGTGGTTTACTAATGTGCACATGCATTAATGCTGTGTTTTAATGTTGTAACCCGCCTTGGAAGCTTAGGACCAAAGGTGGGTAATTATTATTATTATTATTATTAATAATCTCAGGATTATGTGCACCTTGATAAGATTGTGTGCATGGTTGTATCAAAATACTGCCTGTGTAATGTTTCAGTAGTGTACAGGGGCGAATTGATGAGCACTGCACAAAAATGCTGTACCTATGATACATAATGCTTTTTTGCAGTGTTTTAGCTATGTGTGTGTGTTTATCAGCAACACAGATGAAAAGCTGCAAATGAACGAAAGGAATGAAAAGTTGCAGCAAAAATGGCCACTGTTTGCACATAATGCTAAGCAGAGTTTTTTTCACCTCTCAGGTGGGCGCCATTGTCATTATAAGAGAACAAGGGAGGCATTCATGGTGAGTTCCGGCACCTCTTTTTCTAGAAAAATAGCACTGATGCTAAGCCAAACCATGACTTGGCAGGAATGTATGGGCTCCTGGAGAGGGGATCATGTCCGTGTTGTACTTCCTGCAATCCTCCTCCTGCTGTGCAGAGATAAACCATGGTTTGGCTTAGCATGTTCTCCAAGCCAAGGCTCTTGGCTTGTCTCATCCAGACAAATCGCAAGCTGTATTCATAAAATTGGCTGCAATTTACTGCTTCTATTTTCTTTTTATGGAATTCCCTTTTCTCATAGTCATTTCTCTTGAATCTGTTGTTGTTGGCATCTCAGGAGTCAATGGAAGAGCACATCTTTGGGAGTGAAGTCAAACCCTTAGAGAGTTACAGCACCTGCTGTGGCTGTAGAGACCAATACGGGAGGTAACATGCTTTATTGCAGCTGGGGCAGATGAAGGCGTCTGGTTGTGCTGCTACAGGCGCACCATGGCGTTTCTTCTCTCTGCACTCCTCCCAGCAGTCATTCCTCCCCTGGTCACTGCTATGGATGCACAACCTGTCTGTCTCCAGGCACTGTGGTTGCCTGCAAGGGATTCCCACGTGGCAGAGTTAATGTTGCCAGCCTTCATGTCCCATTTGCAGATATATTTGTAACACAGAGTTGGTGTGCTAACAGGCCTGGTGCCAGAAGCCAGCTCCCTGTAGAGTATGTCCTTGGGGGATCCTGCCATTTTCCATTCTGTGTACATGACCAAGCCAACGTAGACATCACTGAGGCAGGAGTGTGAACACGCTGGGAATGTGGACTTGGGAGAGCAGATCTTTGGATCTCTATCATGCCATGTGATGCCCAAATTCTTCCTGATGTGGAATATGTGGAAGGCATTGAGTCATTGCTCCTGGCAGTTGTAAGTTACCCATAACTCACTTCCATAAAGCAGTGTGTTTAGCATGCACACCTGGTAGAACTTCATCTTGGTCATTAGCATCACATTCTCCCATAACCTTTTGGAGAGGTGAGCCATTGCTTTAGCTGCCTTGGCAATATGCTAAAGTGTTGATTGAAAGGTTGCTGGTTGTGGTGGAGCCCAAGCAGACAAAACTGTCTACCACCTCAAGCATGTGGTCACCAATGCATCACCAGTGGAGTGCTGGTGACGTCACTTAATAAATATATTGATTCGGAAAACTGAAGTTAGTTAAATAACCATTTCCCTCTGTCATCATCTTTGTGTATGCTACTACATACTAGAAAGAGTTTTGCTCAGGTTTATATCTTCCTTAAAAAATCCTCAGTTCTGGATTTCCACATGCTCATATTTAGAATAATTAACATGGTAGTGGCAGCTCTTTAGTATTAAAGCAGGAAACACCTTTCAGTTTGTTCTACCTAACATGAAAGATGGAAGTGTGGAACATCTTTTTACACAGAGTGTCAGAAAGTTAATTAAAGAATGGGGATCCTGAGTTCAGAGCAATGGCGGGTTTGACATTCATTGAGATGACAGCAGAAAAAATAGGTTTGTTTTGAAGGCTTGAACTCTATTTTCACATCGTACCTTCTTTGAGTTTGAGACTCATTAACACATCTGAAAATGTGTTAAAGCAAAGTAGATAAACAATAGCAATGTGTAAGCATCACGGAAAACAGAATAATATTTACACAATCCTTTAGATGTGATTTTGTTCTGAATATGAGACAGTAAAGTAATTCCTTATAATGACTGTTGCATTTTGGTTTTTGATATTCCTTCCATCAACTTTCCTCAACCTTGTGCCTTCCAGGTCCAGTTAGTTTAACCAATGGTCAGCGGTGTTGGAAATTGTAGTTCAGTAGCAACTGGGTGGTACCAGGTTGGGTAAAACTGCCCTCTATTTACCCTAACCAGTTAGTTTTGGGCATCAAATATTGCTGTGGCCAACTGGTCATATGTAACCTTAGATGTGGCTGTGCATTCCCATTCACATAAAGTAATATATCTCAACCTTTTAATAAGGGTCAAATGAGAACTCCGTTGTGAATTGGGAAGGGTATTTAGATGGAAATTGGCCCTGGCAAGTCGACATAGGCAGAATGCTGCTTATTTGCCTTGAAGGTTGTTTATGATCATCTCTCCTGGTGAATCAAAGAGCCTCTGTTTTAGAGCTTTAATCCAGGGAGTCCCCTAAAGGAGTGGAATGTACTTCTGCAAGTAAAATGGCAGCAGTTATCTAATTTCCCATGTCACTGCTGTTGTGCAACCTGCCTTCATTTATACTCCCTGACCCATCCCTGACTTCATGCAAATCTAGGATTGTGTTACAGCACTACAAAGCCCCCAGTGGGGTCTGCATGATGGCATGCTTACATTTTTATTATATAGTAAAATTTGCTAATACGATGTGTTATAGAAACAGAATCTCATGAAGTGCAAGAAGATACTGTAAAAAAGTTTGTTCCACTGAAATGGAAAGAGGAATGGCTGGTTTACAGCTTCCTACATTCTATCTATGCTATTGTTTGACAAAAAACAAATTATAGCTAAGTACTTTAACAACAGTATGCAATACAGGATCCCTTTTGTTCTCTGAAAAGGCAAATCTGAAAAGGCTGGCTGCAAAGAGATAAGAACAGACTGAAGGAGATTTCAGATAGGAGTAGCTGTTGTTGCTTGTGCATCTTTTGACTTCATCTATGTTCAAATTTGATTATTGCACCCAGTTAGACAAATGTATTTAGCACTGGAATATTATTATTTTCCTTTTATTGTACATTATCATTCTAATGCATTGCTACCATCCTTCGAAGCATCGGAAGCTCCTGCTAAGTGCACAAGAACACTTATGAAATGATAAATTGATCCTAATCGCTGGTATCTAATGTACCCTTTGATGCACAGAGAATGTGTTTGGTTAAAATGCTATGGGTTGTATCCAGTGTTAGTCACACTCAAGAGCAGACCCACCAAAATTAATGGACATGAATAGCTTCAGTCCGTTAATTTCAGTGGGTCTGTCCTGAGTAAAATTGAGTTGGGTACAACCCCATGAAACCTGTTCACTGTAATAACATAATAATGATAATAGTAAGCAGTTGTCCCTAACAAGTAATGGCAATTTGGGAAATAATAATAATAATAATAATAATAATAATAATAATAATAATAATAATAATATATATTTATACCCCACCCATCTGGCTGGGTTTCCCCAGCCACTCTGGTCAGCTTCCAAAAAATATTAAAATACAATAGTCCGTCAAACATTAAAAGCTTCCCTAAACAGGGCTGACTTCAGATGTCTTCTAAAAGTCTGGTAGTTGTTTTTCTCTTTGACATCTGGTGGGAGGGTGTTCCACAGGGTGGGTGCCACTACCGGGAAGGCCCTCTGCCTGGTTCCCTGTAACTTGGCTTCTTGCAGCGAGGGAACTGCCAGAAGGCCCTCGGCGCTGGACATCAGTGTCTGGGCAGAACGATGGAGGTGGAGCCGCTCCTTCAGGTATACTTGACCAAAAGACCATACCTCAGTGCTAGAGCAATTGCTTTGCATACAGAATGTCCTGGGTTCTAGACTTGGCATCTCCAGGCAGGGCAGGGAAAGATTCCTGTCTAAAACTCTGGGGAAAGTTGAGGGAAATGGAGGATGTTGGTCACAGCTCTACCACATGTTCATTTCTGTTTTTTTCTTATTTTTCTGTCATCATCAGTTTTGCCTCTTTATTGTCAACCTTGACTTCTGTTATCTTCCCAGACTCCTCAGGTGGTGGGGATGAGAGGGGAAAAAATTAAACCGCTCCGGGATGCTATTTTTAAAAAAGTGAACTTGAACTCACATGCTTAGAATGACATCTTGGGAAGGAACCACAGTCATTGACCTTGAACACACCCCAAAGCTATTGAAAACCTGCAATTTTCTTCTAATGTGGACTTTAGATATTATCCTCCTAAGGCAGTTTTGGACATGGTTGCTAAAGCTATTAGAAATGGCTAAGAGTGCAGGCATCACGGGACAACATGTGACTGGGGCAACAACCAAGGCTCTTGTTTTTACACATATAACTTGAAGAAACTCAGCTAATTGTGACACTTCAGATGAGCTCACTTGGTTTTGGGGAGTGGGCATGTCACATGGATACAATATATTGCTTTGTCTCTTGGCTTTCAAGCTCAGAGGGTGGGGGAGAAGAAGGGACCGAATGACCTAAGTGTAGCAAACAAGAAATCAACAATGTGTCTTTTTAAAAAATACATAGAAAATATGCACAGACAGGAAACACGTATACCATACTTTTCCTGTTGCATTTTCATTGGAATTAGCAATAACACACCTACATAAGAGACTGACAGCCCAGGAGTGAGATCTTGAATTCCGGGCTATGGTTATGAAAACAAGGCCAAAACTGAAAAACTGAAGTTGATCTAAAATTGCCTATTTTATATATTTTTTTAATGAAGAAAAAGCATGTCTTCAAATGGGGTAGGGAAGCCTTTGCCTGACTGATAAGCATCAACTCTTGCCGCATTAATGTATTCTATCCATTGATTTCAGTTGATGCATATGAAACATTTTCTTAACTGTGCTCACTTAAGGGAACAATATACAGTTGGACTTATTTATTTGTATCATTTTTATGCCACCCTTCAGCACAATAAAACTCTCAAGGCAGCTCACAACAGTCGTAAAAACAGCATCAAATAAAACTTACTGATTAACGCAGCAGAAGAGTACTCAGGTAGCATAATAAAAACCAGCAGCACCAGTAAAAAGTCCTCAAGCAGAAACCTTGTTCGAAAGCATGAGTAGCATGCTAAGTCAAGAGGTAAAAAATAATAATAATTGCACAGAGGCCTGAATAAATACAAAGGTCCTTGCCAGATGCCAAAAAAAGATATCAGAATTGGTTTCAGGAGAGTCTCCATGAGGAGGGCATTTGACATGAACTGAAAATATCACTTTCTGAGGTCACTTTCTACCTCACTTCAGAGTGCATGAGATTTGGATAAGTGTCTAGAACACGGAAAGTGACCTTATCCTGAATCAAACAATGGAACTTTCTAGCTCCACTTGACAGCTGCTCTCTGGGGGTTCAGACATGGATCTTCTTCAGCCCCACCTTGAGTTGCCCAAAACTGAAGCTGGGACCTTCTGGAGGCAAAGCATGTGCCCTGGCATTGAATAACACACCTCAATAGAATAACTTGGGCAGACTAATGTGGACACCCCTCCCCAGTTACGTACTTGCCAGCTGATGTTGGATAACAAATCCCATCAGCTCTGGCCAGCATGGTCACTGGTCAGGGAGTTGATGGGAGTTGCAGTCCAACAACATCTGGAACATAGGTGCCAACTCCAGGGGGCCGTGAGTGCTTGGGCACCCACAATAATGTAACTGTGGGGGCCGGCCACCCACAAAGCCAATAGGAAAAGCCGGCATATGGCAGTGGCGCCACCTCCGAGAGAGAAGCAGTTCGGCCCTGTCCTCTGTAACCAGTTAGCAAGCCCTCCCCTCCACGGGGAGGGGCTTGTTTGAGCCCCACCCCCTGGAAAAGGGTGGCTCACTGGCTGTGGAGAGGAGGAGGAGGAAGAGGAGCCACCCCTGGCTACAACATGGACGCACGTCCGTGTTGTGGCAGAGGCCCCCCATAATCCAGAGGGTGAGATGGTGCACCTGATCTGGAGGGCACTGGATTGGGGAAGGCTGCTTTGGGGAAGCTGGTATTCAGTTTTTTGCTTAAACCAATGGAAAGGGGTAGAAATAAGCCACAGCATGCTTTACTCCAGGGATGAGTGGGACCATCCACAAATTTTCACCCGCAGATCTAAGTGACTGGGGCAGGATGTATGGGATTCTCAAATGTTCAGGTCCAGAACTGTATAGGGCTTTAGTTCCATAGCAATTTGGCAAATTTAACGGACCAGAAACCTTCTGTATCATCACCATCATCATAATTGTACCCCATCCATGTGATTGAGCAGTGACCAGAGGAGGAATGACCTCTGAGAACACCCCAGCTGCAAGAAAACATGTCTCTCCCGTATTGGTCTCTTCAGCTGCAGCAGGTGCTGAAACTGTCCACTGGTTTGACTTCCCTCCCAAAAGCACATTCCTCCATTGTTTCCCAGGAAAGACAGATGCCAACAACTCCCAGGCGAGTGGGATTAGGACTGCAGTCTTACAAATTTATTATGTCATAATAAATGTGTTAGACTTTAAGGCATGGTGCCCTTCTGAAGTTGTGGCCAAGCTGAAGGGCATCACATTGGCTGTCCTGCTTTAAGGTGACTTTTGCTGCTTTTACACTGTACATCTGGTTTTGATAAGGTGGAAGGCAACCTGACACAGTGGAAATGGTGGTTCTGCTAAGTGCATGTCTGAATGTATCCCAAGTCAGAGCATGAGAAAACATGCATAGGGTCAATTCTGCTGGCAGGCCTGAACCTCTTGTAGAGGATATTTCTCTTCTTTGGTCTGTTAGAGCAATACATCGAAGATATACATAACAGCTCAGAAAATTTCCTGGAAGAGTGTTGCAGCCATCTGCATTCATTTGCTGAGCCAAGTATGCAAAGGGAAACAGGATCAATCCATGCTATGATTTTAGTTTTGGTATTCCTTTGCAGCTGCTGAGCATGAAGGAAGGCATTCGCAGGTGTTCAGAGGCAGCCAAACTCACTTCCTTCCATTCTCTGCAGGCTCTCGTTTTTATTATTATTGCATTTCAGGGTAAGATTTAGACGTGAAGATGTGAAATACTGACATAAATAACAGTTGGGACGGTGATAAACAACAGACACTGATCACAGTTCTGCTTTTAATCACATTTATTAAGGTTTGGAAGATGTTCATGGATGATCTAATTTAAATCTGAACCATATATTAGTAGGCAGGAGATGGGAGTGAGTGTTGCCAGATCACATGGGGTCCCTCCAGATACGCATATCCTATTATGGTGGAGGTTTTCAAGCTTTTTGAGTCCACAGCTCCCTTGACCACCTGCAGAACCCTGGTGGGGCTCAGGAATCCAGTTATGTCACCCCTTGCTTGCAGAGCTGGCAGCTTCTCGCCCCTTTTCAAACACCCTCCCTTGTGGAGTGTTCCCTCAGCCTCCCTCCCCTCCTTTCACCTTGGGAGTTCTCTGGGCAGCTGCTGCTGCCGCCCCTGATCTCTGAGCCCCAAAGAGAGGTGCCTCCTCACACTGCCCCACAGGGACCTGGGAAGAGCATGCCGCCAGCCTTAGTGGCCCAATAGAGACTGGCCAAAGGTGAACGTGAGGCTAGCACCTTACCTTCAGAGGTAGCAGTGGCAGCAGCAGGTGCTACCAGGTCTGCATTGCAGAAAGATTCCCCTTTGGCACTGGGCACTCAGCTCACAGACAATGCAAGCACAAGAAAGGCCAGTGCCTGCCTTCCTGCCTTCCTGGCCTCCTGCTTGTCTGTCCATCCCCAACAGCAAGGGCTGGTGGACTGGCTGGCAGGGCTCCCTCACCTGCCTGCTTGCTTGCTTACTCTGAGGCCTTCTTTGTAGTTGTTGTTGTTTAGTCATGTCTGACTCTTCGTGACCCCATGAACCAGAGCACGCCAGGCACTCCTGTCTTCCACTGCCTCCCGCAGTTTGGTCAAACTTATGCTGATAGCTTCAAGAACACTGTCCAGCCATCTTGTCCTCTGTCGTCCCCTTCTCCTTGTGCCCTCCATCTTTCCCAACATCAGGGTCTTTTCCAGGGAGTCTTCTCTTCTCATGAGGTGGCCAAAGTACTGGAGTCTCAGCTTCAGGATCTGTCCTTCCAGTGAGCACTCAGGGCTGATTTCCTTCAGAATGGAGAGGTTTGATCTTCTTGCAGTCCATGGGACTCTCAAGAGTCTCCTCCAGCACCATAATTCAAAAGCATCAATTCTTCGGCGATCAGCCTTCTTTATGGTCCAGCTCTCACTTCCATACATCACTACTGGGAAAACCATAGCTTTAACTATACGGACCTTTGTTGGCCTTCTTAGCTCTGTGCTAAGAAGCACACCCTTCCAGCACACCCTGGCCAGCCCCAGAGGCACCATTCACCTGCAGAGCTTGAAGCCACAGCTGCTGCAACAAACAGCTATTCAAGCCTTTGGGAGGCAGACACATGAGAGGGGATCAGAGGAGGGAGAAAAGGAAAGAGGCCAGAGGCCAGTGTTGCTTGTGGCACCCCTGACCATCATTCAGGGCACCCCAGAGTGCCATGGTACACTGGTTGAAAACCACTGTATTGGTGCTTCTCACTCATGCAAGGATTTCTTTTTCCTTCCCAACGTCCACACAACACCATTGCCATCAAAACGGCGGCCCACATCCCCCCACCGTTTAAGACAGTCACAATTTCCAGGGAAAATAGACTGTTGCAATATCACAAATGAGTTGTCGGCAACACATTTTCCTTAACTGACTAGATTCACAATTTCCAGGGGGAAAGCTAGTAAGTTAAAAATACCTGTTGCTGACAATTCATTCACAAGATCTCAGTGACCTGTTTGGAAGCCCCTGTTACACTTTGGAATCCTTGACAGCAAAATATTCCATAGCTAGAGATGGGGGAGAAGTTCAAGTCAGTTTACATTTAAAGGTGAATCTGTTAAATTCCAACTTTCTGAAACAAAACACAAACTGAAACCCAGCCATCCTTCAAAATTCGCACTTCCATGAATTTTGCAATGTAAGTTCTCCAGCCAAGTAAGGGGGGGACACCTCGGTGTATCTCCCCCCCCCCCGATGCTGCCCCTGCCAGCAGGCATGGCCAGTCTGGGCAAGATACCACAAGGTGTGTGAGAGGGAGGGAAAGAGAGAATCAACTTTTAAGCCAGGAATGAGAAACCAGTGGTCCTCCAGACATTGTTTAAAAACCGGCACAACTCCTATCATCCCATTATCAATATTCACTGTGACTTATGGGATTTGGAATCCAACAACAACTGGGAGATCACAGGTTCCTCATCTCTGCTTCAAACATACATAGCTACTTTATTGATTGGGTGGTTAATTCATTCATTCATTAAATTTCTATCCCAACTTCCCTCTCAAATGAGCCCAGAGCAGTGCTTTAAGCACACATGCAATGTTATATCTTAAGGCAGAAATCCATGCTTCCTTTCATAGGGTAAAGTATGAGATTCCTTTTCACAGTTCCGAACAATAGTGTTATTGTTCTTTTGTTGAATAGAAAGCATATGCAGAGGGCAATGTGTGTCTTTGGGGTCTATTTTCTAGCTCCTCTACCCAGGGAGATACATGTAAAAAAAACCAGGATACCAAAATAAATCAATTCAGATAAGGCTTTTGTTAGCATGATATGATGCAATGTATGGATGAAGCCTCCTAGCAAACCTTTATCACTTAAACAGCTACACTGCAGGTTATTGCAGCAGCAGTCACTCCTTGACAGCTATCCTGAGCAATAGAGCTGTACAGCCTGCAAATAAAGGGATTTGGCAGCCCTGCCTCTACCCAGCTAACATGCACTATTGAGACAGGTGATTTAGTATCGGATGCTGGAAAATCATATGTGTTCTGTGGGTCTGTATGTAAATGTTTGGGAGATTTGCCTTTGAATGCACTTGACCTTTTCTGCTCAGTAGAAGGGAGTAGATAGGCAAATTATGGATTCGGAATCTACATGGAGAAATTAGATACAAGCCAAACTTAGCTGTAGATCTTTTGAGACTTCTAAAAATCTTATCTCTCAGCCTTGTTGTTATCAAGAATAGTACACAGTTAAATTTTCACCTCTTGATTAGGTGCTGCATGTGCAATCTTTTCAAGGCGTCGTGTTCTTAACAATCTGAACATTGATATTATTGCTGGCTAACCTTGAGGAGAGCAATTGTCCTCTGGAAGTTAATGCCAGCTCAAGGATGTATTGCCGTCCTGTGCTTGCAAGAAACTCTTCTCCATAGCACATCCAGGCCTAAAAGACAACTGTGGATCAAATATAAGAGGAAATCGCTGTGTCCCTCCCTGCTGCTTGGGTATGTTTCTTCTTGCTACAGAAATAAAATCCTGAGAGATATGTTTATTTTTCAGCATCTCCTTCCATTTCCAAAGCTTCCGTTTGTCATTTCACAGGGAAGATTTAATTTGCCCTGCATTTATTTTGCTACAAGAGTTCAGATAGATTTATGTCTGGATAGGAAGACAAAATATATTAGATTGGTTCTAGTTATATGTGGCATTTTAAAGATTTTTTATTATAAAAAAATAAAACCAAATAAGAGCTCTTTAGCTGTCAGCACAATTAGGGCTTCTCATGAACAGGATAAACATCTCAAGAAAGCCATTATGTTGCCAGCAATATTTTACTCCATGCATTTTCAAACTTCCCTTCAGAGGTTATTTTTTAAAAAAAAATAAAAGACTGGTTTTCTATGAGTCACTGTCCTTCAAGAAAACAGAGCTAATGTGGACAGCTCAGTGCCTGTCAGAGGCATTTGGCAGCTCTGCTAGGCATGTGTGAGAGATAGACCACATGACAAAGGGTTGAAATACCTACTGGCAAAACACCTATTATTCCTTTCTTTAAAAAGAAAGCTGCTTTTTAGTGTCATTCCAGATCCAGTGTGGGTTGAAGGCTTGGTCTCCGCTTGCATCAGAATGAGGTGGTAAGAGCCTGAGGAAGTATATAGCAGAGCAGGGATACCCTCCAGATGTTCTGGACTTCCCATCTGCATCATCTCTGATCTCTGGCCCGGCTGTCTGGGGCTGATGGGAATTGTAGTGCTCGGCATCTAGAGGCAACCACATTGGCTATTCTTGTAGCAGACCAACCCACTTTAGGTAATTTGCGGAAGATGGCATTATCCAATACTCCAGTGCTCCCCTCTCCCACAAAAACCTTGCACATCAGGAATGAAAGTTCTAATCCAGTCCACTCCCTGCGGTGCTAGTTGTCCACACATGAGAGCTTCTCATTCTAAAGGAATATTTGAAAATTTGATTCTGCACCTTCAGTAATAATAATAATTTATTTGTACCCCGCCCATCTGGCTGGGTTTCCCCAGCCACTCTGGGCGGCTTCCAACAAAAATTAAAAATACTATACATTAAAATGTCACACATTAAAAACTTTCCTGAAGAGGGCTGCCTTCAGATGTCTTCTAAATGTCAGGTAGTTGTTTATCTCTTTGACATCTGATGGGAGGGCGTTCCACAGGGCGGGCGCAAGTAACGAGAAGGCCCTCTGCCTGCTTCCTTGTAGCTTTGCTTTTCGCAGTGAGGGAACCGCCAGAAGGCCCTTGGCGCTGGACCTCAGTGTCCGGGCAGAATGATGGGGGTGAGACGCTTCTTAAGGTATACTGGGCCGAGGCCATTTGGGGCTTTAAAGGTCAGCACCAACACTTTGAATTGTGCTCGGAAACGTACTGGGAGCCAATGTAAGTCTTTCAGGACCAGTGTTATATGGTCTCAGCGGCTGCCCCCAGTAATAAGTGGTACAGCCCATTCTCATCCCCTCAGAACTTTGTTGCTGGAGACCTAGGTTCAGATCTCTTCTCAGTCACAGAGCTTACTGTGTGAGCCTAGGCAAGGCACTGTGTTTCATGTGTCTATTAAGATTGATGTGAGGCGAAAACTGAGCATTTCTATCTATGCTTCTTTGAATTCCTTTTGAGAGCAAGGAGAATACAAATCTTACAGAACAACTCATTTGCACTTCTCTGGTCTCTAGAATTGAGATCTTTCCTTTCAGGTAAAGAGGACACAAAGTTTTCTGTGAAGGTGCTCTCAGAAATTTCACGGGAAAGTGTTGTGCATATGCGCTTCTTGCAATGAAATGTTACCGCAGCCTCAGAAACTGTAGCTGTTTTCATCTTGTAATTTCAAATGGCGTTTGCCCAAATAAACAACAGCATATCCAAACTCACCTGCCTGACCTTGGAACAGTGTGGAACTGTGCCTGTAGTATTGCTGCAGATATCTCCAATCAGAATGGTTGATGAATGGTTGATGGATACCTGTAAACCGCTTGGTTCTTAGAGGAATCAGTAGCAACAAAATAGTCCTCTTCATGCATTACTCTCCAGTAGAGGACCAGGGTGGTGAAAGCGGATGTGGAGCCATGTCCCTAAGTTTCATTGCTTCTTTTATGCACAATGTTGCCATTGCCATGTAGTGCAATAGGGAGTCTTCTATATAAATGGAGGTTCCCTGTGCAATTGAAAATCCTGATTGCCCTGATTTCTAAACTTTGTGGGGAGCCTCCATCCACAGGGAAGTTTATCCCCTCCATATGTAATGCTTAACATGACAGTGATGGGGACAGAAGGAGGAGTACAACTTTGAGGGTAAGGTTAAATGTGTGGTCCAAGAGCCCATTTGGCCATGTTTGCCCTCTAGACATGAGCATCAGTTCTTAGAACACTGCAGGGGTTGACAGTCAGCTAATGGGCCAAATTCAAGGTATTAGTAGTAGCATACAAGGCCCTAAATTGATTTGGACTCAGGTATCTGAAAGAGCGCTTTCTCCAGTATCAACCATCTCAGGTCCCATGATCAGCAGGAAGGCTCTGTTGTTGATGCCATCACTGGGGCTTATACCCAGTTGGCAGGTCCTGTAACTAGGCCTTCTGAAAGCCCAGTTCTCCATTTGTGGAATGTCTTCCCTAGTGAGATGAATCACATTCCCACACTATTAACTTTTAGGAGAGATTTTAAAACATTCCTGCTTACCTGGGCACCTGGTGGCTATAGGTTACTGCACCTGGCAACCCTGAAATTATTCAATTGAGAGGAAGTGATTGTTTTTTAGGAGTTTTTAGTTGTTTTTAGAAGGTCACTTTCAACTGTTTTTAGAAAATTTAATTGCATTTTTAGTATTGACATGTTTGCCTTCGGAGGAAGGTGTGAGATATAAATTTAATAAATAAAGTAACATGTGCATAAGACTACTGGAGAAAACATTTTTAGAGACTGAATTCCTGATGGAGCCTTCCCAATGGCAGGCTGAAATGTGATAAAAGAAACACGTGACTGAGGTCTATGACACTTCCCTATCAATATGCAATTATTTCAGTAGGCCATGCAAATAGTCAGTCTAGTGGATGGGAAGAATGAGTCAAAGAGGTGTCAACACTGTAATGTTTGCACAGTGTTGAGAAACTGGACATTTTCAGCTGTCCAAAATGTTTTCAGACTCCCTCAGACATGCCACTAAATTCTAAACCTGTAGGGTTACATTATCTAGCCTGAATGCTGGAACATCTGTTCCCATCCACAAGGAACACGGCTGGATTTTTAAAGCCTATATTTATTGCAATCCACTTTAACACACATCAGGGTATGTTTCTGCTCAGTCAAAATAGCTGTGGCAATATATAATGCTAATTTTTCATAATGTCCATTGTGTTGTGTTTTTCGTTCTTTAAAATCAAATGGCGCCAGTAGGAGTGACAATTAAAACAATGAACATTGTAAATATATATTTAAAAAATGTACAGGGGGATCTAAGGCGAATAGTTTATATTGTTGCTGCTGTTATTTCAGGTTTTATGATGCCCTTTCTCCTGCTTGAGCTCAGGGTAGTCATGCAACACTATCCAGAAAAACCACATAATGAAAACATTATACAGTTAAAGCACGTAAAACACATTTCAGAATATACAATGCTTTCCAAGTTGTTGAAATGCACCACTTTCTGAGTACCTGAATGGACAAAAATGTTTTAATATTATGTCCAAATAGGAGTAATGTTTGGGACAATCACGTTTCAACAGGGAGTGAGTTTGATAAATTTGAAGAAAAGAACTAGAAGCTGTAGCCTAGAATATTGTATATGGAGTGACAGCTGGATGTTTGGTAACTGCCTAGTACTATTTTTAGAAGATTTATATTTTATTGAAAAAATTCAGTGGACAAATAAAGTGAAAGAAATTTATTTCAGTAGGACTTACAATGTATAGGATTGAGATATCATCCAATCCTATTCATCAGCTGTGTTTTGACTTGAAGACAATTGCAACACACTAGGCTTAGCCTAGCCTGAAGTGTATTGTTGATATTGTTTTATCATAGCAAAAATAAGCCCCCCTCCGGAAATCTTTTTTTGTTGTGCATTCACAATGATTTGTGCTCATGATGATATTATACGTGCTTCTGCTTTCAATCCCCTTTGAGTCTGCAGACATTTTTCAGTGGATATATTAATTTCTGCACTGCATGCACTGTAACTTCCTGCTGAAATCCTGCAACTTTTAATGCTGCTTCTGTTGAGCGTTTGTTGTGCTGTTATAGTGCATAAGTTTCCCTCCAGATGGCAATGGCACCACAGAACAATTAATGAAGAAGAGTAATGGATGAATGGTCCAGGATAATTCTACCACCTGTGCACTACTCCAGAGAACTCAGTTGTTCTATGAGAGAGGCTAGAGCTCTTTAACAGAAAATTGCCAGCATTCCCTACCAAACTACAGTTCCCAGGATTCTTTGGGGGAAGCCATGAATCTTTAAACTAGCATGCATATACGCACAGTGTAGCTATGTCCAAGAGCACCGTTGAAGTGGAAATAATGTCTGATTTATATGGATACTGTTGCATGCAGAAATTGTCTTTAGATATGGTGCAAAAGCATCTTTTTGGCATGCACATTTAATTAAATGCTGTCAATTCACCTTTTTCCTTCACTGTGATTATTTGAACTTCAGTTGCCTTTAGGGGGAATTATGTGGAAGTTTATTACTCACTCTAACACATCTGTTGCTGCTTAAACGACTCAACTGCCAAGAATTTTATGAAGCATCACTTTGTAATTATCCAGGAATACATTACGGGTCCAGAATACATGCATCCGATGCTGTCCGTCTTACCAGAATGCATGATTTCGAAAAGTGTTCAAAGTTTGTTACATCAATTAGCGCATAAACTATTTTAGAGGCATGTCGAGGTTTCCCTACTGGCTTTCTCCATCACTTACTGGTTCTGCTGGAATGCTTTTTTTTCCTCTGGAAGAAGGAAAATATCACTTCTGGTTGAAGAACTGCTAATAAAACTTTTTGCCACATTTTATGGAAACAACAGAAAGGTGGGGTGTTGGTTTTTTTGCCAGAACAATGAATTACCACAAAGCTTGCAGGGGTGGAGAACATGTGGACCCCCAGATGTTGCTGGACTCCAGCTCACAATTCCAGCCAGCATGGCCAACAGCCAAGGATGAGGGGCGTTGCATCGCTACATCTGGAGGACCACAAGTTCCCCTCTCCTGCTCTCCTTGAAATATGGCCACATAAATTTCGCCACAATGCAAAAGAAGACTGAGTGGACAATTTTTTAAATTGGACATTACTCTCCACATATTACTCATATTTACACGATTGCTTTTTAATTATACAATCGGGCATAGATAATTAAAGGGGCTCTGGGACCACACTTACATGCATAGCTTATTTTTTATTAAGAAATAAAATAGGCTTAACCATTCTCTTTTATAAGCCAGGATATTACAGTAGCAATACACAGTTATTTCTTTAGGTAGGAGCTGATATGTTGTACTGTTGCCCAGCACTGACTTATTCGAAGAAGTTCTCCATATTATCTCAAGACAACATGCGTGCTAGGAAATGGTTGCTATAGCGATGGATTCTTTAAAAGCGTATTCCAGCAAGCTGGTGGAGGAATAACGTTTTCAGCAGATACTCAATGTGCAAAGTCTTAGATTTTATTTCTTTTAAAATCAAGGTGGTGTTTGCTTCTGAAAGGATGGAAGATGTCTTTTTTTTTTTTGCACCTGTAACAATTTAAGAAGAACAAGAGGTCCTTTAAATTGCTTATTTGCAAATTCACAAATATCAGTTTCTCATACAGGGAATATTAGAAAATATTTCTCTTTCAACAGCTTGTTAATCCAGACATAAACAGCTTTTGAGGATATGTACCCTGTCTCTTCAACCCACACTTCCAAAGCTTGAAATATTGCATTACTATCCTTTAGAATTCTCATATATAAATTGAGAATCCAGGAACTATACGATGGATTTAAATAATTCATATCCTGTTTGCTTGTGATATATGCATAGGGTGATATGGTCACATTTTGAAAAGAAACTGGTTCAGAGATTGGAACCCTGTACAAACCTACGTGGAGGCATTTCCCAATAAACTTAGAGGGAATTAGTTGCCCAGGCAGGTGCATTATGTGACCCATAAAAGCAGAAAAATAACCAGACTGTACAATGGTGATGGGATAAAATCAGGCCAAATCTTCATTGACAGCAGCAGGCAGGGCAAGGATTGGCACGGCATTGGGTCCCAGAATCCACTCATCATTCCACAAGCCCCATGTTGATGGAATGGATATACTGGGTTTGGATCAGTCCAAACCTCTACAACGGGAGTTGGCCAGTGTTGAACCTTGTCGTGGTGCAAGCCAAGCAAGCAAGGTCTCACTGGGGGGCCAGGGTGCAGATTCCAACCAGGCAGATATTGAACCCTAGTTTGGGTTTGCCATGGTCAATCCTCCCCTCAGGTCCCCTATGGGCCCCCCTATACTATGCTGATCCTGACCAATGCCATTTCTGCCCTCATACAATGTTCTTCCGCTTAACAAAGGAAAACCATAATTTCACTGAGGGAAAAGTGAAAAACCCCCTAACCAAGTGCCAATCGTGTTGAGGGGGAAGAATCCATTCTGGCCTATCAACCAGCGACTCAGAATTGCTCAGTGAAGGCTCTAATCCGAGAGTGAGCAGGCGGGAAGCTCTCAAAGCAAAATGGCTGTGAGCTCCAGTCTTTTTCCTTCCCCTCTGCAGCAAGGGCTCATGGGACAGTTTTTCCCCATGAGCCCATCACACAGAGAAGATCCTGGGCAAAAACCTTGCCAAGTATTTTGCTGCAATCTATGGGCCACAGCACTGATGGACAAAGGTGTCCTGTGATTATTGGGCATGGAATGGGGCTTCTAAGCAAATATGCCCATGATCAGGCTGCATATGTTGGCAGAAACACAGGGTATATATCAAAGCCATGCTTACTATGAGAGGAACTAGTTTAGCCAGTGGAGTTCCAGTGTAAGAAAGCTTCCAGAATTGTTCTTACCTGAAATTCTCCATGGATTTCTTGAGGGGTAGCTTTGTTAGTGTGCTGTAACAATAACAGCAAAAAGTATAGCTTTGAATACCAGTTGGTGGGAACCCCAAGTGGGGATAGTGCTCTTCTGCTTGGGTCCTGTGCTCAGACTTCCCATGGACATCTGGTTAGCCACTGTGAAAACAGGATGCTGGACTAGATGGGCTGTTTTCTTGGTCCAGATTATTTTCTTATGTTCTTAAAGTACCTCCAGTGGACCAGCAATGGTAGCAGAACTTTCCGCCATCACAGTGAGAAGACTTTCAACAGTGGACCTTTCTTTCCACCTATGGACCTTTCTCTCCACCTGTGGATCTTCCTCTCTACCAGAAAAGAGGGCAGTTCACAGCATCCAGCAGCTCCTCAGTTGTCCTCCCTCAGAGTTTAGATTTGCCCCCTATGTATTTTCAATATACAAATTGAATTTGGATAATAAGATAGCACATATAGTCCCACGTTAACAGTGCTTGCTGTAATCCATTTATCTCTGAT
This sequence comes from Podarcis liolepis, assembly GCF_965112155.1. NCBI lineage: Eukaryota > Metazoa > Chordata > Lepidosauria > Squamata > Lacertidae > Podarcis > Podarcis liolepis. The sequence goes on from NC_139565.1 coordinate 28,006,894, forward strand.
TTTCCTGAGGTCTAAATTATCCCAAGTGTAACTTAATTTATGTTAGTGTAGATTCACCAGCGATGAATTAGTCCCGCTGGACTTAATCACAGGTTAAATTAAAAATTAACTGCACACCTCCTATCCCTGTGACACTTTAAAAAAATTCATCTGCTGTTAGAACATAAAATCGAAGATGCATTAAAGCTGTCACCTTGTAAGCATAAAAGCGGAATGAAGAGTAGAATGGATCTCATCCCAAAGTATAAGTGCCTTTTTGGCATTTCTTAAAGTGCTGTGTGTTAGCATAATACAGCAGAGCAAACACTTGCCCATGCTGCAGCAAATCTTGTACATTCTCTACACAGATACATGCGCCCCTGCTGCGAAGTATTGTCCTCTGAGCCATTAAATACTTAGGTCTGCAACAAATTTAATAGAACAATTTGAGCGAATAAAGTGAAAAACTGTTTGTAATTGAATTGTCCCATTACATTCCAAGAAATCAATATTGTCAGCCTCACCCCTTTAAAAGCCAAAGTCTAAGTTCACATGACTGCTGGAGAATATGGGACTTCATAAAGCGTACATGTCAGCAGCCATATACCTTGGGATGAAATCCATTCTACAAGTGGTCCTTTGTCCATGATTTAACTGGCTCAGCCTCTCCACATTGAATGTAACCATATACCGTATGTCCCCACATTTTGTTGGATGAGAGGATTGGACACCCACCACTAGGGGTGGAGGAGGAATTTGATTCCATTTGCATTTAATGATGGGTCTATCTAATTGACATTTTCTGAAGCGATTCGGAAAGCAATACGCAGCCATCCTTCAAAATTCGCACTGCTTTGGATTATTCAACACAGTTCTCCAAGTGACTGATATGTGATGTTTCATGAGGCCTTATAAAATGAAAAAATGAAAAAGGCAAACAGATTTCAAAATAGGGAAAACAAAATTTAAGAATGGCAAAATTGCAAAGAACTCTCTGTGAGATCTGTGAGTGCAACAGTGGCTGATGTAGGTGTCCTTTTCCTTTGTTTTGTGCACTCCCTCCCTCTCTCCCTCCCTCTCCCCACAGCCATTTTATTACTTATTTATTTTACTTATTACTTATTTATCTCATGAACATTCATTAAGTACTTGATTTAAAAAAAAACACATAAAAGGTTTTTACAAAAAGAATGAAACAATAAAATCATCAGTAAAAACAGTTAAGGACAACATTCAAAAAATTAAAACCAGTGATAAATGTAAACCAGATTAAAACCCACGTCTACATTCTTTGTATCTGGGTAGGCTTGTCTCAACAAACTTTTTTTTAGCAGGCACCAGAAAAAGTTAAGTGAAAGCACCTGCCCGATGGCAGTAGGCAAGGTGTACCAAAGTGTGGGTGCTGCCACACTAAAATATTGATTTCTTACAAAAGTGGGATGGATATTCTGAGGCACCTCTAACCGCATCAGTTCTGCAGCAGTTGAATGCAGTAGCACTTCCTTCTAGATCATATGCATAAAATTAGGCTGTGCAAGACTTGTGCTGGGTAAGACTCAATGGGGATAAAAATGTAAGAAGGCTGTGATTTCTCCTCTGACCTGTGTGCATCACAATCAGTGCCATTTCCATTCTGCTGCAGTTCAGTTTCTCCCAAATACTTTATTTGTTGTGCTGCATGCTATTTAACATGTTGTTACATAGCTTGTGTGACTATTTACATAACTTATGCAACTTCATTCAGTTCAGTTATACATTCATTCAGTTATTATTATTATCAAAACATTGTTTAAAAATGTCTTTAACTGTATCATTTTCAGGAAGAATGATGTGAATTAATACCAGTTGTATTTACTTGACTGATCTACATTGCTGACCACAGACGGACACAGAAACTGCAGCAATTTCTGCTTCTTTCAGTTTTCCCCATCTCCAGCTAACAATATATATAACACTGTCACATCCTTGTTCCACAACGTTTTTCTTGGTACTGGCAAAACAACAATGCATTTCATTTATAAAAGAAGCAATATAAACCTATCCTCCTTCATGCCAAAAAAATAAGAATAATTTAACTTTAGAGGGTTAAATATAAAATATTCAAATAAAATAGCAGAAGGAGGACACCTGAAACAACAATGCTTACTGAACCCGGACTTCAGTCTGAGAGTGAGCAATGTTTTCTTTCGCTTTTGATCTGAAACTGAATGCCAAATGTTTTCTTGTTTGGTTTGGTAACTTAAAAAAAGGGGGAGATGTTCTTGTTTGAACTACAAGGTCAAATCACTGACAGCAGAGATTACGGAGTAAGCAGGTAGACCTTCATTCTCCTCAGGCAGACCTTCATGTCTGCTCAATCTTGGCAGTAGGGAATGGTCCTAATACTACCTGAAGCTGCAATTAAGCTGCATAAAAAGTTATGAGACAGGATCAGATCCCAGTAGCCTGAATGCAAAGTGCATAAGAATAAGCTTATTCTCTGCAGCTGGGGTAAATACTGTACAAAAACAAAATCTGACAGTGCTGTTTGAAAGCAAAAGGGTAGGAACAGCAAGTGGTTTTTAGCCAGACCACACAAAATCTTGTATTCCTTGAGTACATGCTTTTGCATGGGAAAAGAAAACCGCAGGAAGTGGTGTGCAAGCAGTGACATATCATAGTGTGATATGCACATCTCCTCTTGCAACTATTTTTTTTTAAAATCCTCTGCTAATCTGGATACATCATTTTCACACAGCTATTATTTGTCTTCTATTTCCATCTGTAATGGATTTGTATTTCAGCCTACACGGAGTACCGAAGTAATCCTGCGAAAAGCATCATGGATTCAGCCTGCTGCTATGGCATCTTTTTTGAACAATTTGGAACAATCCTCACGGTGCAGATCAGAGATCAGGTTCACCACCCCTGCATTAAACCTGACAAGAAAAATTGCCACAGATGGGAAATGAAACCCAAAGTGGTTGCACAAATTGGCCCTGCCCCTTCTAAAGATGTGTTGCGGAGACAAAACGAAGAGACTCTTCATCTGGAAGCATTCACTCTCGTCGAGGGTGGAAGGGGTGGGGGAGCAGCAGAGGTGGCATCTCAGGTTGCCAAGGAGGCGGTGAAAAAGAAAAGAGATTGCAATGGTGGAGGGGGAGATTTGTAGGAACACTCAAAAGGCAGCAGAAGTCCATAAATTGGGTAGGGAGGGAGAATAAAAGCACAGGCATTAGAAGCATTTGCACTAGCTACTTCAAAATCAGAGTTGCAGTGCTGCTGTGGAATAATCAATTTTGTTCTAAAACATGGGGCTGTTTCCAAAGGTATCTTGCGAAGCACACTGAAGATGTGTGAACAGACCACTGTTGCCCGTCAGGAAAGTGTAGCAGAAGAGAGCCAGCATGGTATTTGTTGTTGTTTAGTCGTTTAGTCATGTCCGACTCTTCATGACCCCATGGACCAGAGCACGCCAGGCACTCCTGTCTTCCACCGCCTCCTGCAGTTTGGTCAAACTTATGCTGGTAGCTTCAAGAACACTGTCCAGCCATCTCGTCCTCTGTTGTCCCCTTCTCCTTGTGCCCTCCATCTTTCCCAAGATCAGGGTCTTTTCCAGGGAGTCTGCTCTTCTCATGAGGTGGCCAAAGTACTGGAGCCTCAGCTTCAGGATCTGTCCTTCCAGTGAGTACTCAGGGTTGATTTCCTTAAGAATGGATAGGTTTGACCTTCTTGCAGTCCATGGGACTCTCAAGAGTCTCCTCCAGCACCATAATTCAAAAGCATCAATTATTAGGTGATCAGCCTTCTTTATGGTCCAGCTCTCACTTCCATACATCACTACTGGGAAAACCATAGCTTTAACTATACAGACCTTTGCTGGCAGGGTGATGTCTCTCAGCATTGTATAGTCAGTGGTTAAAGTGTCAAGAAAGTCTGGGGAGAACAGGGTTCACATGTCTACAAAGCTCACTGGGGCCACATCATCACCATTTATTTAAAGCATTATTGTGCCTCATTAACAGTCGCAGCTTCTTCCAAAGAATTCTGGGAATTGTAGTTTGTTAAGGTTGGTGAGAAGTGTCAGGAGAAGACCAATTCCCCTTGCAAAGCTACAGGTTCCTGGGAAGAGGGATTGTTTGCTAAACCACTCTGGGCATTTTAGCTCTGGGAGGAGAAGAGGGGGTATCCTAGCAACTCTCGGCACCCTTAACAAACTACAGTTACCAGGATTCTTTGGGGGAACTATGACTGTTCAAGTGCTATAATAATGCTTTAAATGTATGACATGGATGTGGCTTGGGTGACTTTGGGGCAGGTAGTTTCTCCCTCCCTCCTCCCCCCGCTCTCTCAGTTTGACTTACCTCGTAGGGTTGTTGTGAAGATACAATAGTGAGCTGTGTGAGAGAATTACGTAAGCCACCTTGAGCTCCTTGGGGGACAGATGCGACATGCATGTAATAAATAAAGCTGCTAACAACAGAAGACTGCTTTTGTGCCCTTTTTCTCCCAATAAGCCTCAGCATCCTGAATGGGTGACATGGATCCATGCACAGGAACACTACAGATTGGCAGAAGTAGACTAGACAGGAGCATGCAACTGTCCATATTTCCCCGAAGGAAGCCTGGCTCTTATTTTGAGGAAACTATTGGCACAACTCCTGTATTGCAACATAGTGCATAGATGATAAACTGACTGCAGTCTTTAAACCACCCATCCTAGCCGTATTGAACTGGAATATCTCCAGGGTATTTGATTCGCCGTCTGCAACTACTCATTCCTTCATCTGTTGATCTGTCCTCCCTGGGCTCCCAAAAATGTTATATCTTTGGTTGGTGACAGCTGGCCAAAGAAAGCAATGGAGCCCCACAATTAACAGAATAACCAGTCCATAATCTGGGCATGTAATGTTTGAGCTGACTGCCGCTACAGCTGAGGCCCTGCCCCACTGAATAGCCGTAGCTGATTGGCAGGAGGGCTCCCTAGCTGATCGTTTGAAAGCTGTGCTAAGCTTATCTCAGCTGGCCATGTCAGGCGCTAATACAAATATTTCATTATAGGCAGAACTCTGTTCTCATTTTGTAAACTATAAAAATAAGCCCCTGGCATCATTAGGCTACTATGAAGCCAAAGAACCATTAACAAAGCAGCCGGGACGGATGCAAGAATATTGCCACGAGCCATACTGCTCTGTTATGCAAAGTGACATTCCCGCTGGGCTTGGGCACGGCCTGGTTAGCGTAGGGTACTAGTGTGCAGAGAAATCAAGGCGTGCAATGGACTTTGAGGACCTGCTGCCAGAGTGATGGTTGGAAAAATTTCTACCTGGTCTAGGGAAAGGTTGGTGTTTCCTATTTTCAGATGGGATTCCATCTCATACCAGCAGATTGTGGTTGAGAAATTATAGTTGATTGGGAGATCTTGTGCAATAGGCCACTTCCCCCAAAGATGTGTTGGGGATATGCTCTGGATAGTACTACTGATAATAATACCTTTATTGTCAATGTACAACCTGTGTACAATGAAATTAACCAAGCCTCCCCCCAAAAAACCCCACAAACACACTTGCAAAACAAATCATACCGAATGCTCATTATACGGCCAATGTTGTCTAATCCCCCTTGCAATCAAGAGAAACAGCCTCCCATCACATGTCAAGGAAATAAACAACTATCTGACTTTTAGAAGACATCTGAAGGCAGCCCTGTTTTTAATGTCTGATGTTTTACTATGCTTTTGATTCTGTTGGGAGCTGCCCAGAGTGGCTGGGGAAACCCAGCCAGATGGGCAGTGTGTGTGTGTGTGTGTGTGTGTGTGTGTGTGTGTGTATTATTACAGGTAATCTTAAAGCACAATAAAAAGTTTTTAATGTAAAAAGCATTTCTTTGATTTTAGGGCTGATGTTGCTTTCCAACCAGCCCTTTCTGCTTGTGTGCTATTTTCTGTACCCCTCACAGGTCTGCCACACAGGTACATGTGCAGCTAACATATTGCTAGAAAACATACCATATTGCAAAGCTATCATAAGTCTATAAAGTTTTCTCATGCAGGAGAAACTTATCCAGCAAGTGCAGTTCTGAAAATACAGTTCCATGGCATTGGGAGGAGGCACAGAATAATTTATCTGAATATGTGTGATCTTTCTACAAGGAAATAGTTTCATTTACTTGCTTGCTTGTTGTTGTTTCTTTTGGGGTTGTTTTTTTTTAGAAATGCTACTGAATGTTACTCATTCCCTGCCCCTCACCTATAAGGTCAACAAGCTCCATGTCTTTTAATTTTTTAAATCACATTGAAAAAGTTATTTGCAGCCCAGGGAAAGAAGGGAATATTTCCACCCAGATTGGTTTACAGAGCCAAAAACACACACACCCCAGTGCGGGAAATAGAACTGGCAATAAGCCAAGTGTTCTGTTGGTTTGGCTTTGGGCTTAAAAAAAAGAAAAAGTTCTGCAGCTCTAAGAGCAGTTACATGATATCATGTCCTCTCATGAAGACCAGATATTATTTCATGGCAGATAGAAACATTTACGGTCACAAAGGGATCTTAACTAGTGCTGTGCCGAAATCCGTCTTCCAATTTCTCAAATGTTTTCCTCCTCCGTGAAAGAGGATTCTGTTTTTCAGCTGGAATTCTCAAAGCACTTCAGAATTTCTAGAGAATTTTGATGGTGGTGGTGGTGAGTTTGTTTGTTTATGCATTTATTTATTGCGTTAATATCCCACCTTTTCTCCAATAAGCTCAAGGTGGCATACTTGGTTCTCCCCCTCCTCAGTTAAGACCCACAACAACCCTGTGAGATAAGTTATGGGTGACTGGCCCAAGGTCACAGTGAGTCCAGTGAGCTTCATGGCCAAGAGGGAATTTGAAGCCTGCGCTCCCACCTCCTTGTCTGACACACTAACCACTACACTACACTACACTCTCAAAACTACACTCTCAATGGCTTTTCAGCTTACCTGATTGTTGCAGGGTGGCCAAGGATGAAGCATTCATTTTCCATTCCTGCATTTTTCTAGCACTCTGCAGCCTCCCTGGCTGCCCAGGCTTCCTGATATGAAAAGGTACCATGGGAGAAGTTACCTCATGATGCTTTCCCTTGGGCTTTAATTGAAGTGTGGGCACCAGGGAATACTGCAGAGTGCAGACCATTGATGAGGTGGTTTGTAGGATGAAAGAAAGGGACACTCAGAAATACCCCTTGGCCACCTCAGGAATCAGGTAAGCGTTATATAAACAAATTGACGCCCAATCCATGAGCAATGCACTGAAATTTTATCTCCCCTTTGAATGCAATTTCCTTTTTTCATGAATGGTTGGGGAGGAAATGCAAGAGGAACTTTTGCACGGCACTAATCTTAACACCGTTGTAAATAAATTATAATATGACATGCTTGACTTGCTTTCTATGTGATAAAATGGAACAACAACAAGGCCCGTTCTTGCAGCAACACGAGAACGGGCCTTTTCTGCAATGGCTCCCCGTCTGTGAAATGCTCTCCCAAGGGAAATTCACCTGGCACCTTCATTATACACCTTTAGGCACCAGGCCTTTGGTTGATTTTATTGACATCCTATGCTGTTTTAAAATGTGGGTTTTTTGGGGGGAGGGGGTTATTGGGTTGTTGTTTTTATTTTTATTATATATTTTGTGGTTTTATATTTTGATTTTGTTCTGTGAACCACCCCGAGACCTTTGGGTACAGGGCAGTATATAAATTCTAATAATAATAATTAATAATAATAATAATAATAATAATAATAATAATAATAATAATAAATAAACACAAATAAAATGGGCAAGAAGAGAGAAGGTAATGTGAGCATTCACATCTTTAAACTGGGTCTAGCCTGTTCTATCCTGGCAGTTTGAGACTTGGCTCATCTGCTTAGATCATCTGTATCTATCTATGCAAGCCCTGGAAGGTGGGTGGTATTCTGTTGGCATGGATTTTCTGGCACATGTTAAGATTATTCCAGCTCAGCCTAACTTGGGCATATGGCATTGTGTGAATTTGCCCCAATGCTGACCTTGCTGCCCATTCAGGCTTAGCAACCCAGAGCTGCAATTACAGAGTTGAAAAAGGTACCATTATATTATCACTACTGCTTCCCTTTATGAAATGTTTCCCGGGAAACATCTTGAAGCTATTTAACAGTAAAAGCAATAAAAACATCTGTAAAACAATTCCAGATCGGATACAGGTACAGACTGGGGTAGAAATGACCACTTAAAAGGCTTGTTGAAAATGGAAGTTCTTCAGTAGGTGTTAAAAAGGCAATAGGTACAGTCGTACCTTGGAAGTCTAACGGAATCTGTTCCGGAAGTCCGTTTGACTTTCAAAACGTTTGGAAACCAAAGCGCGGCTTCTGATTGGCTGCAGGAAGCTCCGCAGCCAATTGGAAGCCATGGAAGCCCTGTCAATTGTTCGGCTTCCTAAATAACGTTTGAAAACAGTAACACTCACTTCTGGGTTTTGATTGTTCGGGAGCCAAGGCGTTTGAGATTCAAGGAATGACTGTATCTGCAATGTTCACTTGGATATAAAAGGGGTGAGACAATCTTTTAGGTATCCTGTGTGAAATAATTTATTCAGAGTTCTCCTCCACTTTCACTCCAGAAGTCTTTATTGCCAGAGAAATATCAATTAATTAGATTTTTAATTTTTTTTTTAAAAAAAGATATACTTGGGTACTATAGAGCATCAAGAATATCTCATTTAATCCAATAAGTAACACTCATCTCTTTGATTCAGCAGGATAGTCCGAGTTAATTAAGGAAGGTAATGAATCAATTCTTCTTCTTATTCCCCAAACAAGGACACCGTGACTGGTGAGGGAAAGTCGTTCATCATTTAACCTGTGCTCCTGTCTCTACGCAGCTGGCAACCTCATTTCTGAAATGTTTAAACATCTCTCTTTTTAAGTACCGGCTGATAGGGAAGGGCTTCTTTCCCCCGCTGTGGTAGGTTCATGTCAGGACTGCGCTGGAGGCTGCCTTGTGATCTCACCTGAGACGCTCATTTGAAAGACGCTCATTGCCATGTTCAAGAAGCCTCCACCAACCTCGTTTAGATTGTCAGGCTCCTCTAGCTACTTGACAGCGACTCTGGCAAAGCTGTACAGCATCCCTGGGAAAATGGCTAATTGAGCAGAATGGGCTGGGAGAGATTTGTGCTGTTCAAAGCAGTATTCTGAGGCCACACACAAACGTCAGATATATATCGATCCAGGCTACTATTATGGCAGGAGCTGCAGTAATTTTTTTGTACAGGCTTTAAGAGGACAATATCCCAGAAACTGGTATCTAGAAAGGTTGGGACATCCCTCCCCAGACATCATTCAGTAAAAACTTAGGTAAGATCTTAGGCACACAGATGTGCTTTAGTTATAATTTTTTAATAAAAGTACCCCAGAATTGGCCCTACTAAACATCTTCCAAGACAATAATGCCCATTTGCACCGCAAAGAACTCATAACCCACCTACTTTCAGCAGCCAGAAACATCATAACCAGACACTGGAGAGACCTGTCAGGAATAAACATGGACCAATGGTACCAAATAGTATGGGAAACAGCCTTAGTAGAAAAATTAACCAATAAACTGAAACTGACACGGGGACAAAGAGAAGAAGATGCCTTCACCCCAGTATGGCTCCCCTTTATCACATACACACCCCAACAAGACAATGGAAAAAATCCACCAACAGCATACAAATCAATATGGCTAACCTGATCCAAAACACCCATCCCACTCACACATGAAACCAATGATCTCAGCAGTTGCTAGTTCTGAACATGGCCATATAGGAAGGCTGTTCTTGGGCATTTATTATCTGATATATTTATACTCCTCCTTTCAGGAAAAGTCTTTATAACACAGCTTACAAAAAGTTAAACTTTCTCTTAACCAACTAAAACCGTAAGATCACAAAAAACAAAGTAAAACAGCACAGCTCAATGAGATCTTCTTAAAAGTCATGCCAGTACACCCAGATTAAAGTGACTCATAAAATGAATCTGAAATGAAAGCATTTTCAAAGCACATTTAAACTCGGAAAGAGAGGGTGCTGGCTGGGTTTCCCCAAGGAGAGAGTTCCACAGACTGGGTCCTACTCAATATTTTGATCACTGCAACTCTACTCCCACTGTGGATGCTGTGAGATTATTTCCTATTTACTTTTTGTCCAAGGGTGTACACATTCCATTCTTTCTTTCTTTCGCTCGATAAACTTGTGATGAGATGCTGGGGAGGTTTCTGCTGCCCTTTCCAATTCTGTGCTATGCCTTGATTATTAGCATGCATCATCAGGACATTTTTCATGCAATCATAGACATTTTGCAACCCAGGATACTGAATCTCTAAAAGGATATTTTACAGATTGGTGTTGAATCCCAGCTACATCTTTACAGTTTTGAATGATCTCAAAAACAGGACATTGATTTTCAGTCAACAATTTCAGCAAGTGACCCTTGGTGGGAACGTCTCTGCTTTTTCAGCTGACTCTGTTGTTGGATTTCAGAGAAATGGCTCAACTGTGTCCATTTCAGACATCTGGCTGATGGAGAACTGTTCCAGCCTTCACTTTCCCCCTAAATGCTTACATATGACTTCCTCATTCTACAGCATCTGCTGTTTATCTCATTTTGGGGCTGAATTCTTCTTCCCTGACCAAGTGTGGTTTTTATAGGGTTGCATTATTGTCAGAACTCTCCTCTTCGCAGTCCCTTGAAAGGGTTCCTTTCTTCTCTCCATCCTCCCCAGTATTTTTATTTTTTTTTCTGAGGAGGGGAGTTCTAGTCATCTATCAAAGCTTGCAGGAATCAGAAAGAATTTGTGAATACCTATGGGATTCAGCTAAGCTGACAAGTGCCTTTCATGGGCAGAAGCTGGAGTTAAAAGATTGGGCTGAGTCACAGCTGTAAATGTGGTTGGGAAATTAACCATGAACAAAAGGTAGCTATTGTCCCCATGGAATATCCAAGAATCTTGCACATTATTAGAATACGCAATGATGTGTACAGTACCTTTCATATGTCCTTTCCTCCTAAGCCTGCTGGTTCGGAAGAATCTGGGAACATTTTTAAGCATTCAACTGCTGTGACTGAACCATCATTCAGTTGTCTCCTAGTACTTTTCGTATGTGTTAACAGACAAAGTTTAATGCCTTACAATTCGCCAGACATAATCACCCTCCTTTTGGACTGTTATGTCTGGCATTTCTATTTAGGTAATGCGGCATTTCAGACTTAACAGCAACAACAACAAAACTGAGCAGATAACTGCAAGGTAAATGTCGACCAACAGATTCCAGAGGGAGGCATCTCATGCATGATCTCAAAATGATAACACGGTTGCCTCTTCTTCTGTCCATTATCCAGCTTTGAATTATGGGAAAACAGAGACTCCGGCCTTCATTATTATAGAAAGTGAATATCATTTAGGTATGATTTCTTTTTAGCAGTCCAGCACATCAGTCCAGGGAACAGAACATTGCCTCTGCTTTAGGGTACAATCCTAACCTCAAATAATGATGGAATAGCTTCCTGTGCTTAAGCAGCTGCTGTTTCACTGCTGCGGAGTCTGTTTTTATAAAGAAAATATAAGGAAAGAAGATACAGTTAAGCAATTAAGCTGAACTTTGTAAATGTCTAAGAGGTGGAAGATCGGCCCATGTCCCATTTTCAAAAAACCCCAGGCAAATACCATTTGCTCAAATATATGAAATTCAGGTATGCTTAGAGAATAGATCATATCTGAAAGGTGTTACCTGAAAGATTGTATTCCCCTTTACAACCCTACCCAGGTGCTAAGATCCTCATTCTCACAGCTAATGATGACACACAAGAGAGGCTTTTCTGTGGCTGCTCCCAGATTGTGGAATTGTCTCCCTTTGAAAGCATTCTTTTTATCAATCCAACAATTAAACAGAAAAATGTCAAACATTTCCTTAGGAAGCAATAAATAAAGGGATTGCATTTTGGACGGAAATTCAGGTGACTTCTCATGCGTTTTGTATCAACATTTCAATTTGAATAGATATTAAATATCTGCAGTGATTCCATTCCAATTATTGTGATTCATCTTCTGATGTAGAAAACCAGACTGGGGTTTACAATAAATTAAATGGCTATTTGCTTTGGCCAGAAGCACACAGATTCCACAGATACAGCTAAGTGATTTTATCACTGAAACAAAAAGCAAGGGGTAGAAGTAGAGATCTGCATCACCAATGTCTGGAATGGGCAGGATCCACCAGCATCGTTGCTATAAACTCTCGTATAATCCTCACCTGAGCCTTGGTCTCATAGCTCACTGGAAAAACATGAAGAAATTTGGTAATGTGTGCTTATATGCTGGCTAGCAAAGTCCCTAACTTGTTTTTGGACTTGGAGATTATGCAATCAGGGCCTATGATGGATCAGGGGAGGGCTAAGAGACGTTTCCTACTGGTGGACCCCCTTTTTGCATAAGAGTTTCTCCCCAAGTGTTTGGCTAAAGTATGACTAGTCACACCCTTCTGACATGATGCTGTTTCTAAGCCCTACTACCAAGGAACCCATCTTTTGGCTCAGTTCTAAGGAAGGACAGAGGCAGATTTAGGGCAGCAAGACTAGTTTCCCCCACATGGCACCAGGCAAAGGGGGCATATTCCTAAAGCCTAGTCAGAATCTGCTTTGAGAAGGAGACGTGAGCACTCCGAAAGGGTCCCGGAATCCTTCTGCCTCCTTCCCAAAGCCTAGTTAGCGCTTGTCTAGCTTTGGGAAGGAGGATTATAGGACCCTGCCAAAGCATCGTGCCTCCTTCTCAAAGCCCATTGCCTCCCTTATCCAGCTTTGGTAAGGTGACTTTGGGCTGGGGTGTCTGTCCATTTTTGGCCTTACACAAATCTTCATATTAACAAGGTCTGCCCCTGGGGTGGGGTGTGGACTATTTTCCCAAATACCCTTAACGAAACCTTAATCCTCAGATTAATCATCAGATTTTGGTGAGAGATGCTTTTTAAATCAAAGAAGCCAAATATTCAAGGATAGGTAATTTTATATGGGAAAGAAGGGCAGACAGAAAAAAGGAACGCAATAATCACACAGAGAAATGTAAAATTATATTTAAAGGTCGATCTAACTAAGTTAGCTATATGGTACCTACTGGATCAGAGACTTGGGTTTCAGAACAAGTGCAAACTAAGTTCCTTGCAAGGGGAATGACCGGTCGAAGAGATAGAATCTTTGGACTCCTGATTAGATTGTACAAGGAAGACAAAATGCTAAAGTGATGCTTCACCATTTTAAAAATATGAACCAGAGATCATTAGAAGTCTATCCCTCGATGGAGACAGTCTTTTGTTTTGTCCATTGATGAGGTACAGTTCTCTGACGTCAGTGGTCTCTGTGGCCACTGTGGAAATTTGCTTAGAGGCTTCTTCCATCTCTTCTATGACTCTGGACTTAGATGTCAAAATGGCTGCCCAGTTTTGGGTAGCAGAGCAATTGTGGGGGAAAAGAAAAGAAATTACCTCAGAAAGTTTAATAGGGAATAAGAGACAGCCTTACTATATGTTGTGAACTTTCAAAAGAAATGGTCTGATTAAAGATGCTCTAGGGTGCATTGTTTGTTCAAAATATAGAGTTAGTCACCAGGCCCCTTGTGGAACTTTTTCCCATTTTGGAAAAAATAAGTTTGCTTGCAGCAATGCTTAATAGAAGAGGTAGAGTACAGAACATTATTTTAGGAAGGTGGTAGAGTTTTAATTGATTATAAGTGTAATACTACATTGTTACTGCACTATGAGGCCTTCTGCGATCTGGATGTTTCAAAATCTTCATTAAACAGGAGAACAGGCAACCCCCATTTTAGGCGCAACCAATATGTGTGAAATTGCACACACACACACACACACACACACACACACACACAGTGCCGAACATGTAAGTGACCACCAAACCTCATAAAAGGGCGGGATGGGGGCAGAACAGGCAGAACCGGGGCGGAACAATGGGTTTCAATTGCATGCAATTTCATGCAAGTGTGCAGTGACCCAGAACCCAACCCCAGCACCAATTGAGGGTTGCCTGTAATGTCATTTTATGTTTTAGAGAGCCATTCCCTTGTAGCGATTAGTTGTCTGAATAGGTCGGGTACATACAGGCATCAGCTGTGAAGTTTACTGGGTGATCTTGGCGCAGTCATAATCTACCGCCTCACATCACATGTGCTCACATTATGGTTGATGCACACATAAAATGTAAAGGGAGGAATCACATGCACTGCCCTGAGCTCCTTGGAGAAAGGAGGGCAGTTGTGTGCTGGGGGGTAGTAATGAATTAGGAGACCCCCAGATTCCTAAAACCACAAGTGAATATTCTGTTGGAGAATCAATAGTGGCGCTTAGAGTGACAGGGCACCATCTGTCTTTCTTGCAGGTTGTACAAGAATGTACCATGAACAGCGGCAAATAGTACCTTCAAAGGAAACACAGATGGGCTGCGTCAAGAATTAACAGCACAGCTTAGGTATCATTCACCATGTTCTCCTTCTGAACACTCGCAGGTGATGCCCACACCTTTCCCCAATGCTGCTCACGTATATTATGAATGGGAATGCACACATCCACCACTGCAATCTGTGTACGTTTTGTACTTTGGCATGTGAAGGAAAGAACAAAAGGCAGTGTGAAAGGCGTCCCTTAAAGTCTGAACACTACTTTTGTTCATAGCTGCGATGTGTTCCAATGCGCTCACTTTCTTCTTCTTCAGTTCCATGACTTTCTCAATGTGATTTAGAGCTTCCCTCCATCACCTATGAGGCTGATAAGGACACTAAGTGCTACTTCCTGAAGCAGCTGTCATTTGTTACAAAATGAGGGCATCTCAAGATTAATTCCTGTGCCCTTTTTGCTCGTCCTGGTTGGCTTGGGAGAAAGCAATGGAACAGCAAGCTCTCCATTTGCCTAGCTGTTTGTTTCACACACGGCTGAGCTGAGCAGCACAAGCCATCTTTTGCACAATTTGTAAGTGTCTGAAAAGTTCATTGTGGCTCTGGCTGAACGTACTTGACTTGTAGATTTGTTGTCAGAGTCCCAGGGGCTAAAAGGGCATTTGAACTTGGTTTCAGAGTGAAAAATGTAGCCATTAGTTCAGGAGAACAGCTACACTGGCTGCTCTTTATCAGGCATTTATGGCAAGATTGTGGTCCATTGCTAGCAATAGAGGGGACTTTATCTGGGGAATGGTCTATCACAAACATGGCAGCTGCGGAGCTACTAATATATGCTGCCTCCATGATTGGCTGCTTTTGGCCTGCTCTGGTGTTAGTTCTAGCATGAAAAATAAGCCACATGAATTCATAGCACACAGTTCTGGCTCACATGAGATCCCTGATTTTGGTGGCCCTGGTTTTGCACATCTGTCAGTGAGACAAATCCATAGAGTGGTGTTTAACTAAGTTAAACTCAGAGTAGAATCATTGAAATTAGTGAGCACGACTACGTTAGGTGTTTTAATTTCAATAGATATAGTCTGAGTCACAGGTGCTGGCTCCTGGGGCAGAAGCACTCGCGTGCCCCCATGTGTTTTTTTCAGGGGACCGGTCCCTCTCAATGTTCAGAGGGCATTTGGCTCTGCCCCCGGGCTTCTCAATCATACTGAGAAACTGGTGCCTCTGGTCTGAGTAAAACTTAGTTGAATATCACCCAGTGCTGTGGTGTAAACCACTGAGCCTCTTGGGCTTGCTGATCAGAAGGTCGGTGGTTTGAATCCCCACAATGGGGTGAGCTCCCTTTGCTCTGTCCCAGCTCCTGCCAACCTAGCAGTTCAAAAGCAGACCAGTGCAAGTAGATAAATAGGTACCGCTGTGGCAGGAAGGTAAATGGAATTTCCGTGTGCTCTGGTTTCCATCATGGTGTTCCGTTGCACCAGAAGCAGTTTAGTCCTGCTGGCCACATAACCCAGAAAGCTGTCTGTGGACAAACGCCGGCTCCCTCGGCCTGAAAGCAAGATGAGCGCTGCAACCCCATAGTCACCTTTGACTGGACTTAATTGTCCAGGGGTCCTTTACCTTTACCTTTTTACTACATGCTGGATCAGGCCAAAGGCCCATCTAGTCCAGCATCTTGTTCTCACAGTGGCCAACTAAATGCCTGTGGGAAATTCAGCAGCAGCACAAGAACATTTCCCCCACCTGCAGTTTCCAGCAACTGGTGTTCCGGAGCATTTCTGTTTCCAGCCATAGAGGCAGAGCATAGCCACCACGCTATCAAAATTTAGCATACAGATACCTTTATATTTTAAATCATCTGCATAGATACCATGGTGATCTACAGAAGACATAACCAATGCACAATATACCAAAGATATGATATTATAAAAATGAAAGCACAATAAACTTACGTATGGAGGCAGATAAAAAACAACCAAAGCAGATTATAAAACCAATTTAATTTGTTTAAATGTCTGGGCAACTACTCGGTACCGAAATAACAGTTACATTTGTGCCGATTGTATTCTATTGGCAAGGGCCCTAGTCTGAAATAGCATTTGACATGTTAATCTATTGAAATATTTACAAAGAATAAATGAAAAGCATTTCAGTTTTTAGACTTCTCCATGTGTGCTCTTTTGCATATTAAGTGCAGCACAGTGGCTGTGTAAAAACCTTTAGAGCACACAACAGTGGCTTCTTGGTAGTGGCTCCAGTTTGACGGGAGTCATCAATACTCTTCTGAATCCTGGCCTACTGTTCTTTACAAAACAGTGTGAGCAAACTCTTGTACCCTTCCTTCTTTGCCATTAGAGGAGGGTGAAGAGAGAGAACGTCATCAGACAGCATCAGCATCTACACTGTCTCCACAATGTGATAAAATGGAGGTGTGCTCATGTTTTCATGGAAGAAGCTTTTTGATCCTACTCTAGAAGTTTCTAGAACTGTAATCACAACACCGAGTCTGTTCCAATATCAAAAGCACTGTGTTGTTCTAACCCTGCTAGTTAATGGGCTCGTGCAATAGGAAATGTAAGTCATTTAACTAATGCTGCATTCGAAATGTTCAATTACTTAGGATTTATTTGTTGTTTTGCTATTCAGTGTAATCACAAAGAATGCATTTTATATTCATGTGGCTGTCATGCGTATCTCTCTTTAGGAGTTTCATTTTCACCCAGCATTCATTATAATTAGTTAATAGACACTTAAAAATGAAGTTGCACTCTGAAATATTGCAGAATTACAATGACCCACCTCAAGAAATTCATATGACACCCACATGGAGTCTGAATAGGCTCCCTGTGAAAAGAATTTCTTTGCTGAATAGCTGCGCAAGGGGGAGAGGAAGTAGGACTGGGCAAGTTGCTAAACAGAGGAATATCTCAATGTCTGTCTTTTGTGACTTCGGTAGAATGTAAGGAATTAGCCTACTTGGTGTTTGAATTTCCTGACTGTAAATGAGTGGGCATGTTTGACATCCATCCAGCTCTGTAAGGGAATGGCATTTTGTTGCTTGCTAGGAAGACATTTGCATATGTCTTTCTAGCAAACCAGAGGTTCCCAGATTTTCCAGCTCCTGGGACTACTTGAGAAGACTGAAAATTATTGAGTGTCAGGCACCAGGAGTCAGATTCCTCTTCACTGGGTGAAGAAGGGCAGGACTCTGAACCTGAAGAGGAAGGGCACTCAAGGATTGCCCCAGAAGTCCTACTATCAGGAGAACTGTGGAGTCAGTGCTCCACAGCACCATCCCAACCATAATAGGATAAAGTATGATCCCTCATCCTCTTTAGTGTTGCTCTTGCCCACTGCAAGAAAACACAAGGAGTATTAATTAGGTTCCAAAATGTTTCTAAATAATTTGTATAGAAACACAAAGATGGCTTGCTGAAGCCATGTGGTCTAAGCTTGGAGCATCCAGCTTAGACCTCCTTGCTGGTAGGGTTCACATGGTGAAATGAGGAGAACATAGGCTTGAGGAATAAGGGGGAGTGACCTAGCTAAGCCTGGTAGGACAGCTTACTTTATGGTCTTAACTCCTTCATGCATTAATTGCAGTTAAACTTATTGGTTATATGAGGCTGGATATTCCATTGTGATAAGTTCCTTTTCTTCTTTTTTCCTATTCAGAGTATCTGATCAAGGCTATGCATGTACAAAGTTGGGCCAAGGAATCTAATAATATACCAGTTGCTTCCATACAATGGAGGGCTATAAAATTCAGATAATGAAGCACATCATCTTAAGCTACTCAAGTCCTAAATTGTCTCAACAGTTTCTAATTAGTCAGAGTTCCATACTTATCCAAAAAATACTAAACCACAGTTGAATGTCTCCACCCCCCTCAATTCAGAAGGTATTGCCTTTTCCCACCTCACAGAGCCACACTTAACATCCTCCAAGTATCAATTCTGTGCCTGACAACAGGACACTAATTCAATATCCACTTAGCTTCAATTAGCTCATGTCAGTGTAACAGTTTGAGATCTGGGCTGCCATTTTCCTTAACAAAAATGAAGGTGTATTCTGTATAGGCAATGCATATTGAAAAAGAGCCTTCAGAATGAAGCACAACAAATGTGATATGAAACTATGCTGCCACTTTTTTTGAAATAAAGTAACAGATTGTAGGAAATGTGGTTAAGTGATATCTGCCAACTCTCTCACAAAACTCCTGGGCTCAGAGCAGTTGTTTTTTGTTGTTGGGGGGGTGTCCCCCCCCCCAGTCGATGAAGTGCCTTGCTGGCGATGTTGAACATATGCCTTCTGAGCTGAAATTACCTTTAGACAAGGCAATCAGCAGCAATTCTTTTGGTTAATAATCATCATCAAAAACAGGTGGTAGCGTGCAACAGAAGGATTAATGAAAGTTGTTAATCAGATTCACAGTGGTATGAAAGGGGAGTGCTAAGACACAGCAGGGACGAGCTGGTGGGTGTTACAGACTGCTGAGTGCCATAAAGTGAATTTCGATTTTGAGTCATTAGATTTCCAGGGAACAGATTTCAAATCTCATACAGCGGATCAGAGCTACAGATTTCAGTGTCACACACTGCAATTAACGTTGTCATAGGTTTCGTGGCAGTTCTTTCTGGTGACATTATTTTATTGAATCATTGTGTTATATACAATGGGAACATTTCCCGTTCTCCTTTCAAAAGTTCCTTCTTAGCATGTTGCTAAGGGAACTTTAAAATGTTTTTGCATTACGAGTTTCTCAGAGGAACAGGATGTGGGTTCAACCTGCCTTTCCATGCTGTTCCTACATATGTTGTTCCAGAATATCCAATTTATAGAACGTTTAATGGAACTGAGACTGATTCTTGCTTTTCTCCCACTGACTAGGAAGAATGATTCATTCATTCTTCTTTATTCTAGCCTTCCACAATTCTCCTTCTACAGATTAAGCATGCCCCAGTCGTTTCTTATTTCCCCCTTATTACACCTTTCACATCATATCCCTCAGGTGCTTCCCTGTCTTCTTTCAAAACCTCACTATTCTGTTTGCGGTAATTTTCAGCATTTGATTAATAAAATTGTCATTAGAGTTGAGCGTCCAATTAATAGGTTTGTTTTTCATCTCTAATTATGATATGCCCAATTTACTACTATGGAATTACAAGAAGCTAATTCTTGGCACCTTTAAAACATCGTTGTATTTCACAGATGGCTGGTGGTGTGAAAGAGGATGGTTGAAATTGGATCACTTTAACTCTGTGATACAAGCTGTGTGGAAAACAAGTATTGTGTTTTCTTTAAAATATAAAGAGGGAACAGTCCCTTTAAAAGCTTTGCATACATGAAAGGCTACTGTAGTAATAATTTCCAAAGAGGCAGCTGTAGCAACAAAAAGTGTTTTGTGACCAGGGCCATCTTTAGCATATGCGCTGCTGGGGTGCAAAGATCCATCCAGCGTCCCTAAATTTAGTTTAGCTGCGCCCAAATTATCTTTTATCATGCTTATGTCACTATTATCATTTGATAAATAGCGCTCACGCCTGCGCAGCTCCAAAAGGAGTTTTTTCGTCTGTGTGTGTTTTGTTTAAAACCAGCTTTTCTAAAGAAGACCAAGAACACATTGGGAGTTGGTGTAAAGACTCCATGCATGCGCTTACAGTCATAGGGAGGTGTCTGAAAGATGAGATGGGTGGGCATTATGCGCATGTGTGGGAGAGCCATCTCAGGCAGCCTTTCATTGTGGGAGCAACCTCATTTCTAGAGGAGCTGGGAGGGCCCTTGCGAGCACGCATATACGAGTTCTTCTTGGGAAGGTTCCGGAGCCTGTGCACACTCCCGTCGCGTTCCCTTTCTGTCTGTCTCTCCCTCTTTCCTGTCACTCCCCGTCAGTCGTGTCAAAGGTGCCGCTGACCCTGCTGCCGCATAGCAGCTCAATACGATACACTTAGGCGGCTTCAGTGGTGGGTGCCTGGCGCCCCCCCAGAACTTGGTGCCTGGGTGCCCTGCACCCCTTACACCCCCGGGTAAAGACGGCCCTGTTTGTGACACCTTTAAACTGATGAATTTTGCAAATAAAGACTTACTTCTTAATGTAACTTTTTACTGCTTAAAGTACTTATTTGTGATGATGAGTCAGGTGTTCTTATCCTGAAATGCTTTCTCCATTTGTCATATTTTAATCAGATGGTCTTCTTTTGTACCCAAATAATTGGCATTCATCAGACCATGTGGTTAGGCTCATAGCTGCTATTGTGTATGCTGAGAACTTCATTAATTTAACCAATTATTTGGTCTTGATGAGAAGCCATCCTTCCATTTCCTCCATTCCACTCCGTCCCTGGTATGCTTGACTGTTATGGGTTGTGTATGTGACTGTGTACATGGACAAACATGTATGTCAATAAAAACAAGCATGTTTCTCATGAACATTAAATGCGTGAAACACAGGAGAAGCAGGGGGAAAGAAACATTAAAAGGATGAATAATATATCCCTGAAGCACTGAATAATTAAAGTTTGGCTAGAATAGCTCTAAGAAGCACTTTGACCTAAATGCCATTAATATTTCAAGCATTACCAGTTGTTGTTTTAAGAAAAAAGGAAAGAAATCCAAATAAAATGATTTGGCACTTTGGCAACATTTATGTTTCTAGGCTTGAGTGGGTGTTTTAAAAATGGTGCTACCTAGTAACCTGACAAATTCACAAAACATCAGATCTATTTGTATTTAAAAGTGTGGACCCAAAAGCCTCTTAGTCTTACCCACTCACCTGACTCTTTTAAGTTGTATCAAAATGACATCTTCACCCGTAGCTGATTTATTTGTTATAGTGCTAAATGTAAAGTAAAGGGAAAAGAAACCACAGGTGAAATATATATCAATAAACAAAGGGAATTATTATTATTATATCTGTCCATCTGTCTAGGTTGTTCCAACCACTCTGGGCGTGGTTATATAATATAAAAGTATAGTAAAATATCAAACCTTACAAAGTTCCCTATACAGGGCTGCCTTCAGGCGTCTTCTAAAAGTTGTATACTTATTTATCTTCTTGACATCTGATAGAAGAGTGGGCACACTTACCAAGAAGGCTCTCTGACTGGTTCTCTGTAACCTCACCTCTCGCAGTGAGGGAATCACCAGAAGGCCCTCAGAGCTGGACCTCAGTGTATGGGCTGGACAACGGGGGTGGAGATGCTCCTTCAGGTATATAGGGTCAAGGCCATTTAGAGCTTTAAAGGTTAACACCAACACTTTTGTGCACAGAAATGTACTGGACGTCAGAGGATCAGCATTATATGGTCCCAGCAGATGCTTCCAGTCACCAGTCTAGCTGCTGCATTCTGGATTATTTGTAGTTTCCAAGTCGCCTTCAAAGGTAGCTCCACGTAGAGCACATTGCAATAGGCCAAGCAGGAGATAACCAAAGCGTGATAGGGCTGTCATAATTCTGGAATTTCCCAAACATAGCTGGGATTCAGTGTTCGGGTGGTAATCGCTGAAATGTCTGGGAAAATCCAGTCATATGGCAACACCTCCCATTACCTCCTGGCAAATAGAAGGGGAAGAAATGGAGGCAGTGAGAGATTTTACTTTCTTGGGCTCCATGATCACTGCAGATGGTGACAGCAGTCATGAAATTAAAAGACGCCTGCTTCTTGGGAGAAAAGCAATGACAAACCTAGACAGCATCTTAAAAAGCAGAGACATCACCTTGCCAACAAAGGCCTATATAGTTAAAGCTATGGTTTTCCCAGTAGTGATGTATGGAAGTGAGAGCTGGACCATAAAGAAGGCTGATCGCCGAAGAATTGATGCTTTTGAATTATGGTCTGGAGGAGACTCTTGAGAGTCCCATGGACTGCAAGAAGGTCAAACCTCTCCATTCTTAAGGAAATCAGCCCTGAGTGCTCACTGGAAGGACAGATCCTGAAGCTGAGGCTCCAATACTTTGGCCACCTCCTGAGAAGAGATGACTCCCTGGAAAAGATCCTGATGTTGGGAAAGATGGAGGGCACCAGGAGAAGGGGATGACAGAGGACGAGATGGTTGAACAGTGTTCTCGAAGCTACCCGCATGAATTTGACCAAACTGTGGGAGGCAGTGGAAGACAGGAGTGCCTGGCGTGCTCTGGTCCATGGGGTCACGAAGAGTCGTTCACAACTAAACGACTAAACAAAAAACAACAACAATGGCAACACTTATATCGGAAGGGTAGATCTTGGTGAATTTCCTCAAAAATAGCTCAACAACTTTTGTGTCCGGATTTTCACTTATTGAAATATGGCAACCCTAATGTACCACTCTGGCAAGACAGTGCACAGGCACTAGACACTGTTTTCAGTTGTGTCGCCCAAAATTGTGCCCCAGAATTCTGTACAATGTGCTTTACAAAGCTGCCATGTACCAAACCAGAGTGTTAGTCCACCTACTGTAGCTCAGTGTCGTCTATAATGACTGGCAAAAGCTCCCTGGGGGACAGTGGACCTTACCAGCCATATATGCAGATATGAGGAGGTTGGAACTGGGGCCTTCTGCATACAAGGCATATGGACTGAGCTACATTCCTTTCCCTAAGTAGAAATGACAAGATCCTGGACTGAAGAACATGGACTGGTGCCTTTGGAAATATTTCTGCCCCAGGCAACAGCTTTGGCTCTTTGTCGTGTCCTTGGTCTCCTCTTTGGCCTCGCCTGGAGATCTTCCAAGTGTCAGGCATGCCAACGTATCTGACCAGCAGCTCAGTCTGGAAGTGTTCTTATGTGCATCAACTATAACAACCATCCTGAACAATGCAATGCAATGCAATAGAAAACAAGGCATATGTGGATGTGTGCTATGGTGCCCCCTGCTGGTGTGGAAGGGTTATTAGGGTTGTGCACTGGGTTCTGGATTAGACCAATAGAGACGGAGTTGCGGACAATCTGAGTCCAGCATCTGATCCTCCAAAAGGATTCAAAAGATAATTGGTTCCCACCTTGGGCTTAGGACTAACCCAAAACATTTTGCTGTCTTTGGCAGAGTAGCAAATGTCACCCGCTTCCCACAAGTCAAGGTGTGGAGTTCCCAAAGCCAGCCAAGATATTTTGTCTCTTGAAGCAGAAAATTCCACAAGCCATTCTCCCTCAGCTCCCTGGCAGCAGAAATGCAACCATAATAAAACCAACCAGCGAATGATTTGTTGCTCTTTCATGGCACTCAACATCTGCTGCCTGAAGCAACTCTCTCTCGCTCTCCCTAAAGGTAGGGCCGGCCCTGTCTGTGCTTCCCTGCCTTCCCATGTCATCCCTATCGCCTTCCCAGGCTGCATTTCTTTCTTTCATGACAACATTTTTAAACCTTGCTTTTCTCCCTACAGAGTCTCAAAGCAGCTTGAAATAAATAATGCATCAAAGTGCATACTATTTTTTGTGTGCCGTAAATTAGTAATAAAAACCTTTCACATTATTTTCCTAATGTCCAATACAAGGAGTACACAGGATTTGACCTGTATCTGTAGCTTTTGAACACAGCCTGATCTGTTTCAGAACTGCTCTGTGTCTTTTCAAGTGGACTTGTTATTTGGGACCAAATAAGATCTGTTAAATGTGAAGTTCTGTTTTCCCCCTTCCACAATAATGGGGAATCTAAAAATAGCTATAACTTTTCTCTCTCTCTTTTCACAGCTGGATGAGAACTGCATGCATAGGAGTTATTCAAAATGAATTAAACCTGCCAGATTGTAGGCAGGTACATCTAGGTAAATTTGTACAAGGCGTCTTTTATGTTCAATTTTTTTTCAGTGAAGAGTATTTTTTCCCCTGCCAGAATTTGATGAAATTTGGAGACTTGGGCATCCCTTGTGAAGACATTACCTTTCTGAGGTAAGCTAAGGAAGCAGTTTCTGAAACTCCATTTTAAAGAGTGTTAAATCCCTGCTAACCTTGTTCTGAAATATTTGCTTACATGTGTTGTTTTTTTACATGGCTTCCATTAATAATCTATATTTCTTTTTCTATTGTATACAGAGGGCTGTATACAATATGAGCTGGCTTTATAGATGCAACCTTTTCTTATTTTGCCACTTCTTAAGAATCTCACTGTTGGTTATGTTCAACCATAAAAAGGTTATATCTGCAGTTATTCAGAAGAAATTCCCATCAAGGAGAATGCATGAATCTGCTGGAGTAGATGATAGGCCAGTCTAATTCAACACCCTGTTCTCACAGCGGTCAAAAAGATGTCCTGTCCACAAACACCAGTCTCACCATTTGTGATTCTTCGCAACTGGGAGGCAGTACATAGCCAACATGGCCGGTAGCTACCGATAGCCTTATCCTCCATGAATTTGTACTTCTTTCCTTTGAATATGTATAAACTCCACTTTCCTATAAAATCCCACAAGAGAGATAAAACTTTATTCACATTAGCCAATGGCCATAGCAAAAGTAAAACATTACAGTATATGCAGAAAAGGAAATTTGATATAAAAGCACAATTTAAAGTCCTGAATCAGCAGTCAGTTAGTGGCCCTTATTCTGATTGCCCCTGCTATGAACCAGCAACCTTTGCTGTTACCTGCTCATTTTGTTGTTTTTTTAAAATATAATTTTTATTAACAAACCAGTCAAATCACATTAATTCCAAATTACAAAGCCAAATTTTTAAATTTTTGTTGGGGGTACCCATGCTTCGAGCTCCGAAAGGGATCCAAACATCTCTCTTGCTGCTGCTTTGATATTCACAGTTCTGTCCAAAATCTTCACTTTATTATTTTCCTCATCTTCTTGTTGTTATCATATATTCCTTTCTTTGTGACCTCTGATAGTGTCCACAAGTGGGTTAAAAACAAATGTTATATCCTGTGTGAATTATCGATTCCTCCAAGAGCTATATTCAAACAGGCAGACGCCATTTCAACACTTCCGTACAAAACATTCTTAAGGTCTGCCCGTTGATCTTCGCAGGCCTGTCAGTATCTCCTCAATCTTCTTAGGGGGTTCTGCCAGGTCAAGCTCATAGTCTGATATAATGGTCTCCTCCCCCTCGATCATAAAACCTTCAGCCAGGCCTGCTTCTTAACAAGTCTCTTTTTATAACTGTGTCATTCCAAAGGCCTTTCATTCCTTTCCAGATATTACACAAGCCATGTCTTTGATTAGTAATTCATTTTCACACAGTTCTTAATCATCCCACTTATAATCAGTAATTGCAACGATTCTTCTTGGGGGGAGGATTGTTAGGTAATCACATAAGATAAAAAAAGGAAAGTTTTTTCCCCCATTCCGTCCCGTTCTGACATACTGACCCTTTGATGTATCTTCTTGTTATATTATCCTGTTGAATCCAACCCGTCGCTCCACTTCACAGAGGTCACTTCCATTAGCAGTCTTAACTCCCGTTCTTCACTCGAAATATGTGCATTTGCTTCTCTCTAATTGTTTATTTTGAGCTCCTGCAACCAGGCCGCGCGATCAGAGACAGCGTCTGGGAGAGCCGTCCCACACGGGTGCTGTGCACCTTGTGCCCTCAACCCCTTCTTTCAAACTCGGGGGTGATTTATGGCAACCGCAGGCGAGGCAGTGTTCCCCATTCCCTTGGGGTAACAAGGGAGGCTGCAAACTCCCATATCAGCCTCTTAATTACTTCGTGTGAGCCGGAGAGATGGTATTGTCGGCCATCTTCCAATGTGCCCCTAGCGGCCCCCCGTTATCTGCTCATTTTGATCTGATAGAAGAAAGGACGTTGTGGCAGTGGTTGAGCACCCTGGGATGGTTAGTATGAGTGGGATGATGATCTCATTCCTCAGGAGTACAGGACAGGAGGATGTGTGCTGCTGTTTCGGTGCTACCATCTCCACAGGGGCAAAAACGTTTCTCAGGAAGGATCTTTTGGAATTGACCCTCAAGTACCGCAGATGGCAAAACATCCAGTCTTGCAAGTGAAAAAGCATTTCTGTATTTTGGGATAATAGGTTTGTGCAAATATGGGGCCAGAGAATCAAAATGGAGAGGTGGAAACTGAACATACCAAGGGCAGAATTTCCTTATAGTGGCCAGGTTGTTCTGAAAATCCCATAAGACTAAAAACATCCATCCCATTGGGTAGCCATCATTGCATCTTATAAGAGTGAATTTCATAGTTTAACAATACACCGTTCCAACTCCTGTCCTGAATCTTCTGCTAGTCAGTTTCTCTGGAAGGCTCCAGGTCCTCGTATTGACAGTTGACTCTTGCTTCAGTTGTGGCTGCATCCTTCGCTGCACTTGGTGATTGTAGGCTAGCTGAGAGGACAGCACAGAACAGTTCTGTTCTATTACGTCTCTTCCTCACCCCACCCAGCATCATTTGCCTGAGAGAGCCCTATCACCCTGACATTGGTGACTTGGGATAGCCTGGCCTCAGTTGTCCATGCTCCTGGCCTGGACTTCCTGGCCTGGGCTACTGAAATGTGCTCTATGTGGGGCTGCCCTTGAAGATGGGTCCAGAGATGTACCTGGCACTATCATTATTACCTTTTGGGCAGCAAGTGATGAAATTGCTATTTACCCAGGGATTTGGTTCTTAACTGGGATTCTATGGTATTAAATTACCCTAACCTGTTATGGTGCTCATCTTTTAATCCAATGGGCTGGATTCCTCCTTTTTATCATATTGCAAGACAAGCACTAAATAATGTTGCTGTGTTCATATTTAAGTAGGGTGGGGTAGGAATCATCCTCTTTATAATATTGCAGGGTGGGCACATTTAGTAAATGTTTTATTCTCTTGATGTTCATTTGAATTATTATTTTTTTGTATTTGTATGGTGTTTCTTTTTTACAATTCTAAGTCACATTGAGACATTTTATGTAGTACACAACAAATGAATATAAGAAATAAGAAGTGCATGTTTTCGGATAAACTATGTGTAACGATGAAATACAATGCACATGTAATTAGGCGTATTTTGGAACAAAACAGGTCTTTGAGTGCATATTTAAATATGTGTTTGAACAAAAGAAGTACAGTTGTTGTTGTTTTAAATGAGAACAACATTTTCAAATGAAAAATGGGACAAAATTGGTTTAGAAATAAACCTGTGTAAAATGGACACAGACTGAAGATAGACTGATCCACATCAGTACATATAGCTTACTCTCCTTTCGTTTGACCCATGCGCCAACGGAGGCTATTTCAGACCTAAGTCTCTACTTCTGGCAGCTGGAGAGGAAGGTTTTTGATTTATTATTTGTGATTGGCACGGGTCACAAGAGTGCGGTTGGAGCAGCACAATTCGCAGACCGCAGCACCTTCTTCCTAGAAGTGTCTGTAGTATAATTTCGTCTGCTTCCCTTTTCTTTATGTCAGAGGTTAGCTGGGCTGCTTCCTATATAGGCTCCCCCTACTCAACCCTTTCCTTCTCTCTCTCCCCCCCCCTTACCTTTCTCCCTTCCCTCTCTGCAGTGAAAAGAGCAGTATGGATCTTTCCTCCCGAGACCGTCCACCTCAAACTGCCATATGGGTTTAATGTATAATGCATGAGAAGCAGCACGAGCTGCCAACAATTCAGAAGGAAGAGCAGCAGAGGTTGGGCTCAGGAGGCGGTAATAATTAGGAAATCAAACAGCATTTCGCCGTTGTTCTAGCTATTTCATCGCAATTTAATCAGCCAGGCTCAAACAGTTCCATCATACACACGCACACACACAAAATGATGAATAAGTTTTTCAGTGCAACCACTGGCCGACTACACTTTCCCCCCTCTGCTGTTGTTTACAGATTGCTTTGCCATTTCTCGCTCCTGCACTGCCTGTCGGCTTTCGGCAATAGCGTGCTGCCTCGTGTGATGTGCAAATTGCTTAAAGTGACATACCTGCACGGCATGATTGTCAGCCTAAATGTGTTTATAATAAGCGTGCTTAATACAGTGTTGCCTTCTCTTAAATCAGTGTGGTCCTCGTTAATGCACTAGTATATGTGTAGGTATGCTGCCGTCAGTGATTTATGTACCAGGCCACAGAATACTTTAGGAAGCTGGTTTGTACAGAGTCAGACCATTATACCATCTTGTTTGGTACTGTCTACACTGTCTGGCAGTGAGTCTTCCAGGTTTCAGACAGGAGCTCTTTCTAGTCCTAGTGGTGATGTTGGCAACTGAACCTGGGACCTTTAGTATGCAAATAATGTGTTTACCAGTGAGCTACAGGCTTTCCCCAACATCTAGCAACATGAAGACATAAAGACAACTAATCGACTGGCAGCTTCATTTTACAGTCGTACCTTGGATCCTGAACGCCTTAGTACTCGGACGTTTTGGCTCCTGAATGCTGCAACCTCGGAAGTGAGTGTTCCAATTTGTGAACGTTCTTTGGAATCCGAACATCCGACTTGGCTTCCGTTTGGCTGCAGGAGCTTCCTGCAGACAATCAGAAGCTGTGCTTTGGTTTCCGAACATTTTGGAAGTTGAACAGACTTCCGAAACAGATTCTGTTCGACTTCCAAGGTACAACTGTACATCTTTAGGAGCCATGCAAAAATGTCCCAATGCCCTTTTAAAATCTAGTGGGTTTATTGGGTTGTTTTTGTTTTTATTATGTATTTTATATATATATATATATATATATATATATGCTTTCGTAGATTTTCACGGGTACAGGAATGCAGGTTTTGGTGTCTTCGGGTGTCTTCCCGTGTAAGAGTTGGGGTGTCTAGGCGACGTTTCGACGAGGTCTCACTCATCATCTTCAGGCTGGTGCTTTCGGCTTCTTGTTACTGGAACAGAGCAGGATCTCAGTGTTTGAGTTCCTGTGGATGCTGTTGAGGGGGGTGTGGTGTATAGCCTCCAACGTTCTGGGCGGAGAGGAAGTTCCCAGGTTGGTGTGCCTTTTCTTCTTTTGTTCCTTAATTACGTTGGAGGCTATACACCACACCCCCCTCAACAGTATTTATAGGAACTCAAACACTGAGATCCTGCTCTGTTCCAGTAACAAGAAGCCGAAAGCACCAGCCTGAAGATGACGAGTGAGACCTCGTCGAAACGTCGCCTAGACACCCCAACTCTTACACGGGAAGACACCCGAAGACACCAAAACCTGCATATATATATATATATATATATATATATATAGTATTTTTATGTTGTAACCGCCTTGAGTCCTGCGGGTATAGAGGGGGGTATACAAATTTAATAAATCATCATTATCATCGTCCTCGTCATCATCCCGTAAAAAACAAACAAACTAACTAATCTTATAAGTCCTCTTGCCCCCTATTGGGCAGGCAATGTTGTGACTTGGCACAATCGCATGGCAGCACTGGGTATCGGGCCTGGTCGGATTGTAGCCTGCCTGCAAATTGGCCAATTGCAGGCAGGCCGCTGTGCAGGAGACTGTCCAGGCCACCCAACATTTAGCAACCTGAAGACAAAAAAAGAAGAAGAAAAGAAATAACTAATCCTGGAAAAAAGACTAATCCTATAAGATTCTTGCCGTCTCAAAGGGCAGCAATTATACACACACTAAGAATAACTCAGTGGGGCTTCCATCCAAGTAAACATGCATAATATTGAATATTCATATTTCACAATGAATAAATGAATGAAGGCATTTGCTGCCACACCTCTGAAAGTTTCACCGAACTTTCAAAGGTCAGATAAAAACTGAGCTGTTAATTGTGTTTGGCCCAAAGGGCACAAAAGTGATCATCCCTGATCTCTCTTTTCACAGTGGCTGACCGGATGCCTGTGGGATGCCTGCAAGTTGGATCTGAGCACAACACCACTCTACCTTCCTGCAGTCTCAGAGGCATAAGACGTCCTTTGCAGAGTGCATTGCAAACATCCAGGCATTACGTTATGTGGCGCCCTGGCCAAGACTTTAGGTGCGGCCTTTCCAAGTGTTCCCATTAAAATATAACGCACGGCAAGTTCACGTCAGCACATCTTGAAGACAGCCTGTTCAGCTGCCCTCCTCATCTAAAGCTTATAATGGAATTTAACTCATATTTGCAAAAACAGAGCGAGGATTAGAAAGCTGTGTTTGCGGTATACAAAAGGATCCCGGATTACAGCCATCGTAATCCCTGTGTTTAGGTTGGTGAGGGGAACGAAGCACAGGGATTTGAAAGAGGCAATATTTAAAGAGCTTAGGTAGCTGGAAATAACTTCCTCTGAAGAAGGTGAGATCTTTTAGAAGGCTTTACAGGAACAAATGTGTGCGTCGTACTATGTGCTTCATAGCATGTAACCCTGTTTACCTTTAAGTAAGATAGGCACGACACTTAATCTATAAATGAGAAAGAAAAAAATGTAGGATGTGCAAGAATTTATTTGTGTATGGGAGTGAATGTTGACATGTTTCATATCGGCTCCAAAATCTGAATGAGGTCTCTAGATATAATTGAAACAAAACTAGAGAGCAGTGAATAGAGACTTACTTGGTTTACTTTGAAACAATATTTGAGAACTCTCCTCCTGTTTGTCTATCCTTGGCCTTCCTATTTCTGCAACTGGCAAGAGGTTTTTCTTTCCTACCACTAGGGATGAGCAAATCTGTCAGTTTTGGTTTCTCTTGGTTTCTCATTTTTCCAATCGCATCTCCACATCAGTTTACATTATATATATATATGAAAAAACTCCATCAGCATCCTAGTGCAATTTTTTTACTAATTTAGACATTTTTTGTATGTAGTTGTTCCTAAAACGGACATTTTTGAAAAGCAGTCTCCATTAATATAACACATTTATGCATGCCTCCCCTAATATTTGCATTTATATGCATATTTCATGTACATGTTACTTGGATGAAGAGCACATTGCACAATATAGAGAAATGGGGATTTTGAAGGATTAGCTGTGTTTGGGTTTACATCTTGTTTTGGAAAATGTGAATTAGAGTTGAATTTCTCCCCCACCCATAACTACTGCCCATTACTTTTTTTGGCATTATACCACAGCCACCCTAGTTGCCATATCTGCCCACCCTCTATACATCACAAAAGAAAGTGTTTCCCTAGTCCGGAGGTCCCCCCCCACCTCTTTCCATTGCCCTTGCTCCAATAGTTCTCCATGTCTCCTTTTTCCTGATCCCTACATCAAACAGCTCCTCCAGCTCCTAGGCCTTGTGTCAGCATTTGTCCCAGCCAAATGTGGCCTTCTACGTCACTCTCAGATGTCCATTCTGAGCAGTTTGGGGACATTCCAGTACATGAAAGCAAGCCATGAAATGGCTAGAAAGAAGTGGTCCATAGTGTGTTGTCTGTAGCAGAGGTGGCTAAACATTTACCCTCCAGAGGTTTCTGGACTCCAGCTTCCATCACTCCTGCTCACTAGCCATGCTGAATGGGCCTGATAGGAGGCAGAGTTCAACAAAACCTAGAGGACCACAGGTTCCCTGCCACTAATCTCATAAAGCCTGTAGCCCTCAACCAGGCTCTTTAGTATAGAAATGCACTCTAAGTCTTCCTGTTTTAGATCATTTTACAACTATCTTTCTGCCCACCAGAAGCCCCTCCTCCATTGTGAATTGTTCTTTAGACACCCTTCGCCACACCAATTTCATGCAATAATTCCCTTTGATGCCCAACATTTGTTTACTGATGAAGCTCTGGTTTCCCACACCCCTGTTTCTCTCTTAATTATTCTGTCTGAAGAACTGACTTGATTGCAGATCGGATATGTAAAAACCTCCTCATGGCAGAAAGCAAATGTTTGTTCTCAGGAAAGAGAGGAAGATTGGAAGTACACAAAAGAATGCTCTGACAGTTCTTGTCTTAAGGGCAACTCTAGAAGGGCTGGAAATCACATGTAAGTGAAACATACCAGGGTCACTGTTTTTGTTTTGCTGTCTTTGTGTTAGGGATTATTCAATCCTGAATGCTTAAGGTTTCTTTTTTCTTTTCTTGAGGCAGCTCTATCAGCTTCATTCTTCACCCCAATACAAGTCAGGTTAGTCATAATGTATAATGGCCACCCAAAAGCTTGATACCACCCCCTTTTTGGTGATGTACATGGTGTTTCCAAGATAAGCACCCAGATGACTGAGGTGTGTGTGTGCAGCTCAGAAAATGTATGGTTGAACAGCCTGTCTTAATTGGTTATACTGATACTGGAATTTGGCAGATATGATCTTCCCAGCTCTGGATGTCATCAAATTCCGACAAATACAGAAAAGGAAACAGAAGTCGCTGCAGGTCACATGTTCATCTGCATTCTGGAACAGAATTCAGTCATATGAATATAGTCACTATTCATTCACATTGCCACCATCATTTTTAAGTCATTTGTAATTCATAAATCATTCATAATTTTACACACACACACACACACACACACACACACACACTGTTTGAGGTTTCCTTTACATTGAAATGAATGTAAGACAGCAGTTCTCCTGTGCACTGGGAGATGTTGGTGGGGAGAGGTCCACTCTTCATTCTGTACCTGCTCCACCAAAATGGAAGAGGCAGTGGTGCTGCTTCCTTAATTACTTACATCCGTAGTGCCCACCAATGAGCCTGTGTGATCAAAGTTGCACATCCATCTCTTTCTACTGAATGACACAGGAACGGAAACACACCATAATTTCAAAAGTATGCAAAGGATTTCAAACATTACACAAAAAGCACACCTGGGACATGCAAAAGGATTTTTAAAAAATCTACACCTTCAGACGAGTAAGTTTAGTCAACAAAAATGGTGCAGAAAGCTAATTAAAGCCCTTTTGATCTGCCTCTAACAAGCTGCTTCTCAGCCATTTATAATCCAATGGGTTTGAATGCTGACCAGCTTTCTCCCTCATCATCCAGACCAAAGGCTGATGGGACAAAACATCCTGATTTTGTAAGGGGTAGATGCCCCAGAATTTAACTATAGAGCCACCCCTACTCAGCTCAATGATTTCTTAAGAAGAGAACAAGGGAAATCCAGGACAATGTCCTTAAAAATAGCAAGCACCGTAGCACTTCAGTTCTTGGCAAGTGCTCTGACCTGAACTTTGAAAATGCGAGTCATATTCATTAGTTCCTGTTCTATTCCTTAATAGCTGTATGCGGCTTGGGAAATATAAGCAAGTTTTGTTGTACGTAACACCATTTGGTTTGAAAATCTCTGTAGACTTTGGTGTTGACAACAAGAATGCAGAGCTCTTTCTGTTCAAATGGAGTAGTGTTAAAATAAGGCATGCAATTGCTTCTACCCGGGAGTTGTTCTAAAGGGAAGTGAAAGAAAGGAAGCCTTGCGCAGGAAACATTCTGGAAACTCTGATTCATTGAGGGATGGAGACTGATTAGTCTCCTGGAGTGCAAACGTGAAGAAGAGGAGAGAAGAAGAAGAAAATGTATATAAGTGTGGCTCTCCTGCAGCACTTAAATATGGCTCAAAGAATATGAGTGTGGAATGATGTTGTTACATAAAGATACAAAGCAGATCCCCACATTTAACATGGTTGGATAAAGTGAGCGGAAGTGTGTTTTACAGTATTAGCACACCTACTGAGATCTTTCCAGAATAGCAATACCTTAAATACAGTGATCAATGCATCATTGTAGCAAAGACAGTCCATGCTCTGGTAGCATCTTGGTTAGATTACTGTAATGGGTTGTGATGTATGGAAGTGAGAGCTGGACCATAAAGAAGGCTGATCGCCAAAGACTTGATGCTTTTGAACTATGGTGCCGGAGGAGACTCTTGAGAGTCCCATGGACTGCAAGAAGGTCAAACCTATCCATTCTTAAGGAAATAAGCCCTGAGTGCTCACTGGAAGGACAGATCCTGAAGCTGAGGCTCCAATACTTTGGCCACCTCATGAAAAGAGAAGACTCCCTGGAAAAGACCCTGATGTTGGGAAAGATGGAGGGCACAAGGAGAACGGGACAACAGAGGATGAGATGGTTGGACAGTGTTCTCGAAGCTACTAACATGAGTTTGACCAAACTGTGGGAGGCAGTGGAAGACAGGAGTGCCTGGCGTGCTCTGGTCCTTGGGGTCATGAAAAATCAGACACAACTAAACGACTAAACAACAACAACAACAATGGGTTGTGTGTGCAGGTGGTTCAGAAGCTACAAGTTTTTCAAAATGCAGCAGCCACGACTTTAATAGGAAAGGCTCACTAGGAACAAAATATCATTAGTAATATATATGACAGATATGCATCACTGTCAACCAGTTAATTCTGAGCTCAGTTCAATGACCTGATCTGTAAAGACCTTCGTGGCTTGGGACCAGATACTTTAAGGAACATCAACTCCCACATCAACTTCCCTAAAAGTTGATATCTACAATGGAGGTCCTTTTTAAAGTGCTTTCAATGTCAGGAATAAGGTAGGTGGCAACAAATAAAATGCATTTTCATCTGTTTCACTTTGGTTGTGGAACACTCTCACCAAAGAAGCTGGTCTGGTGCAAACTTTACAATATTTTTTTACTACATACATACAATTTTATTTGTATGCCAACTTTCCACAGCTCAAGCCCTGCTCAAGGCAACTTATCACATAAAAAGTACGTAACTGGAACATAACAAAAGTAGTCATAAGTAAAACATCAAAAAATACACAACCAAACTGAACGATTTCCACATCAATCACAAGATCTAAAATAAAGATACAAAAAACCAACAGCATCAACGACAAACCAGCCAACAAAACACTTCAGCCCAAAGTCTGTCCAGCAGCCTCAGCTTTTGTAGCTGGAGTCAGTCAGGGCCCCGCCCTCCCAGGTCAGGTGGAAAAGGCCTGCAAGGCAGGGAGCAGGTCTCCCAGGACCCGTAGCCAAGACTATTCTCTCAGACATGTTGAAGTGTTATATATTTTAAGCTCTGTGTTCTTAGAAATTCTTCCACTTGGTCATTTTACTGTTTTTGAATTGGACTGTACAATTCTATAGGACTCAGCTATACAGCTGAAAATAAAACGTTTTAAGTGTGTTTTAACTGCAAGATACAATGTGGTGGTGAGCCTTATGGACAATTCAAGGTATTTTTAGAGGCGCTTTTTTAAAAAAGCGTTTTCAGAACGTTTTTTATATTTGTGTAGATTCTACCTATGTCTTTTGGTTATTTTAGCTGTTACTGGGTGTCTTAAATAGTACTGTAACCTGCCCTGCGACAAGATTTTATGAAGGGGTATATATGAAGACCCCAAATAATAAATAAATAAGGCAAGCAGAGACATCTATCCTGGGAGTGCACTTGAACCTTGCAAATGCACCCTTTATTGTCATGTATAATTCTGTCACTGATGCACAAAGCAAATTTGTAGAACAGATGTCCAGGTATGTATAATTGACTGAAAAACATATTCCTCTGGGAGGCTATAGTGATCAGACACACTGGGATGTTACCACCGCCCCACCCCACCCTATTACCAACTGTGTCGTTCATGAAGCACAGAATATATACTGCCCTGAGACCTATGGCTGAAGGGTGGTACACAAATTTAATAAATAATAGTAATAATGAGTGAAATCTAAGTGTACAAAGATTTGAACTTGGATCTCTGGCCTGAAGCTATGTACTTTACACAGACTGGCTGAGGGGCTGTGCTGTGTTAAAGGAACACTCTTCATATCCACAGTGTTGGGTTGTGGTAATCCTGACCTTTCTATGTGACCAGACAACACCCGCCTTCCCCCACCCCCTAAACAAATGTGGTTACAGCAGCTGTAATAGTGGATATTCAGTTCTTGATCATCTGCTTCCACCCTAACACTCTGCAGTACGCAATACCGCCTGCTGATGACCAAACTATGACCAAACTCTTACCAACTAAGAGATCCTATTTCTTTATTGGATTTGACCGTCCTTCAGCATAGAGTTCCCAGTTACAACGATATGAAAAATGCAGTACTGAAAGAACTAAAATCAGTTAATGCAATTTAAACAGCTGGCTTTCCTAGTTGCATTAGCTGATTGCTCCTCTCTGTTCTGAACAATCAGGCTGTGGTCTGACTAGGCTTGGCTCTAGTCACTATGGCTTGGCTCCCTTCCATGGCTCTTGCTTGCCTGTTCCTGGAAATTTCATCACTTTCCCTCCCTTGCCATATGCTAGACTGACTGCCTGGCTAGACCGCTGTGGCATTCTTCATTTGAAATCTGCCCATGCCAGATGCCCCGATCCATGGAGACTGTGGCCTATGATCCCCACTGCCTTCGTACTGCCGTGTGACCGAGCTTAAAGTTCACCCTTCCTTCCTTTCTTTTTACAGCCACAGGCATCCTTGGCTAAAATGGAGAACAGCAACCTCTCTGGAGTGTAATGCACAAGAAAAATTAATAGTGTATGTTGGAGGAAACACTGTCGAAATGAATTGCTCCTCTACTGCTGTCATTCTCACTAATTACACAAAGGCATTTACCAAAATAGATTGTCAAGGTATTTAAAACCCATTAATGAATCCTAATCTATGACACTGGAAATTATTATTATTAATAATAATTATAATAACTAACTTTCCTATTTCGAGATGACAAAACATTGGCAGTGGGAAGGTAAGTAATGCCCACAGGTTTTCAAAGCAGCAACATGTACAGACTAAGTAATAAACCTGAGCTTCTAAGATTGCAGACCTCCAGACCAAGAGGAATAGGAACGGCCAGCGAGAGGGGAACGAAAGCTCTGTTATAGCCTGCTTTCCCCTTAGTCCTTTTGGGGAATTCTGAATTTGTATCCACGGAAGAGGTGTGGGTAGGGATGGGGAAGAAATCTGATCGAGTTTGTATTTTAAAACAAACCAACCTCATTCACCTTTCTGAAACAATAAGTGAATCGCAACACAGTCATCCCTTGAAGTTTGCGCTGCTCTGAATTTTGCAATGCACTTTGCTTGCCTGGTAATGCGTACAAAAATGGATATACTTGGGTAAAATACAAAAAAAGAGATATATTGTGTGTATTAGGAGAACATGTATATTAGGAGCATTGTACACAAATGTGCATATTTGGAGAAATTTGCATTAAAATGATGGTGAATTTCCATGAGGATTGTGTTATTAAAAAGTTATCAAACTGATGAAGAACTATGGCGAACTGAATTTAAGATTGGGAAAAATGCGAAATGGAGAGAAATTGAAAATGAGAGATTCTCCCATCCCTAGGTGTGAGCTCCTGGTTGTAGGAAGTGATGTAAGCATGTTCAACCTGTTACACTATTCACCCTCCTTCAGACCTTTCTAATTGATTCAGGAACATTGGGTGTGACTTCATAAAGAGTATGACGTACTCAGAGTTAAGTACTGTGCAGAGTGATGCTAACTGCATTTACTCAGAACTCAATTCTTCTGCTCAATGGGACTTGCTCTCTAAGGACAAAGGCCTCTTGGGAAGCTTACAAGCAAGATTCAAGGGCCATTGTTGTTTCCCAGCCATTGGTATTCAGGTAACATACAGTCATTGTGACAAGTAGCCACTGATTGCCTAATCCTTCATAAATGTGCCTAAAACTTGAGTTTAGGGTTATAACCTTGTCCCACTGGTTTCAGTGGGAAAGAGATTAAGACTTGAATAGAAATCAATGGGGCTTGAATGTTTAACTCTGGATTGGATCATGGCCAAAGAATGAATGCCAATTGACTAGGATTTGATTTTCTATTTTCTAAGTGCAGGTGTGTCTATCTGTTTTCACTGCAAACTATTTATGTATACCAAAATCCTGTCTTGGTTTGCTGTAGACTCTGAAAATTTTGGATTAAGGAACCCATTGGAGGATTCTTAATTCCCATATACAGGAGTGCAGCCCAGGACAGAATTTCTCCAACAGCTTTGAGGTCTTCATTCTTGATTTAAACCCACTCCAAACACTTTATTTTTAGTGCCTTAAATCAGGTTGAATGAAGTTTACCTCTGTGGTGGCAACATCATAAAGAGGAAAGTAAGGGATGGTAGGAGAAAATTTACAGGGGAATAAATCATTCATGTTGCTTTATGCCAAGCAAAACCTAAAAAGGAAAGCTTAGTGTTGGAGATATGTTCAAATTTAACTTTTACTTTACATTATTTATCTTAAAACATTTCCTCTAGCCAGGTGTAAGGTTTAGCCGGGTAGACTTCTGGCTGTTTAAACATCTTGATTTCTCTACTGTTTAAATGGCTCTCTGTTTAAATGTCTTGACTTCTCTACTACTTTTGACATAATGTAAATTTAGACGAATCATATTTGCCATTCAAATAAAGGATTTTTGAACAGATTCTAAGATTGGATACAAGTGGAAAGTATAGTCAAATGGGTTAGCCACGTGTATTTTATTTTGGCAGGAAAAGGTGTGCAGTTCACGAGTGTCTACCTTGGTTTTTAATGTGTGATCATGCAGGTTTGTTTTTTTAAGTTACAGTATCATTATACAAGCGTGACTTTAAACAAACAGTGTGGAGTGCTCTGGTTCAAGATGCCACCCTTCCCTTCCCTTCCCTTCCCTTCCCTTCCCTTCCCTTCCCTTCCCTTGGATACTCCATTCCATTTCCTAGGAATGCATAAGATCAGTTTATTTCCATTCTGTGCCACCTTCATTTATGTATATTTTAAAGTCTGTTTCATTTCAACTTTATGCCTGAATTTTTAAAATAATCCTCAGTTAAATTACATTTCAGAGGTTTGACTTTGTCCCTGAAGGCACACTCTTCCATTGTCTCCTGAGACAGATGGATGCCAACCAATAATTTAAACATGTATTTTAGAAAATAATTCCAACAAAAAAAGGAATGCATTTCTAAAAACATTATCACCCACCCAAAATATGCAGTTTTAAAGGCATGCTAAAAAGGAAGAAGTCAAGAGCTGTATCACAACATTCAAAGAATGAAATTCAAATGATAATTGACTACATTCTGATCCATTGAAATTCGCTTTGCATTTCCCCTCCCCAACAGCTTTCCACCCCCCCACCCCCCCAAAACCACACACACTAAGGATTCAATGGTGTTCCATGTTCAGTCCTCATTTTCTGTCTTCCCAGCTCCTGTTAGGATTTATTTCCCAATATTTTTCCCAGGTGCTTCTGCCAACATTGGGGTTTCTCCAAGCCTCCTGGCACCTCCCTTTTGTACATGGATAGTGAAGTTCTGGCAACATTTATTTCATTCTCTTAATTTTATTATTAACATTTACACCCCACCTTTCTACCAAGGAGCTCATGGTGGAATGTGCCTATGACTGCACAGAGGCCAGACAGTGCTGCGATCCCAGACTGCGAGGCACAGGTGGGTACTGGAGAGGGCACTGACTGTCCCATTTAAGATGCTGCAGCAGGCGGGACTCTGAGCCAGATAACCAGGCAACGGGGGGAATTTCCCTAATGGCTGCCCGGACATGTGCATTCTGCTCCGACTGACCAGGGATGGCGGCCGAGCACAAGAGGCCGCAATAGGCACCACCCAGGAAGGGGTAAGTGTCCATTTTCTCCCCACAACAACCCTTTGAGGTAGGTTGGGCTGAGAGATTGTGACTGGCCCAAGGTCACCCAGTGAGCTTCATGGTTGAGTGAAGATTTGAACCTGGGCCTCCTCAGTTCTAGACCATAGTCAGAATGAATTCACTATTGTTGTATATGATGAGAAGAAAATAATATACAGGAATGTACCAGTAACATTCTGAACCTCACTTTAGCACCTCAGGGGTGCTTTCTGTCAGTATGCATTTCTTAGTACAGAAAGTATTGATCTGATGTATAGAGATCTTTCCTATTTTGATTAGTTCAGGAGGGTTCTGGAAGGTTTCTTCTCTGTGTGAAAGAAGGTTCTTATTTGGGTTATTCCTTCTGAGAAGCTGAGTACAGCTGGTTTAAACTGGTTCTGTTATCTTTCTGTTTAGGTCATACTGACTATGATAGTCACCCCAAAAAGAGCCTGGGTTTCATTCTCTCTCTTTTCGTTCTGGTATGGTGTTCCATATACAGTCTTAAGGTTTAGCCTTATTATAAGTAATTGTAAGTTTAGGTTAAGTCTGCTGCAACTGGATTCCTTATGGACAGTGCCAATCCTGAATGTATTGGATTTGAGACCATTGTGCTCATTTGCCTTCAGTAAAAGTAAAGCTCTGCTGGAAGAAATGCCTCTGGTCTATTTTTGGGGAATCCTGCAATGTGTTTAAGTTTTTCCTCTGCTAACAATACATTGGAATATACTCTGGAGCAATATTGAGTATAATAATAATAATAATAATAATAATAATAATAATAATAATAATAATTTATTTCTACCCTGCCCATCTGTTTGGGTTTCCCCAGTCACTCTAGGCAGCTTCCAAAAAAATATTTAAAATACATTAAAACATCAGTCATTAAAAACTTCCCTAAACAGGGCTGCCTTCAGATGTCCTCTAAATGTCAGATAGTTGTTTATTTCTTTGACATCTGCTGGGAGGGCGTTCCACAGGGCAGGCGCCACTACCGTGAAGGCCCCCTGACTGGTTCCTTGTTCCCTGGTTCGCTTCTTGCAGTGTGGGAACCGCCAGAAGGTCCTTGGCGCTGGACCTCAGTGTCCGGGTTGAACGATGGGGGTGGAGACGCTCCTTCAGGTATACTGGGCCGAGGCCATTTAGGGCTTTAAAGGTCAGCACCAGCACTTTGAATTGTACTCAGAAACTTACTGGGAGCCAATGCAGATCTCTCAGGACTGGTGTTATATGGTCTCGATGGCCACTCCCAGTCACCAGTCTAGCTGCCCATTCTGGATTAGTTGTAGTTTCCGGGCCACCTTCAAAGGTAGCCCCACGTAGAGCACATTGCAGTAGTCCAAGCGGGAGATAATTAGAGTTTGCACCACTCTGGCGAGACAGTCCGCGGGCAGGTAGCTTCTCAGTCTGCGTATCAGATGGAGCTGGTAGACAGCTGCCCTGGACACAGAATTAACCTGCGCCTCCATGGACAGCTGTGAGTCCAAAATGACTCCCAGGCTGCACACCTGCTCCTTCAGGGGCACAGTTGCCCCATTCAGGACCATGGAGTGCCCCACACCCACCTACCCCCTGTCCCCCCGAGAACAGTACTTCTGTCTTGTCAGGATTCAACCTCAATCCATTAGCCACCATCCATCCTTCAACTGCCTCCAGGCGGGACTTTCGCCGCCTTCACTGGTTCTGATTTGAAAGAGAGGTAGAGCTGGTATCAGTGACTCTTTAACCCATATGAAACCTCCTCATCAGCTTCAATAATCTTTTGGCATCACATTTCAAGTATGAAGGCTCTCAGTGACCTTTTTTTTTGGGGGGGGGAAGTATGTCTGCTCTTCGCAGTTCCCTCCTGAGAAAGGCTGAGCAGTTTTTCTCCCTGTTGCTTTTTAAATAGCAGGTGAAAATGTTTCCTTGCTCTTTTTTCACTGTCTATTTATATGCAATTTTGCCTAATATACATATTTTGCAAGGAATTTCCCCATATAAAATTTGTGTTATGTCTACTAATATATACAATTTTTAATGCACTTTCCTATAATTTCAATATTGTTATGCACATTCTTTATTCACTATTTGGCTGGAACATTGCAGTCGTGCAAATTTCAGAGGGTGGCTGCTCACCTATTAGTTTGGAAAGTAAAAAATATATATGCTATTTTCACATTAAAATGCAAACCAAACTAATTTATCCCCCATCCCTGTGTGCTGCACGGACCTCACATTCTCCCTAACATCGCATTGTGCTAGCTGCTTATGTTCCCGTGTGTGTGCATAAGTAACAGGAGGAAAGAATGGATCATGCATGCTGTGTGTTAGAAATGTTTATAGCATGCTATTGATTTAAATCCCTGAAGCTGAGTAAAAAGATAGCGCAGGAAGAAAATTGGGGCAGGGAGCAATACCCCCAAACACTGTAGATCATAAATGAAATCAGATGGATAGTTAGTACATATGGATCTGTAGTGCAGTATTTATTTTAATTCTTTCAAAATACCATAAAACATTCAAAAAAAATATATTATAAGAGTGAAACTGCCTTGCTGATGTCATTTGTCCTCTTGCCGGTAAAAAAAAATATAAAAAAAATCCAAGTAATATGGTCTCATTCAGTGATCACATCAGATGAAATGAAGGTTAATGACTTCTGTAAAAAGATGATGGAATATAGTGTCATGTGGGTGATTGAAATCCCAATTTAATTACATCACATGCATAAAGAATTCTTGAAGACTAGCGATTTCATTTGAGAAGCCCTTAAAAAATTCATCCCCGAAACAGAAATGGAAACTTCAAAGGCTAGGAAACCACTTCTCCAAATACTGGGCATAAAAAGGAGCTAAAGATCTGAAATAAACTTCATCTGAATAATGTTATAGCTCTGAGATAGTTCATAACTTCATAATCTGTGAAATCACTTGCTCCCTCCCTCTAATGATGCATAATTTCATAGTCTACTCAAATTTATATACTGCATATATATTTAAAAATCAAATCAAAACTTTATTGCGATCCAAAGACCCACAAAACAATTCAAAAACTAGATACAGTTAAAAGGACCAGACAGACAGATGGAACAAACCAAGGCAGTCATTTTGTTTTATCTAGGGCATAATGATCTTTGTTTCTTACAACCTCCGAAAGAAACTTTGCCATGGCCAGTGTAATATCATTTGACCTGTCTTCCAAAATATATTTAATATGGGAGGCTTCGGATTTTCCCGGCAAATTTGCCAGTAAGTCTTTGATCAGTTGATCCCTTGCTTGCTCATATTGCCCACAATGCAGAAGGATATGCTTCATACAATCAATGTCCTGGAAACATGAGCAAAGCCTATTCTGATAGGGGATGCCTCTCAGTCTGCCATTTAGAACTTCCAAGGGAAATAAATTTAGTCTGGCTTTGGTAAATAAACACTGATAGGTAGGTACAGACAAATTCCTAAGGTATGAGGATATCTGAAAGTCGTACCCGTATTGGATTCCAGTTGTGACCAGGCTACAAATTACATAAGATTGGGATTGCAGGTCGCTATGTGAGATGTCCCAAAGCCTTTGCCTCAGTGATTCAAGGGCAGTGTCGTAACCCAGATGATATGAGGGAGGATGGCAGTCCAATTGTGGTGGCTTTTCTGGCCATAGTTTTCAGCCATGGGCTGACAAACTTCTCGTTGGTTAAATGTACTAATCATCCCTTCCCCAGGCCAAATACTGAGATCTTGAGCCAGTATCTCAAGGCAGCCCACCATGCTTTGGTGTAAAGTGGGCATTCACCTGTTTTCAGAAATAGAATTGAATTTGGGACACAGTTTGGGATCTGTAATAGTAAACGGAAGAAACTTTGCCTGGAACCCATCTAACTTGGGAAATGAACCGTTGT
Organism: Podarcis liolepis; assembly: GCF_965112155.1. Classification (NCBI taxonomy): domain Eukaryota; kingdom Metazoa; phylum Chordata; class Lepidosauria; order Squamata; family Lacertidae; genus Podarcis; species Podarcis liolepis. Next base: position 28,050,513 of record NC_139565.1, read on the forward strand.
ACCAGACGTTTGAAGCACAGAGAAGTTGGGAAACAGATTCTGCATTAAAAACCCTTATGGCTGCTGAAACATAATGGAGAATTGGAGTATAGCACGTTTGCTTATCTCCACCTTTTGATAGGCGGTCTGCCTGTGGCAGTTCCAGGACTTTGAGCGATGAAAAAAGAGCCCTATATACCGGGAGCATTTGGTCTCCTCCAGGTTATGGCCATCCAGTGCCCATTTACATGGGGGAAATTTTCCTCAAAAACCAGTATTTTTGATTTTTCATAATTGATGAATAACCCATTGGCAGAGCAATAATCTGAGAACTTCCTCAGTTGGTATTTCAGGCCAGGTCGAGAGCGAGAGAGGATGGCGGTATCATCTGCATACAACAAAAGAGGGGTCTTTCTGGCTCCTATTCTTGGAAGATGGCCAAGAATGATGTTATGTAGAAATCAGAATTAAGGGCCCAGCAAATATTCTAACAAATGAAGACAGTAATCAAGTTTGGACACCTAAAAGTGACATGAAACTTGGAAGCAATATGATAGCTGCCCAAGTCCTTGTTATGGAATGGGTCCAATTTGCTAAGTAGCTGGCAAAAAGAAGAAAGTAAATCCCTGAAATTCGGTTTTGCTTACAGAAAGTGAGAGCCTTCATGCTTGGTACATCATCATCATCATCAGTAGTAGTAGTAGTAGTAGTAGTAGTAGTAGTAGTAGTAGTATAATACTGCCCTACTCCCATAGATCTTGGGGAGGTTCGCAACATAAAAGTACAACATAAAATGTCCATTTCCCACTAACTTTTCCTTAGAATGGGCACATTGAAATTAATGAATATATGGTCATGGATTTCAGCTGGTCTACTTGTGTAAAAGTTGGTTGCCCTGCCTGTTTTATTTTTCTTTGTAAGCCACTGAAGAGCAGGGTAACAAAAATATGGTTTAAAACATCAATCAACAGTTTTTAGAAATCTCTCTAAGATGAATAGGATGCAGAGTAATATATAAATTCCTTAAATAAATAACTAAATGAGACGGCGCTCGGAGGACTTTGAAATATACTACCTGTGAATCGTATGCAGAAGCAGAGAGGTGAAGCTCTCTCCATGCATTATTCTTAATAGATGAACTGACTAGGAAGGTCAAAGGGAGCAGATAACTGGGGAGAAGAGTAAAAGGGCATCGAGCTTCCAATCAAGATAAAAATTTGAAGAAAAAAATCTATTGATGCTGAAGAATTTTATTTGACTTTTATATAGAGGTGTTTGGCTTATACCAAAAGTATTAGACCTGTGAAGTTTCTAGGAGAGAAGAGGTTTTTGCAGAGCCTATAAACTCTCAGGTGAGTTTTAAAATTGTATGATTTACTGTGAAAAAGAATAAGCAATAAATGTAACTTTTATCATTCTAGCAACAACCTTTCTTCCTTCCCTAGGGTTACATAAGCCTTCTATTCTGTCTACCCCCTCAAAAGGGGGGGTTAAGTCTTTTTTTCCTCTGCAAGCAAAAGGATACTAAACTGTTCAAAGTAATATTTATGCCAAGGTTCACAGTGTCGCATGAAACACAGCGATAATGCAAATAAAGCAAGGATGAAATATAACGTTGTTTATTTGGTTCTCTGATTAAGATGATATGTGTGTTATTTATAAACCTATTTCCCAACTTGTCAGGTAGCATGCGGTTTCAATATTAAACTTCTTAGTGGTATCACACTGGCCTGTTTCAGGAGAAAGTGCACATTCTGTAGATAGTCGGAAGAAAAATCGCTGCGTGTGGCAAACTCTTACTGTCATCAACCACACAAGGTCTGAAGGGCGAGTGCCGCCAAAGGCCTGTCACCAGCTAATTGAAATGAGTTTGTGCGAAAGCAGAGCATGCTCAGTTGAGAGAAACCATGGAGACTTGGATTTCTGTGGGATGGCAGTTAGGAATGAGAGAGAGAGAGAGAGAGAGAGAGAGAGAGAGAGAGAGAGAGATGGTGGTTTAGATAAGAGCTGGCTCCCTGCCAGCGTCAAGTGCGAAGTGAAACCTCACACAGGTGCACAACTCAAATGGCCCAGTGGGGTTACTTTTTACGTTTTTATTAACTGAGTGCTGTACCACTATATTAACAACTGAAAGTTATGTTTGATTTGCTACAATTTTAAAGTGCGATATTCTGTTTAATCCATTCTGTATTAACCTCCCCTTCTTTGCTCTGTATTATGTTCTCTGTTTTCTGTCTGCAAAACCATAGGTCTCTTTTGATCCAGGACTCAGATACATTCAGCAGAAAAACACACCAGTGGTTTGAATGTGTTATCAACATGCAACAGCAGATGGCACCAGAGAGCACAAAACTTTTTAATAGTGTTTTTACATAGGGTTTTTCCCCTCTTGTTACAACAATTTAATTTCTGACTTATTTATAGCATGTTTTTTCCTGTGTGTCAATCCACCACACTCTGTTAAACCCCTTTCATTTTCTCCTTCTGTATCATAACATACTCTCTCTTCTCTGTTTCTGCGCTATGCCTGATATACACAGCCACCTCTATTACCAGCAGATTGCTTTATCAGTCTTCCTTCAGTTGCTTAGCTTTGTTTCCATCTCTCCAAGCACCACCACCCTGCCCAAGATCTATTCCATTCCGAATTTGGTGGCATAATGCACAAGGCTTTCATTCACCATTTACCTTCCCACCACAGTGGTACCTATTTATCTACTTGAACTTGTGTACTTTTGAACTGCTAGGTTGGCCGGAGCTGGGACAGAGCAATGGGAGCTCACCCCATCACAGGGATTTGAACTGCCAACCTTCCAGTCGGCAAGCCCAAGAAGCTCAGTGCTTTAGACTATAGTGCCACCCGCGTCCCTCAAATTCAGTTAATCGCAAGAGGCTGGACAAACTGGTATTACTCCTACTGCATGCATGTAACGCAAGAAAGCAATGCAGACATGTCAACTGGGCCGGCATTCTTCCTGTCATAGCCTCACTTTTGATAGGGTTTTTGATAGCCTTTAGTACTACTTTCTATTTTGTGCAGGTGACTAGTATTAATACTTCCTGTGTTGTGGGGGTAATGTGAGAATCACTGATCCATGTGGAAGGAGCATGAGTTGTGGTTTCTAGCCAAAACATTGTCTTTCCTAGAAATAGGTCAATTTTTTTGGTAATGGAAGTTGTTGTCTAGTAAACCAAAGCAAAATAGTGTACTGATCACTCACAACTACAAAAAACGATTTTAAAAAAATCATTACAAGGACTGTTAAAATTGCACACACACCCCAGACAAAGTGGTGTAACAATCACTCTACTTCATTTCTTATGTTTTGTCTATAGGGTTCCATTTTAGTAAAATGGATTAGGAACTGGGTTAGGAGCCGCAAGATAATACTTCTCATTTCAAAGGAGGCATTGTGTGGGGATATTTGCTTCTTACTTACGTAATTAACATTTGATAGTTTAAAAGAATTTAGCGCAAAAGAAAATAATATATTAATCACAGAATCAAAGCATCAGGTTATCAAAAATTAAATTGGGGGAAGCAATGGAGGGAATAATTACATCAGTAAATATTGCACTCCTTGACACAGATGCATCCAGTTTTCTTCCTTACTCATCTATATAGTTGCTTCTTCCAGAGTGATCCCATAAACAGTGCATAAGGAAACAGGGTGAGAATTATCACAGGAGAGCAATCCGCCCTAAGTATCCCTAATGGTGGAAGTGTGTGGTCTAGATAAACAAAAAAAACACCCCATCCCACACAGAGATGATTAGTAGGGCTATCTTTTTTTTTAATTTTTAAATCAAATGTTTTTCATGTATTCCAGAACCTCGCACTTGGCTGGAGTAGGTGGAATTAAAATTGGCAATATTATTCCATTTCCCCCTTTCCTTTTTTGTCTTTCTCTCTTTTCAGAGCTACAAAAAGCATGTTGTAGTTGGGCTGAACATATCATTCTTACTGGTTGAGACTGAAGGACCTTGGCATACAGTGGTACCTCAGGTTACATACGTTTCAGGTTACATCCGCTTCAGGTTGCAGACTCCGCTAACCCAAAAATAGTACCTCGGGTTAAGAACTTTGCTTCAGGATGAGAACAGAAATCATGCTCCGGTGGCGCGGCAGCAGCTGGAGGCCCCATTAGCTAAAGTGGTGCTTCAGGTTAAGAACAGTTTCAAGTTAAGTACGGACCTCCGGAACAAATTACCGTATTTTTTGCACCATAACACTCACTTTTTTCCTCCTAGAAAGTAAGGGGAAATGTCTGTGTGTGTTATGGAGGAAATGCCTACGGGTGGTATGCCTACGGATTTTCCCCCTCTTCGTGCGTGTTATGGTCGGGTGCGTGTTATAGAGCGAAAAATACGGTAAGTACTTAACCTGAGGTACCACTGTATTATTTTGCCAAGAGTAAGGTTCAGGTCACAGTATTCATCTATCTCCAGCAATATTCATGCCTCTGTTCATTGAGCGTTGCTATTTAAATTTATGCCCATCTATCCGATATGCAAATTTGCACTGCGATAAATGTGAGCAGCTTAAAATATATAAGACCTAGTTAAAATATCAATATGTTATTAAAAAGGATTCTGTGTTTATCCTTGGTAACCAAGTGCCTGCCCGCATAAGATCATCCTTACTGGTTAGGCTGTCCTTGACCATCCCCCCGGAAGCATAACATGGTGATCTGCATCTTAATGATGGTGAATCAACACAACAGAGAATAACCTATAGTCAGTTTCTGTGGACTTTGGGGTTCAAGTTGAAGGGGAGAGATTAACCATCAAAGGTCCTGAAAGCTAGGGTCCCTGGTGGAGAGATCAGCGCAGTCAAATGGGGATGCTTTCATGGCATGATCCAGCTGTGGAATGCCCTTCAGTTCACAGTCAGGATATTTGAAGTTTAAGGCAGCTTTTGCATCCTCCATTTGAAGCTAGGAATCTTTCTACACAGTGGGAGTTGGGTACTGTTGCCAATTTGTACACAAACGCTCCAATCCCTGTCTGCATATTGTAGTGAACTTCCCCCTTTTTCTTTCTTTTTTACTTCTGCATTGACTGTACAAAACCAAACCAGCAAGAGAGCGCTTGACATTTCATTTCAGTTGCTCTGCATGCCTCTGCCTTCCCTCTGCCTGTTTGTGTAAAGTCCAGAGGAAAAAACAAAACAAAACAAAGCATCAGCAAAGATCAGGGTGCCTCTGTCCACTCCGTGTCAGTGCAGTGGCATCAAGCTATTGTCTGGCTGCCGAAGAAAGATGAGCTCCTTTGTGTGTTTAGGGAGCAAAAAAGCAGCCTGAAATAAAAGCCTCGGTGATGCCGGTGCCTGCTGTGGGTAATGATGAGCTGCCCCAAAATCACTGTCCCCAGCTGGGTCATTACTGAATAAAAGAGAGATTACTGGAACAGCAGCAGACAATGCTCTGAGCTCTCCAATGGCTGTTTTCTGGCAGTGTTTAAACCTCAACTGAACATTTTCGTGCTTTGCTCTTTGTTCTGGAAATCTCTAAGTGTTGCCTTTATATTCTCTGTGTGACCATTGGAATCCTGCCTTGAGTGGCCCCATGCCCTTTCCTTCTTCAGTCTCTCCAAAAGGATGCTGTGGAAATCTTCTTCCCAGTCACGAAATTGCTCCATACTATGTTCACCCCTGGGTGTTCTCCTCTTTGAATGGTGTTAAAATGCTGATTTGCCCTTCTTCACAGGCTTCCCAAAGAATGTGACTTGACTTCCTCCTCCAATCCGTTATGATCCTGCTTCCTACTAGGATGCAGTGATCTTCATCCACTTTCTTGCTTAACGATCTTTAAGACTTCCCCACTGTTTAAACACACTAGGTAAAGGTAAAGGGACCCCTGACCATTAGGTCCAGTCGCAGACGACTCTGGGGTTGCGGTGCTCATCTTGCTTTATTGGTCAAGGGAGCCGGCGTACACCTTCCGGGTCATGTGGCCAGCATGACTAAGCCGCTTCTGGCAAACCAGAGCAGCGCACCGTAACGCCATTTAACTTCCCACTGGAGTGGTACCTATTTATCTACTTGCACTTTGACGTGCTTTCGAACTGCTAGGTTGGCAAGAGCTAGGACCGAACAACGGGAAAGCACCCTGTCGCAGGGATTCGAACCCCCGACCTTCCGACTGGCAAGCCCTAGGCTCTGTGGTTTAGATCACAGCACCACCCACGTGGTTTAGACACACTACAGTATAGCAAATAAGTTGTTTGAATTGGTTTACAAAGAATACTAAGAAATAGATTCCATTTAGTCCTCAATCAGGGCTTCCAGGACATTGATCACGCTTCCTCTAATTTCTCATTTTTCCAATCTGAAATTCAGTTCTCCACATTTCCACAAGCCTTTTTATTGGGTATAGTGGGTGAAGAGATACCAAAAGAAAATAAAAGACTTTATGTATGCAACAACTGCAGCAAGAATTCTTTTAGCCCCCAAATGGAAACAACAGGAAGTATCAACAAAAGAGTGGCAGAAGAAGATGATGGACTTTGCAGAATTGGTGAAGCTGACAGGAAAAATCTAAAACCAGCATGATCAAGTATTCCAAAAGAACTGGAGTAAATTTATATGATACCTAAAAGATTATTGTAAGCAATGAACATCACTAGCAGTGTTATCTGAAGACTTGTAAGGAGAAGCTTTATACCTTTCTATATTTATTCAAATTTTGAGTTATTTTGTAATAAATGCAATTAGAATTGGAAAACATTCAAAATGCAATGATATAAAGCTTAATTTTGAAAGCCATGAGGTGGGAGGGAAGGAAGTTGATAGGCTCTAAAGAGCCGGGGAGGTAAAATGGATAATAATGATGTGAATGTATATTATTAAATGGAAAATAAATAATATATATATTTATATATATTTTTAAATAAAGTGGTGGTTTACATGAAAGATGAAGGGAAGTGCCTGGCCATTGAGCCCATATGGAATAATGAAGGCACAATCTGTTACATGAACCACAGCACCTGACATTTACTTTGCGTGCAATTTGCTATTCAGGACATAGGTACGGCTTTTCTAAAGTTCCACATTGCATTTTATTTTCCCCGTGCACTAAGCAGGCCAATATATAGTTGAAAGAGTGAATAAGAAGCATTCAGAGGGTTTGTGTTCTTTTTATTGCCCAACCAAAGCATGCGGTAATAGTTCAGGAAACAAAAGAAATGTTTCCACAATTTATTCTAATGGATGAAGTGGGAAATAGGTTTTCTGTAAGAGCTCTTGAAGTATGGTAATAACAGCCATTCTGAAACTATTACCATGTTTCTTCCATTGCACGGAAGAGGTTGCCGTAATGAACATACACTGGTCTGCTGCATTACATATGTACCACAAAATCAAGTCCACTGGAATGACGGACTTGTAGAATGGATGTTATTTTAAACATGAACGTTGGTCTGGCCATTTCTCATTGTAATTGAAACACAAAATTGAATCCACTTCCATGAACAGCCAGGGAGTCAAGAACAATAACGTGCCCCAAAGCCAAATGCGGATTTCTGAATGTTTTTTGCAAGGTGCTCCGTCTTCTCTGTTACATTTATGAGCTAGCACCATTGATTGCTTTATGAATGTCTTGACATAAATCTAAAGCAATGGTTGAAATATTAAACCTTCATCCAAATGATGCTAATACCTGAAAAGCCACCGTAAAATTGGATATGTCTTTGAATATCAATAGCTTCATATTTATGTCCATCATTAATCTGGACTTCTTTCCCCCTTAATATATTAAAGTATTTTCCTTCTTTACTCCTTGCTCCTAATTTGGGTAATATATAAACGCTTATAAACTAAAACTGCACCATTTCCTGACCAAATTCTACTTTCAGGTTCTGTCAACCAGAGATTTTTCTATCCATAACCCAATATGTAGAAGACGGCAGTGCTTAGCATCATGCAGTGAGCTGTGAAGGTTTATTTTGGAGGGGTTTCAAAGTTCTTCTGAACAGTGGCAACCAACAGCAAATATCTCCAAAATGTCACTCTGTCTAATTATACCACCGTGGCTTCCAAGAAGGGTTATTTTATCTTTGTACTCTGCAAATTTAATCCAACTTAAAATGACTCTCCTAAACGGAAAAACATTTTATACTGCATTTGACCTGCTAATATATTTCCCCTGACTCACATTTACAGTGATGTTTGTTTACACAATACTGCATTGTGGGACCTAAATCCTATACCTCTGATATCAGAACACTGAATATGACAAGAACCTGAATATTTACCTTTCCAGATTTGATGTGCTCAGCCTAAAGAGACTGAGAGATCACCAATGTCATCGAATCTGTAGATTTTTTGAAGAGTTTACACAGCATCTTACAGTACAATCCTATACATGTCAACTCAGAGGAAAGTTCTGTTGAGTTCTGTGGGGCTTACTTCCTGACAAGTGTATAGAAGACTGCAGACTAATTTTTAAACCAAGCAACCTAAATTAAAACCGGATGAATGCTTCTGCCAGTAAGCATTTTACGGAGCTTAAAGCACTGAAGTAAGAAATACAGTTAATGTAGCCTAAAGGATGTAATATGCGTTTCAGTTACAGCTTCTTCTTTTTTTAAAAAGAACTCAAACCCAGAGTTTCTGTCCTCAGTTCCTCTCTACCTGGTCTTTTTATTCCCATTCCAACACATGGAGATTTTCTTCTGAAGGCATAGGCTGAGCAGAGCAGTATTTGAAAAAAATAAATGCTGTTAACACAGGAGTCTTTCAGAGACCTGCTCATGTAGCTGTACAGCTCAAAAATTTACTGTGTACTCATTAAACACATCAGTCAGTGGTCCATGTGTTTTAAGGCTGCGTGGGTGGTCCTTTGCTGGCCACTGGGAATGGCTCCTTTTTCTTTTGCCATCAAAGGGCTCTGTGCACCATACAGTTGAGGAGGAACCTGCATGACCTTATTTTCCTCAGTGCTGAGACGCCAGATGGAGGAGATGCCAATCCCACACATGCTGCCTTCAAGTCCATCTTCCTTCATGTGGACATTTGGAACATTCATTTAGGATCAACCCATTTCACCAGAAAATGAAATTAGGAGACAGAGCATTGTAACCATTCTCAAAGTAGTTTTATGCCCATGCACAGTGGCACACAGGGGCGATTGCCCCAGGTGCAAAATTTCAACACCCACTGCTGTGTGCTGTGTGTTTTGTGCTTCGGTCACCGGGCTCCGTTGAAAACAGCTTCTCTATACGAACCAGAAAGCAACCTCTTCAGACAACACAACAACTCTTCTTTTCTTAACTCTGTGGCTGTGATCTTCTGGGTGACGCGGATGCCGTTAGGCAGTTGAATGCACATGCATATGCCATTCCCTCTCTTCCATCCACCCCCTATGGCCCTGGACACTGGCAACCCACGCTATGCAACTGCCCATGCAGGAGTTATAAAACACATACAATGCACACTGCTCACTTTAACAAGCAGACAAGCATGCATGCATGCATGCAAAAAATCCAGGCAACAAACCTTTCTTTTCACCTAGGAATAACATCCAGGATAGATGAGCATGCTCTATATTTCTAGAGAGCCCACGTGCCGATGGGCATACAGCAGCTATGTGCTTTAAAGTGAGCATCACCATGTTTGCAGATTGCATGACTCTCACTGCAGTCATTGCTTGACAAATTCTAGATAACCACTGTTAACTGCATTCACAATTACAATATATGTTAGTCTCTAAGCTACCAGAAGTGTAGCTGTTGCTTTTACTACAGCAGACTAATGCAGTTGCTACTCTGAAAGTTTAATAATAATAATAATAATAATAATAATAATAATAATAATAATAATATTTATACCCTGCTCATCTGGCTGGGTTTTCCCCAGTCACTCTGGGCGGCTCCCAACTGAATATTAAAAACACAATATAAAAGTTGTCCCGAAAACCTCTGAAAATTGTCTTATGTCAGGCATCCTGCTCATTTCTGCAAGTATTCATGCTCTCTTTAACCAGTTTGACTCATGGAGCGTACCTGTAGCTTTACAGTCTTTTGTCATTGCAATCTTTGCTGTTACCAGCAGGTTTTCAGTGACAGCAGCTTATGCTTAAGTGTTCTCTAATTAATTCAGTAAGACCCCAAAATATAAAAAACTCAACTTGCTGTCTGTCATTTGTAGGATCAGCTTGCCTTGGGGGGAGAGGGCTTGCAGCAATACCCTCCCACTAGAGGTATCATTGCCACTTGCCAGGAGGGGCGAGGTGGCCGTGAGATCAGGGCTGTACTGTGTCTCCACAATCCCAGCCTCACTGCTCCCTCACCCTTCCAGTTAAACATCAGTGCCACTCTTGCTGGGAGGCGATTTCTGCAGTTCTGGGTGAGCCACTCCTAGTCATTTGATGGATGACACACATGACTTCTCTCCAGAAATTCATTAGCATGCAGGAATTTCCACCATTTATTGGCTCGCTCTTGGTATGTGTTTTGGATTTTCAAAAAGTTATTTTGAGCAAAGGAATCCTTCAAGATCTATATATTTACAGGCTTCTACTCCTCTTCCTGTAGTTGTACTGCGGTGCTTAGATTTACCACTGCACTATAGGGAGATTTCTGAATGAATTCATTTTAACTTCCCAGCACATTTTCTAACTACTGGGATTTTAGCAACACAGAAAATATTGTTAGTGCTGCATCTATCTAAACGGCTCAGAGGACTTTGGGACTGTTGAAATAATCAGATGCTTGGATAAGCTGGAGTGTCATTTAAATGCAGTTACACTGGCATGAGTATTCCTTGACTGACAGAGTAGATTTCGATAACTAGAGTTTAGGGAAAGCAACATTTCGTAAACTTGATCCTCTATCAGATCACAGCTATGCATTCTGAAATATTAGATGGCACATCACATCAGATGGCATTATCTTTGTGGCATGCTGCACCAGCTCCCCCCTTTCCCATTAGCATATGTGAAAGAGGCACCTAGAGATAGCTGCCCTCCGCTCGGATCCTTATCCTTCAGTTTTCCTATTGAGATATGCAGGAGGCACAAAAGGCTGAACCACTTGGCAGCAGTGGTACAAAATCGACAGCTATTTCACCTTGTAGGACAACATCTCACCTTGTGTGCATTCCAGAGTCCTTTGCGGTGGGTCTCTGGAATGCACAGTGGAGAAGGAACAGGTGGGGATGCCAGAGATGTGGTCAGCTGGCCACACACGACGAAGTGTCGCACAATATCAGTTCAGCAAAGCAAAGGAACAGCCTGCTTTGTAGATTGTGTCCAAGGCGTCTTTGTTGTCACTCCAGTCTGGTCCGCTTGTTTTATTTTCCAGAAAGTCTCAAACATTAAACAATGGGTTGCTGAGCTTAGCCCATTTCCATGTGATATACATTCTTTTCCTTTTCCTTTTCTGTATTGGGGGAGAAATTTGCTTCAGTTCACATTTTAATGCCAACATACCCGATTTGCACGAAAGAATATGCCAGCCTAAAAAGCAAACGCCCTTCAAAATTTATACTTCTCTGGATTTTGTGATGCAGTTCTCCAGTGCACCTCTTCCCTGAAGAAAAATGTGTCCAAAAATTATATTAGGGGAAGTTGCTTGTAAAAACATGAATATTAGGGGGTAATACATACAAAAAAGTATATTAGGATAGATGCACATTGGCCATATAGTGTGAGACTATAATGTGATCTGATGTGGATATGTGCAAATCGAACTTAAGTTCTGAAAAATGAGAAGCTGAGAGAAAGTAAAAGTGAGAGATCTATCCATCCCGCCACTGTGCAGCAGTCGAGTTATGTGCTGTGGCTGGTTTTTTTTGCTACATTCTAATTTTTATTTTAAATTAGTTTTTGTTAAAGATTTTCTTGTGTTACAAAACAAACAAATAAACAAGGAAAAGTACATATAGCGTCTCCCCATTTGATTAATAGAGTATTTCTCACAGTTGGTTTACATTTGGTATGAGACACAACTGTCGTAATGTGATGTGACTGTTAAATATCTTTCATAAGTGATGAAAGCCTGGAAACCATGCTGGTCTTTTGCCATCAATGCTGTCATGAATTTGTGAGTGTTAAAATCCAATCAAGCCAGCAAGTGTCCAAATATAAGCCAGGCTAGCTTCCTGCGTTGAGGTGATCGCCTGGGTGATGAGCCATTAAGAGAATAAAGGAAAGGGGGCTCTGTACCAGACAACAAATAGGCGGGACCCCTCCTCTAGCTTCTAGATAGTTAAAAGGACAGAGCCTGAGTTGGAGGGCAGAGTTTGCTGTGATGTGACCTAGAGACAAAGCTGCAGGCTTGAAAGTCAAAGATGGTGTTTGATTTCTGATTGAATCCAAGGCTGTGCCTATGGGAAAAACAAGACCCTTTGGGGTGTTTATGCAGTGAACCCCTCCATCATAGGCTCAGGTTGTATACATGTGTAAATAACCAATATATCATAAATATCATCGTCATCATTTTATTTTTATGCCGCCTTTCCATAGTTAAAACAATGCTCAAGGTGGCTTACAACTTGACAATATCTACATAATTACAGTGGTAAGGTAAAGGTAAAGGTACCCCTGCCCATACGGGCCAGTCATGTCTGACTCTAGGGTTGTGCGCTCATCTCACTTAAGAGGCCGGGAGCCAGCGCTGTCCGCAGACACTTCCGGGTCACATGGCCAGCGTGACGAAGCTGCTCTGGCGAGCCAGCACCAGCGCAGCACACGGAAACGGCGTTTACCTTCCCTCTATAAAGTGGTACCTATTTATCTACTTGCACTTAGGGATGCTTTTGAACTGCTAGGTGGGCAGGAGCTAGGACCGAAAGACGGGAGCTCACCCTGCCGCGGGGATTTGAACCGCCGACCATACGATCGGCAAGTCCTAGGCACTGAGGCTTTACCCACAGCGCCACCCACGTCCCCAAATTACAGTGGTACCTCGGGTTAAGTACTTAATTTGTTCCGGAGGTACTTAACCTGAAACTGTTCTTAACCTGAAGCACCACTTTAGCTAATGGGGCCTCCTGCTGCTGCCGTGCCGCCGGAGCACGATTTCTGTTCTCAACCTGAAGCAAAGTTCTTAACCTGAAGCACTATTTCTGGGTTAGCGGAGTCTGTAACCTCAAGCGTATGTAACCTGAAGCGTATGTAACCTGAGGTACCACTGTACCAACGTAACAAAAGTCATAAGCAATAAATAAAACACATCAAAAAGTACACACCCAAATGGAAAACAATTTCCACATAAATCATAAAATCTAAAACTAAGAATATACAGAATTAATATAAATTACAATTTAAAATGACATAGATAAAAAAAAAAAAATTCTTCCAGTAGCACCTTAAAGACCAACTAAGTTAGTTCTTGGTATGAGCTTTCGTGTGCATGCACACTTCTTCAGATACACAGATAATAGATAGATTATAATAGATAATAGATAGATAATAGATAGATAAAAAATAAAAGCAATAAAAAAAAACGGAGCCCTCTCTGCCCACATTCTTCACTGTGCTTCATTTCCAAAAAAGAAACACGGACCCTAGATAAGCTCCTGGAACCCCTGGGATCTTGAACTGTGAACTGCCCTGAGACCTGCAGGTATAGGACAGTATATTAATGCAATAAATAATAATAATAATAAATAACTGCTCAGAGATTGGGGTGGCCTGCAACAATACAGTTAATGAAGGTGACTGTCAGGATGAAGTGGACATTGTAAATGTGTAGTGGAAAGAAAATCTCACTGGCTCTGTCATCACGAAAGTCTATTTTTTTTTAATAAAAAAAGAAGAACAGAACAGAAAAACTTTTTGAGATCGGCACATAACTAAAATCTTTGGAGTTGTATCAGATAAAGAAAGCATCCCCATATGGTATTTTTCTTAGTGGGATTTGAGTGATTTTCAGGCAGCTACACATATGCTGTCCGATCCCCTGCTGTGAATTTGTGGTATATTGCTTGCTCTCCACAGGGCAAGACTGGAGCAGAACTCAAGCTGGAGGAATGGGAATTCAGTCTGCAGCTTTCTGCTTCTTCCACCCACCCTGCAATATAAGTTGTTCTTTTGGCAAAAGGGCACCTGTTTCCCTCCCCCTCTCACCCTCTTTTAGGATGGCAGAAAGTGTTCGTCCTACTGTGCGAGACATAATGAAAAGGAGACAGCTTGAAAAACTCTCCCTTTTAATTTGGGACAGAAAGACTGCCCCTTTCCAAGGGAGACACCACCATCTGATTCCTATTTCGGTTTTGACTTCTACTGACATCCCACTCTGTTCACATATAGCTGGATTTGCAAAAATCCTCGTGAAGATAAAGGGTGATACTGCTGGAAAATAACCCAAATACATCTCTGTGGTGGGCAGGAAGTTACCTTTGAACAGATTCAGTGATGGACGGGAAGTTTCAATGGTGGACAGGAGGTCACCTCTGAACCTTTAAAAATCGGATTATATTTGCCTTTTGGGCCACCAGGATTGTATGGGGAAGGAAAAGCTCTCTCAGCATTTTCAATGTGTTTTGTGAATCAGTTTTGCTTCTGGTACGGCCACCCCGCTAAACTTAACTACTAATACAGTAGTACCTCAGGTTAAGTACTTAATTTGTTCCGGAGGTCTGTTCTTAACCTGAAACGGTTCTTAACCTGAAGCACCACTTTAGCCAATGGGGCCTCCCACTGCCGCCGTGCCGCCGGAGCACGATTTCTGTTCTCATCCTGAAGCAAAGTTATTAACCTGAAGCACTATTTCTGGGTTAGCGGAGTCTGGAACCTGAAGCGTATGTAACCTGAAGCGTATGTAACCTGAAGCGTATGTAACCCCAGGTACCACTATACTGCTACCTAACATGTAGCAATTCATTTTTATAGGACTATTTCTTGGTTAGCATTTCCATGTTTTCATTTCCCATTATTAACATGAACATTGTCTTGCTGGATCAGACTAATAGTCAATCATCCAATCTCCAACTGCAGTGAATGATAGCTAAGGGATAGCCAGTGAAGAAGCTATTGGAAAGCTAAAATGCAAGTATGATGAAGATGATTCCAACCTCCTTCAATAAGCAGCTCATTGTAGATGAATACTGATTTCCTATTTTAGCAATCTTGACCATCAATAGACCTGCTCTCAAACAGGAACATGAAGCTGCTCTAAACTGAGTCAGACCAAGCACATTTCCCCAAGCAAACCTTGTGGGATAGATGAGCCAACAGTCCGTCTTCCTAGTTAGATCAGGGTTTCCCAAACTTGGGTCTCCAGCTGCTTTTGGACTACAGTTCTCTTCATCCCTGACCACTAGTGCTGCTAGCTGGGGTTTGATGGAAATTGTAGTGCAAAAACAGCTGGAGACCCAAGTTTGAGAAACCCTCAGTTAGATGAACCATTGATCTAATCTAGGAAGACAAGTCATACTTTCTGCCTATTCGTCTATGTATATCCATATGGTCAACTATGACTGGCAAACCTAATGCCGTTCTGCTTAACTCTTTCCCTCACTAATAACTCGCAACTAAGTCTCCACAAAGGGACGCGGGTGGCGCTGTGGGTCGAAGCCCCACGACGGGGTGAGCTCCCGTTGCTCAGTCCCTGCTCCTGCCAACCCAGAAGAAGAAGAAGAAGAAGAAGAGGAGGAGGAGGAGGAGGAGTTTGGATTTGATATCCCGCCTTTCACTCCCCTTCAGGAGTCTCAAAGCGGCTAACATTCTCCTTTCCCTTCCTCCCCCACAACAAACACTCTGTGAGGTGAGTGGGGCTGAGAGACTTCAAAGAAGTGTGACTGGCCCAAGGTCACCCAGCAGCTGCATGTGGAAGAGCGGGGACGCGAACCCGGTTCCCCAGATTACAAGACTACCGCTCTTAACTACTACACCACACTGGCTCTCAAAAGCACGTCAAAGTGCAAGTAAATAAATAGGTACCACTCCAGCAGGAAGGTAAACGGCGTTTCTGTGCGCTGCTCTGGTTCACCAGAAGTAGCTTAGTCATGCTGGCCACATGACCCGGAAGCTGTACGCTGGCTCCCTCGGCTAATAAAGCGAGATGAGCACCGCAACCCCAGAGTCAGCCACGACTGGAACTAATGGTCAGGGGTCCCCTTTACCTTAAGTCTCCACAAAGAACAATATACCTGAATCTCATTTCTGATGAGCAAGATTTCTCTATTCTCTGTCTTGCTATGTTTTCACAACCAGGAGATAGAGAAGTCTAGCTACATCTCAGTTTAGATGTTTACTTAGTACAGAGGTGGAAAAGCATTTTCTCTGTTCAGGTTGCATTTTAGCAGGGGAGGAAATATGACAGGGGCTGCATGTTGACACTGAATAGGGCTGGTACCAATATTGGGCAAGGCCAGGGACGAAATTGGGTGAGGCACAGCCTTTTCTGTGTCTTTCTCTACTATCCTCTTCTCAGGGTTATATGCAGCCTCAGGGCCTTATGTTGCCCCCTCACCCCCCCCCCACCAGACTTAGGAGGTCCCACTGATTGCCATTGAGTCTCATCACATGTTACTGTGCTGTATGTTTTAATGACTATCCGAAACTTTTTTTGCAGGAAGTCTTTAAAGATGGCAACACAAGCAGTTACAGCTAACAAATAAGCATTCTAGTTGCATGTAATTATCTCCTGTAATGAAAAACAGCATGGTTCACTGCTTGCTAAATGCTTACTTTGTCTTTGGAATATAAGCATCTGATTATAGAATCTGTGTTTGGGGGGGGGGGGGAGTAACAAAGAAATAGTGAACACCAAGAAAATGACCTGGTCTGGTCTTTTTTTGCTTGTTAAAGGACAGAGATTTTCAACAGCCTCCTTTCACCTGTGCCTTAAATTAAGCAGATGAAACTGCCTGAAATAACCATCTTCCCAAACCTCCTGAAATAACTGCATTTTCTTGAGGATTTTTTTTCTTTCCTCATTGTACTCAAGATTGCAAACATGATGAATACTAACAGCTGGATCTTTATATTTCCACTATTAGAAATATTTGACTGAAATTGATGAGCAGCAGATGCTAGGGGATTTGGGATTCTTTCCTCCCCTTTTCTAAAATAAAAATAAAAATACACCCCCACCCCCACCCGAAGGAAAAATATGTACAGCAAGTTGTGGGTAACAGAAACTGGTTTGCTTTCATTTGCTTCTGTTCTCCTACATGTAGGAGAACATGGGCAGGAAGAAAGGGGGAGCGTGAGGAGTCTTGTTTTTTTTAAATAATAATAATGCTTTGTGCGTCTGCATCTAATCTCACCACTTTCTAAAATTTATTTATTGGTGTGGGAGGACATGTGTTCTGTGTCTCATTGGTGTAGTGGTGGTGAAGGGTAAAGGACGCGGGTGGCTCTGTGGTCTAAACCACTGAGCCTCTTGGGCTTGCCAATCAGAAGGTCGGCAGTTGGAATCCCTGCGACGGGGTGAGCTCTGTCCCAGCTCCTGCCAACCTAGCAGTTTGAAAGCACACCAGTGCAAGTAGATAAATAGGTACCACTGTGGTGGGAAGGTAAACGGTGTTTCCGTGCTCTCTGGTTTCCGTCATGGTGGTCCGTTGTGCCAGAAGCAGTTTAGTCATGCTGGCCACATGACTAACAGCGGCTCCTTTGTCCTGAAGCAAGATGAGCGCCGCAACCCCATAGTCGCCTTTGACTGGACTTAACCGTCCAGGGGTCCTTTACCTTTTTTATTTAGCGGCGGTGTCCCTAATGCTCTTTGGGGGTGGGGATTGAGGTAGATCAGTTGGGACAAGTGAGAAATGTCCCTATTTTCACCAGAGAAATGCTGGAGGCTTTGATATACTATCAACAGAGCACTGCTTTCAATCACAGGACTCAGAGAAGCCAGGAGCCAGCTTCTTTTGCATCTTCCTCCCCGAGTGAAACTCTAGGGGTTAGCACAGCACAGGCTACAATGCCATATCTAAACCATACTTGCAACTGGCAGAAACCCTCCCATGGGGAACTGAATGGATGCCCTGGAGATCCCTGTACATTGAGAGGTTGGGACCAAAATATCAATGCCAGAGGCAGGTAGATGAAGACTGTGAGGAGCCACTTGGCCATCCCTCGTCTAAATCACAAAGCCCCAGGCCATGGGACAATAGGCTGTATAAATAGAAATACTTTCTCACTAAACCAAGTAACCATATGCTAATCACTTAGGAGGGGCAAGGAGTGAAACATCACAACTTTGTCACAGCAAACCACAACCTTTATTTACACACATTTTAGTGGCTAAAAAAAACCCCAATTCAGAAATGAGACATTAACATACACGATTGCTAGCGATGCTACAGTAAATAGTGCAGCTGTTCTTCCAAAAGGAAAGAACAAGTAAGATGGCTGTCTCTGATTTATGTGGCATCTCTCTGTATCCGACCTTGGCTTGAGCATGTCTGCTATAACTCAGCAGCAGCTGTTGCACACAGCGGGTGTATATATAGCAGAATCCGTTCCCTTGGCCAGAATTGAGTGTGTCTGCATCTGTAAAATCCCTCCAAACCCAATGTTAGTCTAAACCTTATTTGTCTGGCCATTACATTCTGTGCCAATGCAATTTATAATGTTGCTGTGGTTTATTTTGATGGAAATTGCTGCTACCTCCCTGGGACATTCTTGTTCAATAAGAAGTAATTTCTATGAAGCTGCTTTCGGTGCAACATAATTACATCCCAGAAGTTCCTTTTATCATTCCTGAACCCTTTTAAAAATATCAGTGTAGATCATTTAAAGCAAATACATTTCCAAATGTGAGGCAAATTGGAATATTTTTCCCCCCTCCAGTAATTTAGTGGCTTCCAAAAAAAAGAAAAAGAAAGAAAGAAAAAGAAAACCCCAGAAAAAGCAGCCGATTCATAGCATTGCTGGGCAGTGGGACTCAACATATCTTAGTTGCAAAGCCTGAAGATCTGAAATTGATACAGTCAATTGTACAGTTGTTTGGTATGAGATTTCTAGTGCTCTGAACAAAATCCTCTGTGACCATTTCCTCTGGCTTTCTAACCCAGAAGCTAAATACACTGGTACACTCTATACCATGAGCCATTAAATCTGGCAAATTTGCTTTTAGCAAACAGACATAGAACCAAAGTATAAAAATATACCACAGGTGTCCTACCTTTGAGGAACTCGATTTTTCTCCCTTTCTTTAACTAGAGATGGGAAAAGCATTCTCTTTCTAATCCCTATCACCTTAGCCGGTCTTCGTTCACAAGACTGTCCCGTTTCTGCATTCATCTGTGGATTTTTAAATAATAATAAAACATTTAATACATTTGAATATATTTTTGAATGTATAGTCTCTTGTGATATGCATGTCTGCATGTATTTTAACTTTAAAAATGCAGCCCTGAACTTTTTTTTACCTCAGATTATGCATTTTAGATACTTGTTGATACGTTTCTCAAGCCGAAAACTGTGCCGCAAGCAACATTCAGAGAAGCGCAAAATCCAGCGAATAGCTGCATTCCAATCTGCACAATTAGCTCAGAAAGTGCAAATCAGGGCAGATCACTTCAGAATGTGTGAATTTTAAACTCCTCCGGCATCTCTATGTTTAAGCTGTTTGTATGCATCTTAAAGTACATTGATCAGTGGAAGACATTTCTCCCTAAATCAACAGTGATTCTTTTTTTAAAAATTATGTCTTACTGCCAATTGTTTTCCCTATTAAAAGGTGCTGCCTAATTTCTTATTTACCTCGATAACATAATCGTCCCAATCTTGTACAGCAGGTTTCGGCAATGAGACCGTGTTTTTTGCCCAAGGCCACCCAGCGAGCTTAATGGACAAGCAGGTATTTGAACCCAAGTTTCCTTTACCCACACATTCATAGTTTATATAATTAGGCATGCTAGTATGCGTTGGTGATTAGTAATTGGTTTCGGTTTGGATGAAAGCACTTCCAGTTATAAGGAGTCTTTTATCGTTAACCTTCGGCATATCAGATGAAGGTCTGTCAGAGCGATCCCAAACAGTAGGAAGCCAGAATCATTTATACTGGGGTAAATTGGGACGGTATAACTTACACCTACATATTCCAAAGGCCTATCAGGAGTTGGCTGGCTGAGTTGCCCTACGTCTAGCAGATGGAAAACAAATCTTTATAACAGTGGTTGACTCACACAACTTTTGCTAGTGTAACTGGATTGCAAGGTCTTGTGACCAAGCTGAAAGGAGTTTGGAACAGGGGTAAGTCTCCGCTTGTCCTGTCCCACCTGGCATGTCTCTGGGATGACAGGTCAGGCTGGAGGACGTCAGCTGATGTGGTTCTGCCTCTGCCTCAACCCAGGCTCAGCTTGTTCAGCCAGATGTCTACCTATACCAAACCCTCTTTACCCCAGCAGATATTGAGTTTGGATTGCTTCCTAATGGCATTACAGTGGCACCTTGGTTCTCAAACTTAATCCATTCCGGGAGGCCATTAGGCTCCTGAAACCATTCGGAAACCAAGGCATAGCTTCCGATTGGCTGCTGGAGCTTCCTGCACTCAATCAGAAGCTGCGTTGGATGTTCGGCTTCTGAAAAACGTTCGCAAACCGCAACACTCACTTCCAGGTTTGCAGCATTTGGGAGCCGATTTGTTCGTGAGCCAAGCCGTTCAAGAACCAAGGTACTACTGTACATTCATATGTGGCACGGTGCTGGAAAATGTATACATTATGTATAATTTTTTTTAAAAAAATGTGTTTTAGAAGAATCCTTGGAAGAAATATTAGACTAGTATTCCACCATTGTACGTAGAAGTTCAATTAAGGGAATTTCTGCAAGGGTCAAACCTGTCTAACAAACTATTTTAAAGTTTTTTGAGCGTATCAACATACATATAGAGTGCTTCAGTTGACATTGTATACTTGGACTTCTAACCAGTGCTATTTTTCTAGAAAAGGAGGTGCTGGAATTCACCACAAACACCTCCCATGTTCTCTAAGAATGGCAATGGTGCCTGAGAGGTGCCAGAACTGAGTTCCGGCTGGAAAAAATGTCCGCTTCTCACAAGCTTTTGATAAAGTCACTTGCCAAGATTCCTGAGTAAGCTTCGTAGTCATGGGATAAGAGGAGAGGTCCTATTAGGGATTATTAACTGGTTAAGAAGCAGGACACAGAGAGCAGGAATAACGGGACAGTTCTCCAATGGACAGACGTAGAAAGTGGTGTCCCCCAAGAATCAGTATTTTTATTTTTATTTAAAGACAATTCCTTTTTGAAGAAGTGAAAGAATAATGGTACCTTCTACAAAACCCTTGGACCTATTTGACTGGAATCTGTCGGGTGTTATCCATCCGGGCAAGGCTATGGTGCCTGCAGATGCCCAATTCTGTCAAAAAGGGGAGAAAAAACTGTTTTTTATTTCCCCATAATAGTGATTGGAGGAGGCGTGAAACTGCTTTTTCAAAATCACGGTTCAGATTTGAACTCCAAGCTGAACCAGGCAGCCTCTGGAGCACTTTGGAGCAGAACAGAAGGCCCCAATCAGACTCCAAATGGAAACTTGTGGTCGGTGCACACATTCCTAATAGAAAGCAACCCTTTGCTTCTCTACAAACAGCTGAATTTATTTCTCAACTCATTTGTTTTGGAAAGGTTGCATTCCAAGCCCCTGAATGTGATTCTGTAATTGGAGGCTTTGACAGCTCTTAGCACTGGTATTTTTGTGTGCACCCCATTTTTTCCAGCCCCCCCCCATGCTATAATCAGAAATAACCTGTCAACCCTTGAACAACTGAGCAGTTTATCATGGCAAGTGTAAAACAGGTGTATTTTCTTTCTCCGTATCAACTTGCTGTTTGTTGATTCTGTTGTCACTATAGCTCCAAGACTTTCAATTGACAGATTTGCATCAATGAGGCTCCGATGGGAATGCTGTTCTCATTAGAAAATGAGAGCCAGATTATTTCAAAGAAAAGAGGCCTGGAAGTTTTTCAACTGCTGACAGATTTTGGTAAGCTGTTCTATTCAAGCTTCCCTTTACAACTGCCTGAACTCCAGAATTTCAATATATTTCTTTTTGAGGTGGAAACACTAATGAGAGATATAAATGAGGTAATTTGTTTATTGTTGATGTGCTACTAAAATTTGCAAATAATATAATTTAGGCAGGAGATAATTGTTCATGCATGTCTGAAAAGGAAGGTTAAAAAGTAGAGAGTTCTTTGTAAGATCACAAAACATACTTACGATTTCCATTTAGGAACTATATTTAATATATTGGGAGTAAGGCTTTGTAGCTTTTACCTTTTTTTAATAAAAGTTACTCTAATTTCGTATGTTGCTCTTTTTTTTTAATAAAAAGTATGGTCTATAACTAATTAGTTAAGTAAGTAATACTCCTCATTTTATGCTCTATTTGCAAACTTCTGACTGTCATTATGTATCCAAAACCACAACATCCATGTACAAGAGGGAGGTATCAGCAAAATCAGTAAAAATAAAAAGTAGGGGAAAGCCCTAAGAGCATAAGCTGTCAGCTTTTCCCTTTTCTTGCAAGGAATCCTATTCGGAATAAGGGAATTTCCCTTAAAAAGGGGGAAAGTTGACAGCTATGCAGAGAGGTACCCCAAAATGAGACCCATTGGAATGCAGTGGCATGGAAAGTTGAGTGACAGAGAGGAAAATCCTGAATTAGGTCAGAAAGGGAAATAGAATGGAAATAGCCTGGAAATGGCTCCCAGGCCTCTGGGACAGATTTAGGGTTGGTGCAGGGGGAGAAGTGAGGAATTCTGCTGTTGCACAAGCAGAAATCTTTGTCCTGGTGGAAATCATCAGTAGATTACTGTCCAAGGCTTCCTCCACTGACCTCAGGGCACTAACCAGCAGATACTGACACACGTGCCAACTCTAGGGGGCCGAAGGGATCCAAGTCGCTTGGTCCATACTATGTTCCTGTGTCAGCCTGGATAGCTCAGTTGTTTACAGCATGCTGCTGATAATGCCAAGGTGACAGGTTTGATCCCCATATGGGACAGCTCCCTATTCCTGAATTGCAGGGCGTTGGGCTAGATAATCCTCAGGGTTGCTTCCAACTCTACCATTCTGTGATGCTATATGCAAGTGTGGGCTTGTCAGAGAAAACCTGGCTGCGCTGGTTTCCTGAGAGGGACATGTACACTGGTTGCAATAAGTTGAAAGGTGTTGTCCTAGAGAAAGGGAAGTTGTGCTGACCTCCAGGCAAGTTGGATGCTGTCTCTGGATCCCTGGAAAGCACTCCTGTCCAAGGGAGAGGGTGCTAAGGGGTATGGCAGAAGCCTGTGGAGTTTTGCCTCAAGAGGGAGGGAGGAAGTGGGATCTTTGGTTCTCCTTATGTTACAACAACAATAATAATTTTATTATTCATACCCTGCCCATCTGGGCAGTTTCCAACACATATAAAAACATAATAAAACATCACACATTAAAAACTTTCTGATACAGGGCAACCTTCAGATGTCTTCTAAAAGTTGTGTAGTTCTTTATTTCCTTGACATCCAATGGGAGGGCACCACGGCTGAGAAGGCCCTCTGCCTGGTTCCCTGTAACTTCACTTCTCACAGTGAGGGAACCTCCAAAAGCCTCTTGGAGAAGGACCTCAGTGTCTGGTCAGCCTCAGGACCACCTTAAAATCGATGAGATAAGGACTGGAAAGCTATAATCCAAGGCACTTATTAAGAAGTGGCTCCGTTGAGCATGAGACATTGAAACCAAGAAAAGAGAATGGGGTTGCATGACGCTTCATGCAACAGGTAGTATCAGTTGGATGGGATGCAGCAAATATCTTTCTGGCACATGCAAATGTTTTTCTTCTTCTTTACATTTATTCAAAAGCATTGGTGTGCACCTTGCTCCATATTTAATATTCAGAACATTAGCAGCTATACTAAACACACACACACAAGAACAATAACTTAATTCACACTTTTCAGCCCCTCTGGCACTGATATGCTCATGACTGCCTTTGTTGAAATGGGATTGTGCAGTGGTTTCACAAAAGGATTCCTGTCTGGGCAAGATCCAGTGTCCCACCTAGTTTTCCCTTAAGTCACGGTCACACCCAGCTCTGCAGCTGGGGCTGAGAGATTGTTTTGACAGTTAGACACACTGGATTGGCCAGTCTATCTACTCTTGAATGGATCTGAGGTCTTTAGCTAGGTCATCCCAGTAACACATGTCATTTGCACAATCTCTTCAGAGGATACAGGAGGGGTTGTTTTCTCTCTCCAGGTGGTGACAAAATAGTAGCTCACGTTTTAAAGGTAGGGCGGTTGCGGGGGGGGGAGGGGGGTTGGAGAAGGGGAAAATCCAAATGTGTAAATAATGTGAGACATGGGAGCCGAAAGGAAATTATGCAGAACACATTGCTGCAGGAGAGATAAGAGCATATCATATTGGAGAGCTCATCTCTTAAAGGGGCTTTTGCTTACAAACCAAATGAAAAACAATTGCAACATGCTCATATGCTAGTGGCAGTGAGAATTACGGTCACTTGTTACTGGAAAGGGTGCTGATTTGGAATATTCCTGTGCCAAATGATGACAAATTGCCTTAAGTGGAAAGCACACCCAAAACCTTAAAGAAAAGAAACACACAGCATATACAAGGATTTGCACTATATGACTGTGAAATTATTATTACTACTTTAAAAAACACACCTGAAGGCAGCCTTTTAAAGGGAATTATTTAAATGTTTGAGGTTTTATTGTGTTTTTAATATTTTGTTGGGAGCCACCCACAGTGGCTGGGGCAAAGCAATCAGATGGGTGGCATTTACTATTATTATTATTATTATTATTATTATTATTATTATTATTATTATTATTATTATACTATTTTATCAGAACAGCATGGTAATACCCCTGTTATACCTACAAGGATTTTTTTTTAAGATATACAATGTATCGATATACAGTGGTACCTCGGGTTAAGTACTTAATTCGTTCCGGAGGTCCGTTCTTAACCTGAAACTGTTCTTAACCTGAAGCACCACTTTAGCTAATGGGGCCTCCTGCTGCCGCTGCGCCACCGCTGCACAATTTCTGTTCTCAACCTGAAGCAAAGTTCTTGACCCGAGGTAATATTTCTGGGTTAGCAGAGTCTGTAACCTGAAGTGTATGTAATCTGAAGCGTATGTAACCCGAGGTACCACTGTATCAACAAGGCCAATAATGCCTTGTGATTCTGTATGTGGCCGCACGTGTTCAATTAGGTTGAGTTTTGAAAATTTCAATAACTAATAATAAAATGATTAAAACTTACTGCAGTCAGCAAGCAGGATCAGTATCATAGAACTGTAGGGCTGGAAGGGACCCTGAGGGCCATCTAGTCCAACCCCCTGCAATGCAATAATCCTGCCCACAGCTGTCCCTGGGTGGGCTTGAACCACCAACCTTCTGGTTAACAGCCAGATTTATGGTTATTGGAAGAGAGGTATCAAATGCTGCTAGAGCTAGCACATGTTGGAGATCTCTGACACTTGGGACTTTTATGGTGAGAAATATTGGACAAATCCACTCTGATCAAACCCCGGAATCCTAACAAGTTTGGGATGAAGCACAAAGGCCCAAAACATACTTGTCACCATGATCTTGTATAGAGCTAAGTATGTTTAAGTCTATGCAGATCAAGAGGTTGAACTGCGTCTATCTTTGTGCACGTTGCATTAAAAGCAATGGAGCTTGTGTCTGGGATATTGGAAGTGCCACAATCTCAAGGCAATCCTCTACATGTAGACTTTGAAATAAATCCAGGTATGTTCAGTGGAACTTGCTTGGAAAATGTGTAAAGGACTGCAGTCTAAAAACGAGTAAATATTAGTGTCTTCCCATGTGATAATGCCATGCCCGGGAAGTTCTCTGAGCAAGTTATGAATCCTTATGTGCTGCAAATGTGTACAGCTTGTAGTGAATATTTGAATAGATTCATGCCATCCAGCTGCAAATCTATGCTACATTAATTCATGAATTTGGCAGCTGTGGTGTGCATTGCAATGCTGTAAACGATTTTGAAGTTGATATTATAAATATGTGAAGCCGGAGACTTTCAACACCCCACTCAGTTCCCATGCCCATTTCTCAGCCATCCATCTGTTTCGTTCACATGATGGCATGGTTTGATAAAACTTCAACATGGGCTGTATCGAATCATGATTACAGGAAGAGATTTGAAAGGCATTTGCTTGAGAGTGTAAAGGCATTCGGAGATGACTTGGCCACAGCACTCCACGCTCTGGTAGCTTCCAGACTGTATTATTGCAACGGGCTCTGTGTAGGGCTGCCCTCGAAGACAACTTCAGCTGTCCCTGAATGCAATTTTCTGGCTGGGGTTCCATTTAGAAATCTTATAACCCCTGTTTCAAAACAGCTGCACTGGTTGCCAGTTTGTTTATAGACCCAATTCAATTCAAACGTTGGTGTTTAGGGCCCTCAATGACTTAGGCCTCAAATATCCAAAAGACTGCCTGTTCCTTACAACAGGGGCAGACAGGCAATATGGTGCCCTGGGTGAAGACAAAATTTGGCGCTCCTCCCCTCCAGCAATGGTGGAGCAACCCCTTAAGGCTGAGAAAGAGTGAGCTCAGCTGAGGAAGACAGAGGTGAGCTGTCATGCTCTCCTGCACTAGGGTTGCCATATTTCAGCAAGTAAAAACAAGAACACCCCGAAAGTTGTTGATGCCAAAAACCCCGCGATTTTTCGATTGACAAAGCCACATTTCAGAAATTCCCGCCGGACATCAATTTCGCCTTTGAAATCCTGGTAATGTCTGCACCTTCTCCTGTCCTACCCTCTCCTTTTCCCCAGCCTGATTTACCCTGAAGTACAGATTTGACTAGGGAGGCAATGCTTCACTGGACCTTTAGAGGTCTTTTTCCCCACACAGGGAATGTCTGGGGAGCCCTAGCCAGCCTATGATCTGAAGGACCTCTGCCCCTTAATCAGGGGTGATAGTCTGGAGCAGCAGACCCTCCAAGTGTCCCTATTTTCTAGATTTACAGAAGCAGTCCTGGTTTCTGATTTGATCCCAGAATGTTTCACTTTTCCTTAGGATGTCCCTATTTTCATCAGATGAAATGTTGTAGAGTGTGGAATTATGGGATCCTCAAGCCAGGGAGATACCTTCCCAAGTTTCTCCAATGAAAATAGGGACATCCCGTAATAATTTTACTATTTATACCCCACACACCTTACTGGGTTGCCCTGTGCAATCTGGGCAGCTTCCAACATATATAAAAACATAATAAAACATTAAACATAAAAATTCCCTATACAGGATTGCCTTCAAATGGCTCAGGGGTAGGATAATGCCATGTTGTTGTGGTGGTGGTAGTGGTGGTGGTGTTAAGTTGTTTAGTCATGTCCGACTCTTCGTGACCCCATGGACCAGAGCACGCCAGGCACTCCTGTCTTCCACTGCCTCCCGCAAGGATAATGCCATACCCTCCAGCATTTCTTCAATGAAAATAGGGACATCTTAAGGCAGGGGTCTGCAACCCGCGGCTCCGGAGCCGCATGTGGCTCTTTTACACCTTTGCCGCGGCTCCGGGGCGGATACTAGTGAGGGGAGGAGGCGCATTGTGCGCTCCGACACTCCCCACTGTGGTGGGCGCTGTACTGGCTGTGATGTCGCATGGGGGCGGTGCATGCGTTAGTCCTAATGTCACCTTCCCGCCCACTGTCAGATCGCGGCTCTGGAGATATATTTGTTTTAAATGTCGCAATGGTTTTGCGGCTCCCAGTTTTTTTTCCCTTCGGAAACGGGTCCAAGTGGCTCTTTTTGTCTTAAAGGTTGCAGACCCCTGTCTTAAGGAAAAGTGCAGTGAATACCCATTCAGTTCCCCACAAATGAGCATTGCAAGGAAACTGATAAAAGTTACTGCATAGTTGGCCAAGCCATACAAAGGTTCCTCCTATGGAATTTTGTTTTGTGAGATGGCTTTGAAAAGCAGTTTGAAAGCCAAGTAATTATTTATCAGAAGTTGGCATTGTGCAACATTTTTAATATCAGATGTACTGATCTCAGTGTATGTCTAGTAATAGATAATAGATGTGAACAAATAAATTAACCAACAGGGATATGTAGGTCAATGCCCCAAGCTATCCTTCGTTCCCCCCCATAAAACATTAGAGTTGGCACATTCAAACCAGCTGAACAAGGGATAATTCTTTTATTTGTAAGTAATGTGCTTTCATTATCATGATTTGAACAAAAAGCTTTGTGCAGAATCTTAATTTCATTAATGGCTAATAATCATATCCCTTGGAACTTTGTGAACAAACTTCACATTCAGGCAAATTTGCTCCATCAAGTGTTAGAAGGCAGCCTGAACAGAAGTAAACCCCCAGCCCCTTTGCTTGGCTGGAAGTGTATGATAAATAAAATATCAAGAGTCTAATGATTTGCATTAAAGATCACTCCCTGGATTCTCACACTCCCTCTTCAATAAGATGCTATCGTATGGAAACCTTAATCAGTATGCAATCTCTGCATTCTGATTTCTACCCACAATCACCTCCTCTGTAGTTGATTGGAGGCTAGAATTCAAGCCAGCAAGACTGTGGTAAATGCATACCAATGAAACGAAGTTTTTAAAAAAATATTTCTGCTTTGTGCCATTGGCTTCGTGCTAAAATCTATAACCTGTTTATGATTCTAGACATCTCATTCAACAAACAGTGTGGGCGTTGTTTTAAAGAGCTCTTGTATCACAATGAAACATGGTATGTGTTGCGTGTCGAGGTCCCCAAGACACCCCCCAATAAAACACAATTGACACATGATTTTTAGTTTAAGGTTTTTGGCATAATATTGGCCACAACTTTATTAAAATTACAAGCAATGTGAGTGGTTGCTTAGACATTGGTTGTGACTATCCGACCCTGGACAGACTGACATTCGCACACCCGCAAAGTCAGAAAGGGAAAAATTTGGGGGGGAGAGACAGGACTGGGTACCATGCCTCACCTTTCCCCAAATGCTCCCAGGGGCTCTTGCATGGCCCTAGCCCCTTGACAGGGGTTCAGAAAAAAGCATGGCGAGCCCCTGGGTTCCTTTAACAGAAGACCCTTGCAGCAGCAGCATTTTGGAGGGGCAGGCACAGCCAATCCATACCCCTCCACCAACCAATTCCTAAACCAATGCCTAACAGCAACCTTACAAGTTGTGACGATTTGCTACGCAGTAGGCAAAAACCAAATGGCACCAGCCAATCAGCCAAATGGACAAAATTCCTACCAGGCCCCTTCCCCAAAAGCAGACGACCCCATGACAGGCATAGTAAGGTCAAGCGAACAACCTGAAAATAGGGAGGGAGGGCGGGTGATCCGATGCACGCAGTGAAAAGAGGAAGCTCAATGCTGCGCATAGGGTATTTAAAGGCTATGGCTGTCAAGTCACGAAATGGCAACATTTAAATCTCCCCAGCAACAGGAAGCTCAGTGATAATGGTGGCCAAACTCTTTTCCTGCCCAGCAACAGTGGGTATCTTGTTAGCCCCCACCGCAACACATGCTGTCCATGAAGGAGAACACGCTGTATCAAAATAGGTAACAGAGTACAGGGATTTGGTAAGAATTAGTTGCCTGCTTAAAAAACTTAAGTAAAGCACAGGGTGGCTTTTAACCAACAACCTGTGAGCTTTTGGCTCACTTGCTGTGTATAGGGGTTGCTAATGTAGCACTTGCAGGCATTGCTGTGTCTGCCACTATGGTGCTGGCAAAAGGTCTGAGGAAATATCACCTCAAAAATCCGCAATGCAAAGGACAGTATTTGCTCTTCCTGCTCATTTCCTGTTTCCACTGGCTCAGCCTTCTTACTTTGAACAACCCTTCACCCAGCACCCAACACACACACACACACACCTCCATTTCATTGGATACCAGGATTGGACACCCACCATTTCTTCCCTTCTAAACTGAAGAGAGATATAAATAGCTTCTCTCTGTGAGTGAGCGTAGCAGTCAGTTGGGGAGCTGCAGGAAGGCACACTTGCACCATTTTGTGGCCCTGTCTCTTTTTCTGCTCTTCTAGATGTAGCAGCCATTTTGTGTTCTGCAACACACCCCATGACAGCCTTTAATGCAAAGCCATTTTGTGATCGGCACCCATGGAACTTCAGAAAGTACCCGCTTGCCCAAGGATGGCATGCCTGTGGGTGGAATGCCATACTCGAGGCCCTTCCAAGTAAATTATTCTGTGTTTAAATCAGGAGAACAGAACCTTGGACCTGAGGACCAAATGCAGCCCTCTAGACTGCGCCACCTGGGCTGTAGGAGTCTCCCCGGGTCACACCCATCCCCATCTAGCTCCATGCCCACTTCAGGTGCCTTTGCCAGGCTAGAATGTGT
The DNA here is from genome assembly GCF_965112155.1 of Podarcis liolepis. Taxonomy (NCBI): domain Eukaryota; kingdom Metazoa; phylum Chordata; class Lepidosauria; order Squamata; family Lacertidae; genus Podarcis; species Podarcis liolepis. The sequence goes on from NC_139565.1 coordinate 28,080,761, forward strand.
CTTTCAATGGTGATAATGAATCCCCCAGGTTGAAAAAATGGTTAGCCAGCCTGGGTTAAAACATGGTTAATGAGACCCAGCCAACATCACACAATTCTTTCAGATCCTGGCTTGTCATGAAACTATAGTTTAAATAAGATACAGTTCCCAGCGTTTTGACATCATGGGAAACATTGGTTAGCGTAAAACCTGGTACAGATACTTCCAGTCTTTGTTATATGAAGCAGGTGTGTGCATGATCTTGAGGCTCACATAGTTGAAAACCATTTTTTAAAAATCTGAACCAGGCCATTTCTCATTTGTGTTCCCTTCCTTAGCCTTTTTTCGATCTCCTTGTCTGCCTTCATTAATCTTTTCATACCTTTGCTGTCTAAAGGTCCTGCCCCCACTCTGGTCCAGTTTACTGCTCTTAAAGCATTTAAATAAAAGCATTTCTGTGCTTTTAGCAAAGGGTTTGTCTGTAAACCAAAGATCAGATCATGCATCTATTTGTAATTAAGCTGACCGATAAAGAAAACGATGTATATTTATTGCCCTTCAGTCCTCGGGGTTTGAAAAAAAACTGCTGAAGGCAGATTTGTGGATATTAATAACACAAGATAACGTCAAACAAAATGTCTGTTTTATGGCAGACCCACAGAACATCCCATCATAGGAAAGAAATGTCTAGTGAATCTTCAGATTAGTTCATATGATTAAAATCTGATTAGAGCAGAGATTGGACAGAAAACATAAACCTCTATTATCCAGGACAAATATGAAGCTGCAAGTGTCGTAAATATTTTGGTCAAGCCTTATTATACTTTAAGATTTTGAGCTCTTTGATAGCTTTATTGCATTTGATGTCATTACGGAATGGCAGAACTCGTATATTAAGAACTGATGTATTTGCGTACTCTTCATTATATGTTTATTGCCTGGTAATAAAACCACATTTATTTATACATTTGGCATATTTGTATTGTTAAACATTTACGATGCATAATTAATTCTTGCTGTAATAAAGCTGACAAATTATCGGCAATAATTAGAGTTGATGCATATGGCACACCGAGAAGAAAAAGCATTAAATACTTTCAGGTGTGTTGATAGAGAGCAGCAAACATATGCCAATCCCAATATGCCCCCTCTATATAAATGGTATCTGCTAACCACTTCTTTGGAACCAATTTGTGATTCATTTATGAAATTACTAATATTAATCTGAAACTTAGCTGGAAGAAAGGCCCCATTGTGCGAGAAGGCTGTCGCCAGGAAAATACATTCTGAGCCTACTGAGGTGGTAGAAAGGTTCTGAAGTCATCCGTAGAGCTGAAGGGCCAGAGTTAACTTGTAGAAGCATCCATACCCTGGACACTGAAAGCTCCAAGTTCGGCCACTGTGTAAGGCTTGGAAAGATTCCTGCCTGAAACCTAGGAGAGCCCCTGGATGAGATTTTGACACAGTGAATTGCAGCTTCCTAGGAATTAAATACCTCAAGAAACGCCTCTCCACATATAAACTGACCCAGACTCTGTGTTCATCATCTGAGGCCCTTCTCTGTGTGGCTCTTCCACATGAGGTCCGGAGAGTGGCAACATGAGAACAGGCCTTTTCTACAGTGACTCCTCGTTTGTGGAATGCTCACTCACCTTGCACCTTCTTTTGGCACCAGGCAAAAACGTTCCTCTTTAACCAGGACTTTGGCTGATTAATATTCTACAGCCTGTGTTTGTAGAGGGGGCGGGTGGTATTGTTTTGCTGTTTCTGTTTAATTTGTGCTTTAATCTTGTACAGTGGTACCTTGGTTCTCAAACTTATTCCATTCCGAGATTCAGTTTGACTCCCGAAACCATTTGAAAACCAAGGTGCAGCTTTTGATTGGCTGCAGGAGCTTCCTGAACCCAATCAGAAGCCGCGGAAGCCATGTCGGACGTTCAGCATCTGAAAAAGGTTCACAAACTGGAACTCTTACTTCCAGGTTTGCTGTGTTTGGGAGCCAATTTGTTCAGGAGCCAAGCCATTCGAGAAGCAAGGTACCACTGTATTTTTATCTTGTGAGCCGCCCTGAGATCTTGTGATGAAGGACAATATATAAATCATCACAATCATCACCACCACCATTGATGTGAAAACCTGTGATGTAGCAAGTACAGTATCTGGAAACCCCAAACTTTCATGGGGCCACTCATGTGCAGAATCTCCAGGTCAGTGTCACACATCCTTGTCGGCAGGGGACAGAAATGGAGAGTTGTACAGAACTGAGTCAATAAATGCAGCAAGTTTTCAAGTATTATGCCAACTGGTGAAATACCAACATTACCAGACAGATTGGTGAAGGGGTTAGGGACAGAGAAAGAGACGTCATATTACACAAACCAAAAATTATCTTTGTAAACAAAGACATAAATTGCCATAATATATTATCTTGCCATATTAAATCATTCTACATCAGCAGCCAAATCTGAAAAAAATCACAATAGATTAAAGGTTGCAGTACAATCTACAGTATGTGACACTTGAGCTGATGAATGGGGCTTGTTTTTTCCAAAGCTCAATAAGTGAAGACTAATGTAGTTCCAAGTTGTTATATTTCTGCCTTCCTTCTTTTATGCAGATGTGGTTTGTACATTTCAACATTTCAACAGACTCTTAAATCTTGCTTTCTTCTTCAGACATCCTCCAGCCTCTTGCATAACATATCTGTGCTGCTACAATTGCTTCAAAATATTAATGTGCACATGCAGAAGGCTTTGGAGCTAATGGATTCACAGTGCCCACCCACTAAATATCTATCATCTAACTTAGCTTATCATCTGACTGGAGTGGGTCCGTCCCTAGCTATACCTATTTCATGAATGACTGTAGCCATTTTTGACCAAATATAAGATCCTCACGCTTCTGACAGGTGCTGTGTATATAGCTGCAGTTAAATTATATACTATTATTTTTCCTATATTCCATTTTATTTATTTCCTATATGTATGCTTTTGTCATCTGATGTTGTGTTACAGTATTTTTTCTTAGCCTTCTGCATTCAATAATAAAAGTGAAGGTAGCTTTTCCTCTCAAAATCCACAGCAGCTAAGAATTACTTAATAATAGCTTTTAAATGTACAGTTTTTCCATCCAGTTGGTGGGAACTGATTCAGGACGATTTAGGAATTTCCAGGACCCTTGGCATTTATCCTCTTTCTAGTAGCCTCTGAATGAGGCCATGACTATTTGTTTATTTATTACCCAAGATGGCTGGATTACTGATCAACAAAAAACTGAAATGAAATCGAGCAGAAATTTGAAATTGCACAAATAGTAAATAAATCAGGGTTTGACTCCAATTTCCTACATCTGGAAGTCATAGTTAATTTATTTGCATGTTGCATTTTCTGCACAGGCGTTGTGCTCAAAGATGATAACAGAACAGGTGATTTAAAGACAATCACCATAATTGTGACAGATTACAACATTATAGCATTGCGAGTTCAATAAATCCAGTTTATTTAAGATATACTGAAAGGTTAAATGAGTGTCAAACACACCAATAGGTGAGTTAACAATATCCAGTGCCAATAATAGTACTCTCAAGTGCCTAATAGGGAATTCATTCAACAGTGTATAATTAGTAATGCCTGTTCCTCCATGGTGATGGCACTGGACAACTGCTAGTTTTGGGGTGGGTGGGAGAAGGTATTGCTAATGGTTCTCCCACTGAGAGTGGAAGGTAGGAACAGGGCATTTTGGGAGTAGAGTAAGGGCAGGACATTGCTGATAATTGGATTCACTGGATTTATGGACTCTCTGAGGGTGCAACCCTTGAGCTATGCCAGTCCAGAGGTGGCAAAAGTTGTAACACAAAGTCCCCCACCCTAAAAAACCCCCACCCATTTTCCTCCTCCCTTGTCAGTGCAGATCAGAAAACAGGGTGGAAAACGACATAGCTGTCTGCCGTGATGCACATCTTTGAATTTTGTAATGCAGTTCTTTGCTCAAAAGCTATGTCAACGTGCATTTTTAAAATGTGTATTTTGAGACAGAATACACTTTGAAATGCGGTTCTTGAGAGAGAATACATTTATAAATGTACACATTGTGAGAAAATATGTTCAGGATACCATTTAAACACATATTTAAATGCACATGGGTGTGAATGCAGAGATTAATGATGAAATGGGATGGAATACGCTTATAAACGAACACAAGGAAAAAGTGGCATGAACTTGAAAGATATAGATATGTCCATTCTCCCCTTTTTCAATTGTATATTTTATTTTAAATACATTGGGGAGGATGTTATATTTTATGACACAATGACATTAAATCTTATTGATTTATTATATATTAATAAAAAAGATTTAAAGCAATAAATTCTTTGCCCAATAAAGAGTAATATCAGCAAAAACTGTGAGACCGGGAAAGTCGTTTTTCATATTGCCTGGTCTATCTTTCACAGATCCTTCTCTCACAGTTTCAGAATCCTGATACTGGAAGAATGCATAAACTAAATTTTCTCAGCAGAAAAAAATTGTCAGTAGAAAAAGTAGTATTGGACATTTCTAGCTTGCAACACGGTTTCCCAGCAAGCATGTTGGCTCAGCTCTTTGTTTTTGTTCCGAACTGCTCATCTGTCTGTACGCAGGGCAAGCAATTTATCCAAAATCTTTCCATCTGAGGCAGTACAATTGTAAATAGTCATTTGGCTGCTCAGCAGTGGTGGTGCTATGTGCAAGCATGATACCAGATTTTAAACTCTGGCTCCACTCAACATGTGGAAATACTAAGTCATTCCAAATGTTATATTGGGAGATGGATTATCCTGCATTTCCAAATCCTATTAAACAATATCATGTTGATGATGTGCTGGGTAGCTGATAGACCTAATAGGTAGACAGAATTGCTCTAGCAAGTATTTTAGCACCCCTTACCATAATTTGGAGGGACGCGGGTGGCGCTGTGGGTAAAACCTCAGTGCCTAGGACTTGCTGATCGTAAGGTCGGCGGTTTGAATCCCCGCGGCGGGGTGAGCTCCCGTCGTTCGGTCCCAGCTCCTGCCCACCTAGCAGTTCGAAAGCACCCCAAAGTGCAAGTAGATAAATAGGTACCGCTTTATAGCGGGAAGGTAAACGGCATTTCCGTGTGCGGCACTGGTGCTGGCTCGCCAGAGCAGCTTCGTCACGCTGGCCACGTGACCCAGAAGTGTCTCTGGACAGCGCTGGCCCCCGGCCTCTTAAGTGAGATGGGTGCACAACCCTAGAGTTGGACACGACTGGCCCGTACGGCAGGGGTACCTTTACCTTTACCTTACCATAACTTGGACCATTTTCCTACTAACTTTTTAGTATTAGCTCAGATATCTGATTTAGTAAGCAGAGTATTTAATGCTAGCTGCCATAACACTTACAGTAAATGTAGATGATCTGGAATTCGCATTCAAGACCGTCTTTCTGGTTGCTTTTTTAGGTGTACACGTAAAACACTATACAAGCACACCTTAAAAAGGTAAAATGTGGAACATTGGTCAGCATCATTCAAATCCTGGTTCCCCAGATTTAATTTTAACTCGGTCTTGCCCCTTTTCCTATAATCACTTCACGACATGATGGCCACTTATGTGAGGAGGGGAGACAGCTTGTGCTAACCATGATCTGACCAATTTTTGTGCACCCAATCCCACAAGCTCCTGACCACTGTTTGAAATATGATCTGTAAACGCAGCAACATAGGTATACTTATGTCCCACATATGACCTAAACTTTCATTGGTGATTGTCATTAAATGCATGAAAGGTTATCCTGTATACACTTCAGTACCCAACAGTAACCAAAAGAGACTCCCCCAAATATATCAGTGATTGGGCAGGGTTGTAAGGAATCAGATATCCTGGACCCAAGTTGCTAAGGGCCTTGTAAATTCATATAAGAACCTTTAATCTGGGATAGCTCAGTTTGGTAGAACACAAGACTCTTAATCTCAGGGTTGTGGGTTCAAGCCCAGGTTGGACAAAAGATTCCTGTATAATATTAATACTTTTATTGTCATTGTACAACCTGTGTACAATGAAATTAATTGAGCCTCCCCCCCCCCGAACGCTCAATCTCTTATCGAACAACACATCACCTCACAAGTCAATTGTGCTGTGTTATTTTCCATTCAACAGCCTAACAGCCCATGGATAGAAGCTATTTTTTAGCCTGTTGGTACGGCTGATTAAAGGGACGCGGGTGGCGCTGTGGGTAAAAGCCTCAGCACCTAGGGCTTGCCGATCGAAAGGTCGGCGGTTCGAATCCCCGCGGCGGGGTGCGCTCCCGCTGCTCGGTCCCAGCGCCTGCCAACCTAGCAGTTCGAAAGCACCCCCGGGTGCAAGTAGATAAATAGGGACTGCTTACCAGCGGGAAGGGAAACGGCGTTCTGTGTGCTGCGCTGGCTCGCCAGATGCAGCTTTGTCACGCTGGCCACGTGACCCGGAAGTGTCTCCGGACAGCGCTGGCCCCCGGCCTCTTGAGTGAGATGGGCGCACAAACCCCAGAGTCTGTCAAGACTGGCCCGTTCGGGCAGGGGTACCTTTACCTTTACCTTACGGCTGATTATATTTCTATATCTCCTGCCCGAGGATAGAAGATTAAAGAGGTGCTGGCCAGGGTGTGAATCATCCCTGAGAATTTTTCTCGCTCTCCTAAGGCAACGATCCCTTGCGATGTCATCTAGCGGACTCAACGGACAGCCCATGATATCATGTGCTGTATTCACCACCCTCTGTAGAGACTTTCTGTCCATGGCTGTCAAGCCAGCATACCACACTGTGATACAATATGAAAGGACACTTTCTATTGTGGACCGGTAAAAGGAGTTCATCAATTGTTGTTTAACATTATTCTTTCGCAAGACCCTGAGGAAATGGAGTCTCTGTTGGGCCTCTCTGACCACCTGAGTTATGTTGATTTTCCAAGTGAGGTCCTCACTAAGGTAAACTCCCAGGAATTTAAAGGAGGAGACGGTATTATAGGGGGTCCCTTCCAGTTCTACAGTTCTGTGATTCTATGAAACCTGGAGAAATGAGCAGACAGCACAAACTTTTAAGTACTACCTGTGAAAGGAAAAGGAAGCACAAGCTTTTGGCACTTTTCACCTATGTAGTCCTTTGCTCTCAAGAGGAGATGACAGCTCTTACTACCATCCCATCTTGTTTAGCCCTTGGTAACCTCATTTTTTCAGTTGGGGCAGCAGATGTGCCTCTGTGCAAACAACTAAGGCTCTCATTCAGCAAAGCTGATTCAGGAACTGGCAGGCGGATACAAAAAGAGGGAACGATGAACAAATGTTCTAATCATGACTTCTTGGGAGGTTACAGCAACTTGTGCTGTAAAATATTAGTGAACCGAACTTTGCGGTTTTTTAACAGTCTGTCCTGTCTGTCTGACTTCATTTAATCTTAATTTCTGTCTCTTGCAGTGTGATTGAAGCCAGCAGCAATTGTGAAAGGCATGTACACATGCATTTTAATATTTGTGGTGAATCCTGCCTCTGCCAAGTTAAAATGAGACAAACATGAGCGAGGGAGGCCTGGCAAGGGAATAACAAACAAAAAATTAACAAGAATAATTACAAATTGAAAACCACATGCTGTGTGCAGGCTACACACAGGAAGGAGTTTGGAAAGCTGGGGAGTGCACCGCTAAAAGGAGATGGAATTTGAACTTCAATATTTTGCCATACATGTGGCAGAAAAATAGGAAACAGTCTCTCCTTGCATTTCTGCAGCAAGCTCTAGGTATTGAGGAAGGCTAGTTGTGGTAAACTTTCCTCCCCTGGTTAAGTGGTGAGACAATCTTTGTCATCCCTTACTAATGGGACACAGCCACCACTACAAAAAGCCCCGTCACTCCATATCACATCGCAAGTTAAGCATACACAGATTACATCCCCCTCTTTGCACATCCCCACCAAACTATTCCCCCACCCTCAGTGTAATCCTATGCCACTGTGGAATGTATATGAAAGGGAGTGTGATGTAGTGGTTAGAGTGTCAGACTAGGGCTAGGGAGACTCAAGTTCAAAGAGAAGAAATTACAGTCCAAAGAACAGGTAAATTTCATGGTCTTCCACAACTTCTTTTTCCAAGATGGCACTGATCAGATGTGCAACCAGCCCCATCCAGATCATTGATACATTTGTGTACATTGTCCACGTGAAGCAGCACCAGGAGATCCCAGAAAGGGAAGAGTTCATGTGTGAAGGAGCAGTTACTTGGCTCATGTTGTTGCTTCCTGAACCAGTGCCAACAGAGCCGTGATGGAAGCATGCAGGTGGTGTGGGAAGTAGTCCATTCATTAGTGCATGCACATTTTACCAGCAGGGTATTTAATAATGGGGAAGAGACTGGATCTCAGGCTTGCCTGTAAGCCATTCCCTCAGAGCTGAAATCTGTGTAAGAAAGTCACTCTGTACATTCCAAGAGAGGAACCCTTTGCTTTTGGGTTGAGCTCAGAAAGTGCATTCTAGAGTTGCACCATGGTACACCCTGACTGATACCAAATTCCATTAATAATACCCATTTGCACTAGGAAAGAGAAGAGGATATACAAGCAGCAACTTCTGAGGCGACCTCTGCTAATGTCTGAGAATAGCAGCCGCAGAACTTTTAAACAGCTGCAGAATAGCATTTCTAGACAAGTCTTTCGTGATTAAACAGATTTTTCCTGCCCGTTCTTTCTGGTAACCTGGCAACTAGCTATAGGCCTTTGTTGTTTGCTGCACAGGTGACTATTTCTGTGAGGTCTGGCAAACAACTTGCCTTTCCTGAGATGCTATAGTATAGCTTAATAAAACGCCTTGAAACTTCCTCTGTGTGTTCTCTCTCCATATTCCATGTTATGTTTTCGAGGCAGCCGACATCTCTGACTCATAAATGCCTTCAGGCCAAGGTACCTGCTGTTGACAGTACATTTTGGTTTGAAAAGGGGAAAGAAAGGCAGCAGTGTTTCCTGAGGTGCATAATTCCTTTCCAAACAGGCAATCAACGTATTGGTTTTGCGGTCATGATTCTTGTTTGCTATTTGTTTGCTTGCTTTTGCCGCCCTGGAGATTCAGATTACTGTAGACGAAGGGATGGTGGTAAGGAATCTCCCTTAAGGCACCACACCAAGGCCTGGTCTACACATGCAGCAGAATGAGGAGAGAGTGAGATGAGCGAGGAAACCCTGAGGCAATAGAAGAGACCGTACCACTTCAGACTACAGATGTGTGAGTGTGTGTGTCACATTTGTAATGCTTTCCTACATAAAGATCTTCCTACAAGTAAAAACTAGTGCAGTTGGGAGCAGGCTAGGCTAAAGCCTTCTCCTTGAGGTACCATGTAGAGAGTTATCATTTAAAAATAAAATAAAATGAGATGATTCAAAATGTGTCTGTATCCCAAAATGGTACAGTCCACCCTTCCACTTCATAATTCCGCTACCTGCATTCTGTTGCAAAGAGCCGGTCTGAGATTTTAGTATGGGTGGTGATACTGTGGAAAGCAGGACCAGAGTGGAGCAGCACTCTCCCCACTTGTGATTCCCAGCAAATGAACATGGTTGGGAGACCAGGGGGGAGGGGAACAACTGGAAAAATTCCACATAAAAATGTCTTTCTCTGGGCGCTTCCAGATGGGTGTTTAATTTTATTGTTGGACAGATGTTCCTCATGCATGCAGATATTTTGCTGCATCCACACACCATTGCTAGCACCAGAATGCCCTTCTTCTCCTTTGGTGATCACTAGTAGCCAAGTAAGATTGTCTTCCATGATCACGGTTTTAACAGTGAGTCCGTAAGTGACTGTGGAGGCCAATTCTGGATCCACACATCCTTCCACGGTGGGGACATAGGTTTTCGGGTGGGAGTTTATCATGGTGAGGGTTTGCCAAGCATGCCTTCCTCTTAGCACATTTCTCCATTTCGTCCTGACACCCATGACACCTTTGATAAAGGTTGTTCTCCAACTGGAGCGCTCGCAGGCCAGTGTTTCCCAGTTGTCGGTTTTTATGCTACAGAATGTCCAACAGTATTTTAAGCAGGTAAGCTTCTTGTTGTATGGACAGGTGGAACTTCTTTTATTTATTGTGTGTGTGTGTGTGTGTGTGTGTGTGTGTGTGTGTGTGTGTGTGGTAGTTAAGTACCGTCTGCAAGCACCTGAGACTTTTGCAGTGGCACTCTGCCACCATTCTTCAGTGAGCCTGGGTGGCCTTTGGGGATCTTGATTCATATCCTTCCTCTTCAGTGGGCTTGACTTTATGGACTTGAGCAAGTCGCTATCATTCACTCTCAGTTTCCCATCAAACGGGACTAATTTGAGCTGACCTGCCATGGCTATAATGGGAGCAAACACGACAGATTGCAATGCGAAAATTAAAAGTGCCAGAGACATGATTAGTAGATGTAATTATTTAAATGCAAGACATCTGCCATGTTTTTAATATGAGCTCCATAACTATTATGGCTAAATTAATGGCCAGTATAAGAACACTCTACTTGTTCTTAGTGACGTGTTTGGTTGATAGATAACACTACGGTGGGGAGAAGCACAGTGAAGTCATCAATGTCAGAAGTAAAGGTGATATTGCATCCCCTTAGCTCAAGTGTGATGAACTGAATCAGCGGTGAGGGAGAAAAATAATGGCAAACTAATAGGATTCATAGGAAGCCTCTGCCCAATATTATTTTCAGATGAGTGTTGCTTTTGTCATGCATCATTGTACTAAGTTTCTGGTTTCTTCTTTCACACACAGCCTCACCTCGAAACACATCTTACACTTGAACCCCAAGTTAAGGAGAACATTCTGCACATGGAAACAGGTTCCTATGCACAAATGTTCTTTACACATTACAAAATCCGTGCATCTGGTGGTTTGACTCATTAACCACCCCTCTTCTGTTTAATTGGTACAGAGGTGGACCATCTTCATTGTTTATTTTTAAAGGGCTGCATTCCCTCAATGTGATGGGAGCTGCATACTGATAGTGGGGGAGGGGGCAGAAATCAATATTGGGTTGGGTCGCAGTCAAATATGGATGTGTATGGATACAGAGCCAAAGATTGGTGAGGTCATCCCCTTGTGCATCTCCTCCTGCCACCCCCTTGCCACTCACATTAAACTGGGCCAATGGGTGCATGTGACCCATAGGCTGCCCCCTTGTGAGTTAGAAGAACAAACCCTAATGCAGAGAATTACAGACCTTAAAGCAGAATGGATTGCAAATTGCCGCTTTCTGCCAGCATGTATTTAGATTGTAAGCTTCTGTGTTGTTGCTGAGTTACCTTGAGAGTGTCATGTATACTGATGGGGCTATATGAATAAATATTGATGATAATAATAATAAAGTCAAGCCCTGGTGGTCAATTGCTCACAGTACACTGACATATTAGTCCTTTCACTCCCATCTTGCTGCTTCTTTTTTTCTGGAAGGGTCAGTGATCCATTGATCAAACCTTGACTAACTAATCAATTCCACGTTATGCATTTATGGATCCAATAACACATGATAATTTTGTGGGACCTTTCTAGATTTTCATGGGAAATAGCTTCTACCACTACAAATAAAGTCCACTGAATTTTTTGCCACATTACATCTTGCCTCTTGCTTGAATATTCGGTCTACTTTCTCTGTGCGCCCAATTGCTCTTCCCAATGTTTCCCAATTCCTCGTGGGTTCCTTCTGGAGCTCTGGGTGGCTGTGTGCATAGGATGGAGTTTGGAACAGTAATTCGTTACAGTAACCACTTGTGCGGCAGCTGCTGTAAACTTTGTTTAAACAAGTGTTTCAGAATATTTCAATTTCCTGAAGTTTCAGAAAGCTAACATATCTGGTTTCAGACTCTCCTGCCACACAAGTGAACATCTGCTGGCTCTGCAAGAGAAGTCTACGCTTTTTTGAATAGCTTGGATAGGGATGGTCAAGAGCCGGCAATCCCTTAGTACCTGCTCAGAGAATTTGTGCCCCTGTTGGTCCCAGACACCAAAAGACTAATGGGAATGTCCAGAAGTGTCATCCATAAAAATCATAAACTCTAAGATGGCCTGGGGTAATAAGACCAAGAAATTGTTGCTCCCCACATCCTTCATCCAATTACATCATAAGCCTATCCATGTCTACTGAGAAATTGGTCCTATTGAATTCAGTTAGACTTAGTTCCGTAGGGTTAGGATTTCAGCCTTAACTTTGCTTCTCCTTTCCTGTATATATCAAATAGAATCAGAGTATATCTAGTCATGGGAATGGCTCACCGTAATATTTATACCATTTTCATATCCTGTGGAGGGTGGTGTAGTGGTTTTTGTTTGTTTTACTGTTTTTGATGGTCTGTAACATGTAAGAGCAATAAAAATATTCTTTTCCTTTAAAAGTAAAATGTATACCATATGCATTCTGAGAATGAAAGAGTAGGGGGGGAATTATCTGCCAGGATACTTGCTTCCGCATCTCCACAGTAGCTATTCACACATATTCATAAGTAATTTGTATCTATTTATACAAACATGTTCCTTACGCCCCCCACTGAAATTTGCATGGGTAAGCTCAGGAGCATTCCTCACCTTAAACAAAAGTACTACTTTGTGCATTGCATAATGAATTTATAGTATTAAAAAGAGATAAGACAAGAGTCTTCTTCATGCATTCAAAAGAACCTATGTTTTGCCTTTATATTCAAGCAATATATCTCTCAGATTCAGTCTGTTTTCTGTATTTACCTTGCTTTTCCCTTTCCACTCTTCCCCACCATCTCTCCTTTCTCTTCTCTCTCGTCCCCTTGTTCCAATTGCTGCTCATTTTCCTACCCAGCAGGCGAGAGAGTAGCACTCTGAGATGGCATTTCTGCTTGGCACCCTTCTTGCCAACGTCCTTGGTTGACATCTGAGTCTGGATGTGGGAAAGTGGAGCAAGTCCCTGTGGCACTTCACAGAGGACAATAGCCCTCTCTTGGTCACGACATGTTGTCATTGCAAATTCTGTTAAGTTTACAATGGACTTTTCCACACTGGAATTTACTGCGTGTTTGCGGTTGTTTGCATAGTCCTCATAATATTACCCTCAAACAACACAAACTTGATGCTTTCCCTCTGTAAATTGAACGAGCGTAGTCCAATGCACAGGGAGAGATCAGGCTCCAAGCCACTCCACTCAGAATCACAGACAATTTGTGGTTTTAGTGTTTCTGTGTGGGTGGGTCAATCATCACTTTCTATTCTCCTCTCCATACCCACTACTTCCTCGGTGCTTTCATTTCTTTTCTAGCCATGCTTGTAACTGTTTCCGATCAGCTCCTGAACAAAGCAGCTTGGCTATATAGCTTTCCCTCAGATTTGCGCAAAGCCAGAAAGCTACGCAAGCAAATCTATCATTGCCTCCTGTGTGCTTTTCTGCATTTCCAGGGCAGGGAGAGGTACGCATGCAGATATCTGCATCCCTGCCATGTTGATATTTCATTGGCATAATAGAATAGCAAATTAAAAGGCTGGGGACACACAAAGGAAGCACCTACTGATAAGAATGGGAATGATATTCAGATTCAAATATATACAGGTGCAGAGTACTCTGGTCTAATTTGAAAAGAATTCTCCAGACAGTTTCCTCTTTGAACAGTAGGGAGACCATGTGTTACAGGCAACGACCAATTTACATGTGTCCAATTGATGCGTGACCCAGAAGTGGCCAGAAAAAGGGGTGGAGTGGGGTAGAGGAGGCTTATGTGTGCTCCACAGTCTCACACTATGGCCCAGAATGCAACCCCCTGTACTTACCGGTTGATAGGGCTACATATGTTAGCTATAAGGTTTCTATCTTTTCTCTCTCAGTTCAATGGTTCGGGGGGGGGGGATATCGCACAACACGGGGCTCAGTGTGCTGGGGATCATGTATGTTAAAATGCATCTCTGAACATGATGGTTTTTAGTTTTGTGTGGACCGATGGTTTTTAGCAAGCAAATCAACTGAGTTGGACATCTTGATAGGCAGAAGGGGGGTGAGAGGCCATCCCACAAATATTGCAGGCTAAAATGCAACACAAAGAAATGTTACGCAGCCCAAAGCAAGCAAGTGATGGCAAAGAAAGCTGAGATTGTGTTTCATCCACCCCAACCCTCTTCCCATTTTCTGCTCATCTTTCATTCATTCTGTGTAGTTCTCGTAGTTATTTTTGTGCTCTAGCAGTAATTCTGGGAAGCATTAATAAGAGAGTATTATGTTTACTCCAGTTAAATATTATAAAATTCCTTGTTTGGGCAAAAAAAGCAAAATGCAAGATGGCTCTGCTATTTTAGGAAGGCTACATTATCCACCTGTTTATTTTCTTTTTATCTGTCTCTGTATTTCCAAGAAAGGGTTTGTATCTCAAGCTATCGAGAGGTGGGAAGCAATCGTTCCTCTCTTTCAGAAGTAATACACAGATTATCTCCCTCTGTAGGAGACACTATAAAAAAACAATTTCCCAAGAGTGACATTTTCCCCCATGAAGATATGAAGGATAACATTTTTATGAGCACATGTGAAATAATAGTTTGGTTTTTTTCCTTCCTCTTAGGGAGACCCTGTGGGAAACATTTTCAACAGGTGAAGGAGACAACTTCAGTCCTGGGCTTTACATTAATCTGTTCCATCTATTGAGATTTAGATTGCTGTGCTATGTGTCCCATGTATAATAGCTTAAATATAATTTAGAGGTATATTAAAGACAAATTGTTACAGCCGCAATATGAAATTCATGTCTTTCAAAGATAATAAAAGTTAATTGGTAGTGCTGAAAAATATCAAGACACCTGAATGTGTCTGAGCTGTAGAATGGTTTAATTGATGTCCCATCCTCCCCCCCATACCTTCTAAATAAACTGGGGGAAAGAAAGCAAGTTTGGATTTAAAAAGTCACACTGCAATATCTCTTTGGCCCAGTTCACAATACTACAGCAGAGGTGCGTAACTTCTGGCCTGAGAGCCAGATGTAGCCCTTCACTTAACTGCATCCTGTCCCAGTCATTTTCAGGGACTCTTCACTGCTGAAATGGTGAGTAAAGCAGTTGCTCAGTTAGAAGGGAGAGTCCCAGTCTGGTGGCATTTAGGAGGTAGCAAGTTGGAGCCTGGCTGAGGAAGGGGACTCTGGACTAGGTCTGGCCCACGAAGGGAGGGATCAAAGTGAGAAAGGGGACAGATATGGAGGATGAGGGAAAAGTCAAGAAGCCACAGCATTTGTGGGAAATAAAAGAGGATGGGAGGAGTCCAGGATGAGAGACCCAAAGTCTGAAGATTACCTGCTGCTGTGTCATCAGGTGGCAACATAGCCTTCCCATCCCCTCTCCCACTCAGTGCTGAATGATTCCAACCATCACAGGTCAGAAGCTCGGCTGCTCTTCCTGTCCTGGAGTGTGATAAGGACACAGGAAAAGTTCATTGGATCAGTTCAAAGGCTGGATTCGGCCAACGGCCCATCCAATCCAGTATCCTGTTCTCGCAGTGGCCAACCAGATGCCCATTGGAAGCCCACAAGCAAGACCTGAGCACAACAAACCATGATGCAGAGATGCCGAGTTCCACCAGACATTGGGCGGAGGGCTAGTTGTGTGCATGTGTGAGGCCACACACAATGGGAGGAGGCTGCAAGGCCCAGAAGGGCCCTCCGCCACTACCAGGAGGTCTGGAGGTGTCCTCAGCCCTATAGAATTGGTGCCTCTGCCATGATGAATATCCCCCCCCCCTCCTCACGGTTCTGTCATTGTATTAGAGAAACATATAAAGAATGGAGGGTTAAGAAGTAACAAGGCTTTCCATTTATTTTGTGAAAGTGTTACCACTTCTCATTTCGTGCATCTGTAACAACAACAACAACAACCCAACTTTTGCCAGATTGCAGGTTGCAATCCTATGCATTTGGGAGCAAGTCTCTTTCAGAATTAGAATTACTTAAGGTTAGACTGCTCAACAGTAATCCTAAACCGTAGTAAAAAGGCAACAACTTGCTTGCATAGAGCCCAGTGATTGACACCACATACCGGAATGTTAAATAC
Source organism: Podarcis liolepis (assembly GCF_965112155.1). Classification (NCBI taxonomy): domain Eukaryota; kingdom Metazoa; phylum Chordata; class Lepidosauria; order Squamata; family Lacertidae; genus Podarcis; species Podarcis liolepis. The sequence goes on from NC_139565.1 coordinate 28,096,767, forward strand.
AGTCGTACCTTGGAAGTTGAATGGAATCCGTTCCGGAAGTTCGTTCGACTTCCAAAACATTCAGAAACCAAAGCGTGGCTTCCGATTGGCTGTAGGAAGCTCCTGCAGCCAATCGGAAGCCTCGGAAGTCCCGTCGGATGTTCGGTTCAAAAGAACGTTCACAAACTGGAACACTCACTTCTGAGTTGAACTCACTTGAAGTTCCCAACAGCTGTTAAGCAAGCAAGCACACAGGTCACCTTTGTCACAGTCAGGACATCTATGTCCTGACCAGGCCTGCACCCACTTGTTTTTGTACAATCTTGCTTGTTCTCAGTAACCAAAATTATATTATCAACATATACAAACAGAAAAGTTGTTTTCCTTCATTTGCAAGAAATTGTACAAAACAAAGTGGCACTAATAAAGAAAAGTTCCAGGGTGGCAACAGAAAGCAAACTAAAAATGTTTTTGCAGTTCATCAAAACTATCCAGCAATATCAAGTTATAGGAAAATTGGTCCTATTAACAGTAATCCTTCCAGTTGGTTAATTGTTTTGACAACTTCCATGCACATGACGTGTGATGCTAATTATTTCCCCAAAGAGTTAAATGACTACAGTTGCAAATGGCAACAAAATATCTGTGAAAGGAAGAGGAGCAGATTTGCTCAAGTGTGTTGCAGGTAGAAATACTGTTTATATGGTAGGCTGGATGGTAGGTTGAGAGGAGTTCCCTACCAGGACAGACTTTGCTCGTGTGCTCAAGACATCGAGTCCATAAATCATATTTTGTTACATTGTGCGAAGTATGAGCAGGCCAGGGCTGAACTGATACTACCCTTGCTGGTGCCTTTCCCGGGAAAGTCAGAGGCTCACTATGTCAGGTTCCTACTGGAAGACCGGACAAAAGCTAGAACTTTGGCAGTGGCAAAGTTTTTATCGGTGGTTGAAAGAACAAATGAGCCCTATATTCCAAACAAAGTGCTTGATTAACCTGGGGGTAGGCTGTATGAATTCTGTATTGATTTGTAATGTTTTGTTGGTCTCTGGACCGTAATAAAGATTGTTTGTTTGTTTTGTTTATAACGAAGTGAAAGCAGTAGTTTACTTGCTCGAATTAACAAATAAGAAAGTTTTGAGAATTTAAATTCTAGATTAAAATTGATTACTTAATTGAGAAGGGGATTGTAACAAAAACACTGGGGCCTAATATGAATAGTAGAGTGTCTGGTGTCTGGTGGGCATTCTCATCCTTTATTTCCACACTGCAGCTGCAGACCAAATCACCTGTCAGGAGAGTTATGAGATTCAGGCGAGGGTCAGATGCCTTGTCAAACCCAGCAGGTATATAAGAGGGAGACCGCCCTGGCCTTCGCCCGTGGTTTTTTTAAGAATAACATTACAACTTCATTTTCCTAAAAAAAAAAAATGCTTATTCCACGAAAGGTTTACAAAGTTCAGTTATTGCAAAAGTTTTTCAGCGTTAATTATGTGAGTTTGTGTATGTGAGTCGGGCTGATGCTGAAAGCTATAGAAAGAAAGACATGTATTGCTCTGTGCTGCAGCCAAAGCTAAGTTTGGGGCTCCCCTAGAAAACTAATGGAGAAGCAAATTCACTTGTGGTGTTAATGCTTCTCCCTCTGATGATCAGATTGCATGTATGTGAAAGTAAAAGCATATATCCTAAAGACACCACCGTCTCTGCTGACCTTCATTCCAAGGAAACCGAACCCTGGGAAAAGCACTTGGAAGCCCTGGAGTCTCTCACTGCTTGGGGATTGGGGTAGTGTGTAACAATATGAAAAACTCTTCCCTTAACATGACTGGCGCATATGCAGCCATATGAGTATTGCTAATCTAAAACCACATAAGAGAATACTGATGTGTACAGCTGTAGACTATACATGGATTTTCTCTTAATGAGATCTGCATGTGTTCTGATCTCCAAGATGTGATTGATTTTACACAGGGGACTTTGCCAAAAGAAAGGCCAATCACTGCTTGCAGCTGGGGTTTGCCAGCAAACTGACATCATATGTTTCTAGCTAGAATACACAACCATACACAAAAGATTCCCTGCAGTAACATTTGAGAAACAAACCTTATTGGGACATGTTGCACTTCTTCAGATCCAGCCCCCGGTGCCAAATGCTCGTTTACTGCCTTCCTTCAACTTTCCAGGAGATAGTATTTGCAATGTCATATCTTTAAAAATTGGCTCTGGAAATTAAAATGTAGGCATATCCAGGGAATGTACGAGTTTTATCTAGAACTTAAAATTGGAAGCAGAATAGCATGGGAGACCTCAAACTAACATCCTAAATAAGCATCTCAACTAAAAGGCAGGGACTTGTTGTTCAGGATGCTGGCAGGAAAGAACTTTGAGAATAGAGTATAGTCTCAACACCGTGCGTGGAAATCTAAAGTTGCAATTCTCTGCACACTTTGGAGAAACATACTTGCGAGAAAGCACGCTTAAGATTAGAAAGGCTAGTTCTAGTTCATTGAGGGCCCTTGAGCAACTTGGTTCCTTAACTGGACTTGGGGGAAATAACAGTGGGGAGGGGAGGGGAGGGGAGGGGAGTGATATTGTGGAAATTGGATGCCCATTGGTTGGGCACACTCTAATGATGCAGCACTCATAGGCTGGTAGTCCCATGTGCTGTCTTTGACACTGCTATACCCACAGAAGAATAGCACTTGTAGTGGCAGCTCTTGTTTGATAGGATCTTGACCTCAGCAACTGCTCAAGTCATAAGGACCACTTTGCAAGTCCTCCCATTTCACCCGTAGAGGCAATGCGGTGATTATTTCTTCTCCCTGCTCTTTCTCCTCCTCGACAACAACCAAACCCACAGAGCAGTTGAACCAGAACACCTAGATATCTTTCAATTCAGGTGGCCACTCTAGATTAGGTTGGTTCCCTTCACTTAGGGCAGGGATGGCCAAACTTGGCCCTCCAGCTGTTTTGGGACTACAATTCCCATCATCCCTGACCACTGGTCCTGTTAGCTAGGGATGATGGGAGTTGTAGTCCCAAAACAGCTGGAGGGCCGAGTTTGGCCATCACTGACTTAGGGTTATTGTAGGTAATACTACTACTGGGAAGCAGACTGCAAATGGCAGGTTTTCAACCCATGAAGGCAACAAAGTTCATGAACTGATAACTGTTCTGTCAATGCAGGAAACTAACAATCACTTAGGGTTGGATATCTTAAGAATGGGTGGTCTGTCCACATATGGCTTTATCCAGAGATCCAGCATAGATGTATAGGCACATGCCTATCTTCTGACACCTATCTGCTTTGACTGCTAGCTCAGTTGGTAGAACATAAGACTCATAATCTCAGGGTCATAGGTTAGAGCACCACATTGGGCAAAAGATTCATGCACTGCAGAGGGTTGGAATAGATGACCCTTGTGTCTCCTTACAATTCTACAATTCTATTATTCTAAGCTTTCTCCCTTCTTTTATCAAAGGGACAAAGCTGACAGTGTTCTCTGTACAAGGGGCTCCCAAACCAAATAATTTGTTTGGCGTAATTATGTTTATACCTGTGTGTGTTGCTCCTTATTTCCTGTTCTTCTATTATGTATTTATACTTTTATTATAGATGTTTGCTTTTCTTCAATATTTTTCCATGTATGTCATATGTATATATTGATGTACATTATATCCTTTTTAGCCTTGATGACCTGCTGTCATCCATTCTAGAATTCTCTGAATTTTTGCAATTCTGATTTTTTGATTTTTTTAAAAAAAGATGCCCCCATTACATCTTCCTGCTGCCCACATCCATACATCACCACCACTGGATCATGGCAACCTATACTGGCAGAATGAAAGAGAGTAAGCCCAAATGGAAGCTCTGGGCTCCTCAGCTGATTCTCTCCAGTCCCCGCCTTCCCATCAACCCACCAAACACCAGGCAAAACCACTCCCTATTTGTAATGCATTCTTAAAACAACTTAAACATGTACAAAGCTGCTTTTTAACTAAGTGGTTGTTCCAGGATCACGTCTAATTTCCAATACTTATAAACAAAATATTATTAGGGAACCTAAGTGGCAAAGAGGAAATGAATAAAAAGAAAGCAAAAGCGCTGCTGAAAAAAAGACAGGAAAAAAGCTGAAGACGTCAATTTACATTTTTCTTTTTTGAATCAAATTGTGCCAGGGCTTTGCATCTTTAATAATAATAAAATGCAATGGCACCGCTAATCGTGCTTCTGTTTCATTTCATAGCTCTTCCTTGTCGCTGTGTACTAAAACAGCCTCGCAAGGGCTGAGAAGGCGTGTGGCTAGCAGCCAGGGAGACTTTAGCCAGCCATCTATACTGAAGAAACACATTGCAATGGAATGATTTGCAAGTGATTACACGCTGAGGACAGGCTTTCATTTTCGATGCGCCTCTTCCAATCCATTTCTTAAGATGCATGGGGGAAGTCAACTTCACTTGCCCTTACCTTAATTGCACATTACTGCAACTCTCTTGACTTATGAGAACCACAGATGAGACACAAATTTTAAAAACTGGCTTGTTTTGTTAAGAACTGCAGGGAGGAACACAGTTAGGGAAACAGTCGGGAATAAATCTATCTATATATCACATTTTTCGAAAGCCATCCAGCATTCATATTGCAAAGGATGATCGGGGACACGAGAATGAAAGTCATACATGCCGTTTATGTTGACAGTGTACTGAGAGTGATCCCCATTATGAGTTTTTTAAATGCAATCCAATAGAGCCCTGAGGAGCACTGAAAAGACTGCAGAGATGGGATACATCCCCTACACCAAGCCTCTGCTCATTGATTAGACAGAGAAAAGGCACTTTCCCCCCTTAATTAATTTGATTAAAAAGCAAACTCTTCCTGCAGGCAAGCAAGGTGGACAAAGGAAGGACATCTCCAACCTTTCAAGGACAGTTGTTCTAATTTCACCTACACTAGGTATATAGAATTCCATCTTTTATAATAAACCTGGCTACCGTTCTCAAGATATAAAGATCTGTATTCAACCATTGATTGCAACACTCAAAGCTAAGGGAGAGAAAAACAATTATAGTCACAGATTAACCTTGGCTTGAGTGAAAAGCTGTTTCACCTCTATATGAGATGCCAGACTTGAGGTTTTTTTCAGACTGTCATGAAAAAATATTGCTGTTCCAATAATAACTCATATTAGTGTTATTAAATCCCTGAAAGCATATGCTTGTAATCCCCTAATGGCTAATACTTAGTTTTCAAACACCACATAAATTTGACCACCAAACATGCTTTTGTATAGCACGGTAGAAAATGCTGGCACTGCATCAAATTGCTTAACATTTCAGGAATCTGTCTCTAGTGAAGATGCCCTTTGAGGCCCTCAGGAATGGAATCCTATAGGGAGATAAATATGGATACCGTTAAATGGGGTTCTTTAGAAATTCTACCCAGTCCTTGGTTTTCTTCCTTCTTGCTAATGGAGACATCACATTTTTGGTGCAACCTTGGAAAATCTGACTCCTCACCCTGGTTGGAGGGAGTCTGCTCCTGAACACCAGTTGCTGGAAACTGCAGGATGGGAGAGGGCTCTGGGACTCAGGTCCCACTTGTGGGTATCCCACAGGCATCTGGTTGGTCACTGTGAGAAAAGGATGCTGGACCAGATAGGCCATTGGCTTGATTCTCTCTACCTCTCTTTCAAATCCGAACCAGTGAAGACGATGAAGGTCTTGTATGAGTGCCTGGAGGCGGTTGGAAGATGGATGGTGTGATGGCCTGGGATTCCGATTCGGAGGATGAAACAGAGGAATCCCAGCCTGCACAGGAGTCCCCGCCTCCAGGGCCGGCTGAACTGGGACAAGGCCTAGATGCTGAAGAGCCTGCACCTGTGGCAGTGCATCAGGAGCTGGCCCCAGGTGAAGCCCTTCTGGCCCCAGAGGGGCTTGATGACTCAGTGGCCACAGGTGAGCCTCCTCCAGGGCCCAGTAACCCTTCGGCCTCTCCTGATCTGGAGAGGCTTAGGGCAGAGAGGCGAAGGGAACTGGTTGCCCCCAGGAGGAGTGCTCGCCTTAAGGCCAGAGGAGGCGGGGCTCCTGGGGGCCGGGACCGCCCCTGGCCTTAGAAGAGGATAAAAGCCCAGTCAACCCGGCCCCAGGTTGCGGGAGCAACGTCGTTGTTGGCTTCGGACCTTCCTGTGTTCTTGATCCCTGCTCGGCCTCCTGTTCCTGACTATCCGGTACTCCTGTTCCCTGCTCGGCTTCCTGTTCCTGACTATCCAGTACTCCTGTTCCCTGCTCGGCCTCCTGTTCCCGACCATCCGGTGTTCCTGTTACCTGCTCAGCCTTCTGTTCCAGCGTTCCTGTTCCCCGCCCGGCTCTCTGCATCGGACCTCGCCCCTCTTCGTGTGGACTCTGCTACACTCACGGTACCTTACCCCCGGGACCAGCACAGTTTGCTCCCGCCACACCCGCACTCCCCCTTCGTAGGGGTGCGTTCGGGAAGAGCCAGAGGCCATGGCTGACCAGGCGGCTGCACTGGTGACTTTGGCCCAGGAGAACCAGGCCTTGACTCACACCGTGCAGCAGCTCAGTGACGCGGTTGTGGCACTTCAGCAACGCTTGGAAGCCCTACCGGCTCCTGGGGCCGACGCCCCGGCTCCTGGCAAGTACCCAGTGGCTTTGCCTGAGAAATTTGATGGAGCCCCGGCCAGCTTTCCCATGTTCCTGGCCCAGGCCAAGCTGTATATTCAGGGGCGAGCCCGGAACTTTCCTGACGACCGCACCAAGGTGCACTTTTTGATTAGTTTGTTAAAGGACCAGGCGGCCAAGTGGGCGTTGCCACTACTCAGGCAAGACTCCCCCTTGCTGGCAGACTATACGGGGTTTTGCAATCGTTTGGAGGCCGCGTTCGGCAACCCCCAGAAAGGGAGTCAAGCCAACCGGGCGATTCGGCGTTTGAAACAGGGCAAGTCCACGGTGGCCGCATACACCACGGAGTTTCGGCTGTTGGCACAGGACTTGACCTGGAATGATTCGGCACTGCGGGACCAGTATCTCGAAGGGCTTTCGGACGAGGTACTGGACCAGTTGGCCACAATGGAACGCCCCACCACGCTAGACACTCTCATTCAACGGAGTCTACAAATAGACGACCGGTTGGAGGATCGTCGTCAGGCCCGGGGTCGCCGACACTTCCAGTTCACGGCACCAGCTTTTTCCGGCAGCCCCACGGTCACAACTGATTTAACGGAGGAGCCTATGCAGCTCGGGGCAGTGCGGCCACACCTTTCCCCCGCAGAGAAGGCGCAGCGTCGGGAGGGAAATCTCTGTCTTTACTGTGGCGGAAGTGGACACTTCGCTCGGTCTTGCCCTGAGAAACGCCAGCCGCAGGGAAACCGCCAACCCCAGTAGCTGATGGCCCTAGCTACCGGGGGTCCCAAACCGCGCAGAATGGGCCTGCACCAATGGACTTGCAACATCTTATGGTTTCGGTACGTTTATACCCTCCAGGTGGGCCCTGGATCCACACCCATGCTTTGGTGGATTCAGGGGCAACCCGCTCCTATATGGACGCTGCTTTTGCCGCCCATCATCAGGTGCCACTTCGGAACAAGCCAGTACCGGTCCAGGTGGAAGCGATTGATGGACGACTTCTGTGTTCAGGTGCCGTTACTCAGGAGACCCAGCCCCTGGTCCTGTGTTTCCAGCAGCACCGGGAGTTGCGAACTTTGGACATTGCCTCTATGCCCCGCTTCCCCCTGGTGCTCGGGATGGACTGGCTGGAAGCCCACAACGTTCAGATTGACTGGGTCAAACGGACCGTGCACTTCCCAGACCCATGTTCCCATGCTCAATCTGGGACGCTGGCGGCCGCGCCCTCAGAGGAGGCAGCACCCACGCTCCCAGCCGTGTATCAGGACTACCAGGACGTGTTCGAGGAACGGGGGGCAGACCAGCTGCCGCCGCATCGGCCTTTTGACTGTGGCATAGACCTCCAACCCGGAGCGCCTTTACCAGTGAGTCGCTTATATTCTCTAACAGAGCCAGAGCGCGAGGCTTTGCAGGACTTCTTGCGCAAGAACCTGGAGCGTGGGTTCATTAGGCCTTCCACCTCGCCTACCGTGGCACCAGTGCTTTTCGTTAAGAAGAAATGTGGGGAACTCCGCCCTTGCCATGATTACCGAGCCCTGAACAAAATTACCGTCCCAGACCGGTACCCCTTGCCCCTTATCTCGGAGCTGCTGGAGCGGGTGCAAGGGGCACAGGTGTTCACCAAGCTGGACCTCCGGGGGGCCTACAACTTGATTCGGATCCGAGCCGGGGATGAGTGGAAGACAGCGTTTGGGACCCGGTACGGGCAGTTCGAATATTTGGTTATGCCTTTCGGTTTGTGCAACGCGCCTGCTGTGTTCCAACGCTACATCAACCACGTGTTTCAGGACTTGTTAGACAAGTACGTGGTGGTGTATTTGGATGACATACTGATTTACTCCCGTGACCCGGCTCGCCATGAGGGACATGTCCGGACCGTGCTGCAACGCTTGCGTGAGCACCGTTTGTACGCAAAGCTCAGCAAGTGCGAGTTCCATCAGCGGACTGTGGACTTCCTTGGTCACCGGCTCTCTCCGGATGGGGTGCAAATGGACCCGGGGAAGGTGACAGCGGTTCAAGAATGGGCGGCACCCCGGAACCGCAAGGACCTACAACGTTTCCTGGGGTTCGCCAATTACTACCGGACCTTCATCGCTGATTATGCTCATCGCACCACCCCGTTGACCCGGCTACTGCGCCCAAAGACGCCGTTTTCCTGGGACAAGGAGGCAGAGGAGGCGTTTCAGGGGTTGAAGGCCTGTTTCCAGAGGGCACCAATCTTACAACATCCTGACCCCTCTCGACCCTTTGTGGTGGAGACCGACGCCTCCAGTACGGCTCTCGGTGCCGTCTTGTCTCAACAGATTGGTCCTGAAGCGCCACTCTTACCCTGTGCCTTCTATTCCCGCCAGCTCCTACCAGCGGAGCGTAACTATACTGTGTGGGAGCGGGAACTACTGGCCATCAAGGTAGCCTTTGAGGTCTGGCGCCACCATCTTGAGGGGGCACGACATCCGGTGGAGGTGAGAACCGACCACCGGAACCTGGAGTACCTCCAGACCACCCGCAAGCTGAACCAAAGACAGATCCGGTGGGCGTTGTTCTTTTCCCGGTTCCAGTTTCGGATCCGCTACATCCCTAGCTCTCAGAATCAGAAGGCGGATGCCCTGTCCCGGAAACCTGAAGACAACGCAGACACGGTACAGCAAGCAGAACCCACCATGATCCTACCTCCGGCTGCATTCCTGGCCACCCAGGAGGCGCAGCCACTGCAGGTTCGGGTGCGGGAACAGCAGCGGGTCGACGCTTGGGCCCAGGAACGACTCCGGGAGCTGGCTGAAGGGTCCAGCCCACAGTATCCGGGGCTGGTCCTGCATCAGGGCCTCCTGCTGCACCACGGTCGTCTGTACATCCCGCCAGGGCCACTACGGCTGGAGGTTCTCCGGATGGCCCATGATGCCCCAGCAGCGGGGCACTTTGGACGGTATCGGACCACCCATCTGGTCAGTCGTGAGTTTTGGTGGCCCCGCCTGAAGGCTGACGTGGCTCGCTACATTGCTGGTTGTGATGTCTGCCGGCGCGCCAAGGGACCTACCGGGCGACCCCCCGGCCTACTTCAGCCATTGCCAGTCCCACCGCGCCCTTGGCACACGGTTTCGTTGGACTTTGTAGTGGACTTACCCTCGTCTCGTGGCTGTACCTGCCTTCTGGTTTTCTCTGACCATTTCACCAAGATGGTGCACTGCGCTCCCTGTCCATCTGTACCCACAGCCAAGGAAACTGCTCAGCTGTACCTTCAGCATGTCTTCCGCCTGCATGGACTACCTGAGCGCGTGGTGTCCGACCGGGGCGTTCAGTTCACATCCCGGTTCTGGCGAGCATTACACCAGACCCTCGGGACAGAGGTCTGCCTCTCGTCAGCCTACCACCCACAGACCGATGGCCAGACGGAACGGGCGAACGCGGTGCTGGAGCAGTACCTCCGGTGTTACTGCAGCTACCAGCAGGATGACTGGGTCGACCACCTGGCATTGGCGGAGTTCGCCTATAACAACGCGGTGAATGCGTCCACCCAGCAGACCCCGTTCCAGGCCAGTTATGGTTATCATCCACGGCTGTTTCCAGAGGTGCTGCCGGCATCCGCGGTCCCGGCGGTGACGGAGTGGCTTCAAGAGCTCCAGTCCCAGCAACAGCTTTTGGTGGAGCAACTGCACCAGGCCAAGGAAGCGTACAAAGCCCAGGCCGACCGCCACCGCCAGGTGGGGCCGGAACTTCGCGTCGGTGACCTGGTTTGGCTCTCCACTCGCCACCTCCACCCCTCTCGACCTTCGCGGAAGTTGGACGCCCGCTTCACCGGCCCGTTCCCTATCGTAGACCAAGTCTCTCCTGTGGCATTCCGTCTCCGGTTACCCGCAACCCTGAAGGTTCACCCGGTCTTCCACAGGTCCCTTTTGAGTCCGGTGGCCCCACCCGACGAGTTCCACCCGAACCGTCCCCGACCGCAGCCGGTGTTGGTTCGGGGAGAGCCTGAGTACGAGGTGGAACGCATCCTGGACTCCCGATACCGCAGGGGAAAGCTGCAGTATCTCATTGACTGGAAGGGGTACGGACCGGAGGACCGTTCCTGGGAACCAGCGGCCAACGTCCACGCGCCTGCCTGCCTCCGAGAGTTCCATGCGACGTACCCCGGCAAGCCGGGTCCGGACCCTCGGTTGAGGGGGGGGCCTGGGAGGGGGGATGGTGTGATGGCCTGGGATTCCGATTCGGAGGATGAAACAGAGGAATCCCAGCCTGCACAGGAGTCCCCGCCTCCAGGGCCGGCTGAACTGGGGCAAGGCCTAGATGCTGAAGAGCCTGCACCTGTGGCAGTGCATCAGGAGCTGGCCCCAGGTGAAGCCCTTCTGGCCCCAGAGGGGCTTGATGACTCAGTGGCCACAGGTGAGCCTCCTCCAGGGCCCAGTAACCCTTCGGCCTCTCCTGATCTGGAGAGGCTTAGGGCAGAGAGGCGAAGGGAACTGGTTGCCCCCAGGAGGAGTGCTCGCCTTAAGGCCAGAGGAGGCGGGGCTCCTGGGGGCCGGGACCGCCCCTGGCCTTAGAAGAGGATAAAAGCCCAGTCAACCCGGCCCCAGGTTGCGGGAGCAACGTCGTTGTTGGCTTCGGACCTTCCTGTGTTCTTGATCCCTGCTCGGCCTCCTGTTCCTGACTATCCGGTACTCCTGTTCCCTGCTCGGCTTCCTGTTCCTGACTATCCAGTACTCCTGTTCCCTGCTCGGCCTCCTGTTCCCGACCATCCGGTGTTCCTGTTACCTGCTCAGCCTTCTGTTCCAGCGTTCCTGTTCCCCGCCCGGCTCTCTGCATCGGACCTCGCCCCTCTTCGTGTGGACTCTGCTACACTCACGGTACCTTACCCCCGGGACCAGCACAGATGGCTGCTAACAGATTGAGGTTGAATCTTGACAAGACAGAAGTACTCTTTTTGGGGGAAAGGGGGAGGGCAGGTGTGGAGGACTCCCTGGTCTTGAATGGGGTAACTGTGCCCCTGAAGGACCAGGTGCGCAGCCTGGGAGTAATTTTGGACTCGCAGCTCTACATGGAGGCGCAGGTCAATTCTGTGTCCAGGGCAGCTGTTTACCAGCTCCATCTGGTACGCAGGCTGAGACCCTACCTGCCCGCAGACTGTCTCGCCAGAGTGGTGCATGCTCTAGTTATCTCCCGCTTGGACTACTGCAACTCACTCTGCATGGGGCTACCTTTGAAGGTGACCCGGAAACTACAACTAATTCAGAATGCGGCAGTCAGACTGGTGACTGCGAGCAGCTGCCGAGACCACATAACACCGGTCTTGAAAGACCTACTTTGTATTCCAGTAGGTTTCCAGGCACAATTCAAAGTGTTGGTGCTGAACTTTAAAGCCCTAAATGGCCTCCAGATGTTTTGGACTATAACTCCCATCATCCCCAGCTAATGTATCAGGGATGATGGAAGTTGAAGTCCATAGAGCTGTAGCCAACAAAGTCATCCCATTAGCACAAGTAGATCTGCCTGCATAACAGGAGTTCCTTCCCTCCTCCTCTCCCTGTACATTCCCCTTGCCCCCACCATGCCCTGCTGCCTAACAGGTTATGGGGAGCATATCATCCAACATTTTGGGAGGGTAAATTGGGGCACCCCATTCTGTCACTGCTGCTGCTCTCTGTTCCTCCCTTGCCCCCTCACCACAACCTCTTCCCTCACTGACCTGCTCACTCACTGCCCCCTCACCCACTCACCCATGGCCTTCCTCTCCCACAGCCTTGGGAGAAGCTGCGCTGGTCAGCGCGGCCTATGTAGAAACCGGCATAGCCAGAGCATGGGAGTCAAAAGTCCAGGACTGGGATCAGAAGCTGGGGTGGTTTCTGTCAATCCAAGATGTCCTCCTCAAAATGGGACGGTTGCATGGTATGTGGGGTGCACACAGGGAGAGGAAAGGAAAAGAAAAGAAAAGAAAGTCCCATTACAGTTGGGAGTCCTTATGCTAACAGGATTAAATTCATGGAGTACAATACAAAAACATCTGGAGGGCAACCAGGTCAAGAAATACTAGTGTGAAAGGCCTTTGGACCACCATTTTCACTTCAAAACTTTGATATTGTCAGGGGTTCCAATTACCCTTGAATGGTTCTTAACACATTCAAGTAAGCCTTTCAATTTAGAAACTGCTACATTTGCTTGTTGTAAGGTAACTGCCATTGGGGTCATAAAGACTACCCATAGGTGACATCTTTGTTCTACGTCTTCAGTTGCCCCTAATGCCTTTTTCCTGACAAAGCCACTATGCTTTAAAAACAGCAGACAATGATTTGGTGCATGATGTTTTCCCCATCATGCTAGGAAAGTCTGCAGCAGCCGTGTTCTCTTTCCTGCGTCCTCACAGTCAATTCAATGCTAATAAACCTACAAATATTATGAATTGGAAACCTCTGTAAAAATATGGAGCTGATGCCTTATTAACCTGCACAAATACATTTGAAGTAAAGAGTACATGTGGGTGCTGAAAAGCACATTATTTCACTTGTCTGACAAATGTCTAGGATCTATCTAAAATTTTTATCATGCTCTGGGGAGTCTTTGGTGCTCTGCAAAAATTAAACAGGGAAACATTCTTAAACCCAGTGAATCATCTTTATAATTGCACATCTGCTAGGAAAAAATCATTCATCTCTGATTGGAACTACTAAAACTATGCTTATAGCACATAAAACCATCCCGTGGTTGTTCTGCACAGGACTCCCTCTGACCATTCTGATGTTGGGAGTGCATATTTTTTTTCATAACTTGAAAGTTTTATTGACCCTTCTTTAGTAGGAAAAGCAATCTCATCTACCAAAGAGAAATCTTCGGGCAGTTTGCTTCAGTGAAGTAGAAATGGAGGGAAAAATTGCACAGTTCAAACTTTAAAGCAAAACAACATAATCTTCCTGATCCAAGATCCAGCTATCAGATGGATAATGCACATCTCAAAAAATGTACGCCACAATGTGTATTTAACATAAAAATGCATACATGGGGGGTGCATTAAAAACATTTGAAAATAGTCTTTTAGAGTACAAATCCATAGAAATGGTCTACAAAGTGCATACCATTTAAATATGATTTTCTTTTGAGGGGATGCATATTTTTTCAGTCTGAAAAAAAGACAACCTATACCTACCCACACATTTGAAATCATTTTGTTTCTTTACATGTTACATTCTAAGTGGGAACATAACAAGAGTTGGGCTTCTTTGTTACTTGCATTTTCATCTATTTTCTCTTACAGAAGACAGAAAGCCCATATTTGGCGGTTGGGGGGGCGGTACAGGACACACACGCAGCCCTGCTTGCTAGGCGGGAAAACTTTCAGCATTTTTCTTGAGGAATTGATTTTAGTCTCTGCTTAGAAAATCATCTTAGAGTCCTCATCCATAATAGATAATTCTCTACTGTCTCTTTTTTGGTTTTCAGTATTCTTTTTTAACAAATTATTTTGAATTTCAACATGTTCTTTCTTTGTCATTCCAGCAGAAAGTGTATGGTGTGTGTGTGTGTGTGGTTGTGTGTGTGTGTGTATGCCTTTCTTGTAAAGAAGCATTGGCAGGAGACCACGAAGTTGGAGATTCCATAATTACAAACTATTCAGAAGATGAAGGTCTCATCTGGGTCCTTGAGGGAAAAAAAGATATTTTCCACAGGATTGTTGCCAATACTTGTGGAGAAGAACTTGCTGTCCTTCATATGTAGAACTATTTAACCTCCACAGTCCTCTGAAATGCTTGATAACTACAAAAATAGATGAGGATTTGAGATAATGATAAATAAGGACATCGAAGAAAGATTTTATTACACCCCCTACAGTATAATTCAGGACCTTACTGAAAATTCAGCCTATTTAATACATTGCTAGCCCACCTTCTTTCCCCCATTTTTCTCACCGCAGTTGTTGGCATTTTCACTAATGCACATTTGTGTATTATTTAGCTGTGGTATTTAAGAACCTGACAAACTGTGACACGTATTTGCTTTAAACCGGGCAAGCTATGTGCCAGATTTGTTATAAATTACATACATTATGCCAAGTTCCCAGACTGTGCAAGATCAAAAATGGAAAAGGGAGAATAAGAGTGTACAACAAGTCATGGATTTCACTGGGAGGGATAAACACATGCTTAACTCTCTCCCGGTGAAATCAATGGGTCTGGAAAGTGTTTCATTTTGGCTGGATTGTGCCCCATAAGACTGTATTGGGGAGGAGTGGAAATGCTAGGAGTTGTGATTACATCCAGCTACTCTCTAGTAATACAAAGAGTAACATTTCCTCTCTCTTTTTTGTTTTGTAAGTCAGTTACCAAGGCTTTGCATGACCAACGATATGGGAAAGCTAACAGTTATTGAGCAACGGAAATTAGCAAATAAATAAAAATAAAAACCAGGAAGACAATGAGCCTGTCTTCAAATTTGTGCCATTCTGAGTGCAATTTTCAAGACATAGTAGTGAAATAATATCTGCTTATTACCCAAGGGAAATTTACTTAGCATATGTACTCAGCTGGGTAGATTTACAGTGTCCGCTGAATCGCTAATAGGGAAAAAATATTTATTCATAGTTCCATACGGCAAAAGGACTATTATGTGTAATGAGGTCTTCTTTGAGTGATTGCACTTGGTGACTAATGTCGTCCCACTATTTCCATTATCAATTTAGGTGTGGCTGCTCAAATACTTCCTATGTTCAGAGTGAACATTACTTAACGTAACACAACACATATGCCATTCAAGTAGGGGCTACACAATAATTTTCATTATGATTTTCAGCATTCATCAAATGTAAATAAATAAAAAAATTGTGCCTTCTGATGGGGCTGTTGCCATCATGAATAAAAAGTCAATCTCTGCATAATTTAGCCACAAAATAGACATGCTTTTCAAAATGCTCTGAAAACATGCTGCTTGTTATTTTTGGCAACTTGATATTGAAGATAGGCAGAAGCAGGCACTGAATATGTGAATATTTGCCCCCACATAAAATTGTCTTGGACCACCACTGTCCTCCTTGATAAACAAAAATGGTGCCTCCAATTTTGTGAATACTGTAAGAGCAATATACATGTCTAGATCTCATGTTCCATAACATAAAGTTGATTTGAATAATTTCCTTGCGGTCCTCAGTTTTGTAGAAACTGGGGTTTGTTGTTTTAGTGTGACAAATTAGTTCACTTCTGGACCACATGGGGCCTATCCTAGTCTCTATGCCAAAAACCTAACACCATAAGTTCCAGTGGGGCACAAAAACTGTGGCACAAAAACAGTGGTGTTACTGCCAAACCCTGAGGAACATTTTCAGTCACTCTGGGGATTTAATACAACTAGCAACAGATTCCCCACCCCCACCCCAATTCATGCCAGAGTGTCTTAGCAATAAGACAAGGCATTTCCCAAAACGCTTATTTCTGGGCCTATCTGAATTTTGCCTGGCTTGTCCCAGTTATTTATTTATTAAAATACACTTAATAGAGAGAGAAAATCTGAACATTTTATTCAAAAAAGGATAAAAAGACAACAAAAGACAGTAAAATTTTGTTTAAAAAAGATAACAACAAAACAAAATTATATATCATAAATAAAACTTAACACTGTGTCCCAAACTCCTCCCTTTTATGCAGTGGCGTAGCGTGGGGGGTGCAGGGGGGGCCGGCCTCACCGGGCGCAACTTCTGGGGGGTAGGGTTAGGGGGTGCAAATCCACGGGTTAGGGGGCGCAAATCCACGGGTTAGGGGGCACAAATTACTTGCCTTGCCCCGGGTGCTGACAACCCACGCTATGCCACTGCTTTTATGAACCACCCTGTTCATCTGTTTTAACTGATTTTAATGGTTGTTGTAGCCACGCTCACAATTCACCAGGCGTGCTAATGTTCTAGTAGGCTTTTATTGATGTCTAGCCTGGATGGATTTGGGGTGGGGACATTTTACAAAATCTCACTTGGACCTGGAAGGATCTGTGTTTCATTGCTAAAATACTGGGAGGGTTAATGTCTAGATGGCATCCCATCCTCTGACCTTGATGCTACGTTC
>NC_139565.1:29356115-29523615 GCF_965112155.1 Podarcis liolepis
CAGACCCAGAAAGTTTGTTTTGGACATTTTTGCTATCATACGCCAATGCTTACCCTGAGGGAAATGCAAAAGCACGGTCCCATTCTAACAATGGGATATGAAATCCTAAAAGTATCAGTAGCATATTGATACTCCATGAACACCCTGTTCCCTAAGATGTAAATAACTACACATTGCACAGGATATTGGTTTGGGATCAAATAAGGGCACAACTTTATTGGTTACAGATGTGAGGTTTGGCCATAGGCATTGTGGTAAGCAACTGCATATGTCATTCCCGCCTGTCCGCTTGGAGTGTTTCTAAGGCTGAAGCCGGTCTAGGTCAAATTGGGGCGTCCCCCAAGCGGTTCCTGTTGGAGGAATGGCCCTGGCCCCCTTCTGGGCATCGGACAGAATCTGCTACTCCTGGATTCTTTTAACAGGATATCCTTACCCGTGGAGGGGCATGCGGAGGCTACAACCTGCCCTCCAACCAAGATTAGGCTTACCCATGCCTATCCACCTTACACAGTTGTGACGATTGCCATGAGGTAGGCAAAAACCCAAATGGCGATGCCAGTTTGCCAAGTGGGGTAAATTCCTGCTTGGCCCCTAAAATATTAGGCAACTGACGTCCATAGCAAGGTCGAAGCATCTAAAAGGCCCTGCCAGCTGGGCATTTAAACTTCCCCTGGGCATGGTGCCAAGGGCCACAATTGGTCGGTTGGTCCCGTGTCCAGAGGAACGCCCCCTAACTCCTGCTGCCATTGGCCCATTTGGCAGCAAGAATACAATCCGGCCTGCGATAGGTCGGTTTGGCAAGGAGTCCTGGGGCCCGCCTGAAAAGCTACCCACCTGAAAAGGGAGCGAACGGACATAGCTGAGAAGTGGCATGTGGAAGAACAGAAGAGCTGAGAAGAGAACTTCTCGATTGACTTGAGGAAAGTGTCATTATACTTCTTGCCTAAATGAGGTTGGCCTCTCGGGTTTTTCTGATTATAGCTGCCCATATGGGTTTCTTGGAAGAGAGATAATGGCCCCTTCTTAAGTCTAATCCAGACTTCCTTTTGTGCTGTGCCTTCCAGGCATAGGTCTGCACTTTCCAGGTCTGAGTGGTTTTCTTTTTGAACCACTGCTATTCCCAGAAAAAAACGGTACTCAACACTGAATTGGAACAAATGGCATTCAGGTTTTTCCTGGTTTGCCATTTGTTCTGATTCAGTGGTAAACAGCAGATTTTCCCAGGGAAAGTGGTGGGACCATAAAACAAAAACAAAACTGCTTGAACACAGGGCTGGAAAACACAGGCCTGTACCTGGAAAGTGCAGCACAAAAGGAAATCTGGAAGAGCCCATACTCTGAGTCTCCTTTGATATTCCTATGAGGCCATTCTCTGTTTTTCCTGCTTGTGTCCCTGAGGGAACTGATTATGACCAACTTACTCATCACTAGGAAGTTCTACATCCCATAGCATGAGAGCTACATTAGCTATTTCCAGAGCAGGGGTCTGCATAGCTTGCAAACTGTGAGGTCTTGGTCCATCTTGTCTTCCACATAGGCAGAGGAACTGTGAGGTTATTTCTCATAATCAATATACACACATTTTCCCTGACCATTGTTTTCAGTGAAGTGAAATTCTATTTGAGTGTTACTACAATGGACATATGGAAAACAAATTGTATGCCACAAATAATTAATCTTAAAAAAAAGCATTTGCTCAAAAACTTCTCAGTTGAACCACCAGATGTTTAGTTCAAATTTTGAAATGGGTCTTTTTGAAATATTTAATATTTTAAGACTAGAGAACATACATTATTGCATAAATCTGTATGTTGAATACTGTGTGAAACATATGTGATGTAATATATTTGATATGTAATCTGACTCTCAAACACTATTCAGTGAATGCCCACATTTTGGAACCAGTGGGTACATTCTTTTTAAGGATGTCGTATGGGCACCAGTAATAAAATGGCCACCAGGGCAAGGAATAACACAAAATGGCTACCACATCTAAAAGATCGGGGGGAAAGAAACAGGATCCCAAAATGAGCACAATTTATATCAATCTTGGCTTCTTTTTTAAAGGAATATTTGAATGAACAGCTGTCTTATGAGGAATCTTCTGAAGAAAACAGGTCAAGCATTAAACCTTTAAACATGACATTCAGAATCAAAGAACAGCATCCTGGTTTTGACCCTTTCCAGGTGCACTGCCTGTATTGCACTAATGTGTTAGAAAAGGTTAGTGATTATTTTAAGCATTTTCACTTCCAGTTGAGATAAAATATTGCATGAAGTAATTGCATGAAGTAATTGCTACCAAGAAAAACGAAAATCCAGTCAGATAGTTTCTGACAGCTGTGATGTTGTGATAAAAATATACGGACAAAATCTAATAATTTCCACTTCCCAAATACTATACTTTTCCCCTGTATATATGCCCCATCTGCAACTTATCAGTAAGCTCCAAAAATAAAGAACTATTGCTGTATGTCATGGGCTGTTTGGACACAGAGGAACCAGCTGGGGAACCACCAAGAGAAGAAGGCTCAGAGTCTGGGCAGTGGTGATGGTGATGAGTGGTCAGAGGGAGAAGGGTGGGAATAGATGTCAGAAGCTGAAGAAGTAACAGGGCTTAGTGAGCTAGGAGAGTCTGTGGCAGAGAGGAAGAGATGAGTCAGGCTGGGGAAGCGTAATGGGTGCCTCCCCCTCCTACTGTGACAAGCTCCCCTCCCAGAACCAGAAGAGGCATGGCTCAGGTATCTGATTATTATCTTATCTGCTCTGCAGTATGGCAGCTATTTTCCCAATAGGTAAAATGTCCTGGGGAACCAATAAGATCCCATCAAGCCATATAAAATTATTATTATTATTATTATTATTATTATTATTATTATTATTACTGAGTTTCTTAGTTTTAATCTAAGTTTGTTGCTAAATGCAGACTGAGATGCAAAAGCTTGCCTGAGAGCTGTCTTAACATGCTCTTTTGCATACGCTACCACATGTGGGTTGACCTTTTTGGATTAGGGTTAAACTTGGCTCCTTTCAAATATCCTGTAATGGTATGGAAGTTGCATTAAGAACATGGTTCTCTTTTCATATTACCTCAATCACATAGCCAACTTTAATTGGCTGAATGTGTTGTCATCACAGGTATTATATGACTTTGATTCTGTGAGAGATTTTTGCAGTCAAACCTAACAATGCATGTTTATGCTAGCTAGTAAATGAAGGATTTAAGGAACATAGAACTGTAAATTGCTAGAGAAGGCTTGGTTAGGTTATGCCCCCTTACCTTTGAGGAGGGAGACAGAAAGACTAGTTTCCTACTCCTCTCTTTCTCTCTCCTCTTTGAACCATGTAATGGACCAGATGTTTGAGGCTGAGGCTTCAGACCACATATTTGAGACTAGCTTCTGTATTTTGTAACCAAAAATACATTGCCTGTGTTGTTTCTGCTGTAGCGTTGAATAATGCATGAGAGCTCTGATTATTGTAAGTAAAGCATTTAAACTTACTTAAGGTTGTGGTCTATTAACTCTGAGAGAGGTGGAGCCAGGGAAGCACAATTGCTTAATACTGGAACATTTTATGATCTAACAACCTATATTTCCCGCGCTTTGAAAGCACTTCAGATATTTCTGTTTAAGCTCTACTGGAGGCTATTTTGGCTAGAGAGTGAGTCAAGCCCTCCAGGCTTTTTAAATTCAGCCAGTCAGCCATTTTTCTTCTGCAGTTTCCCACAAACATGGGAATTCAGGTATTCCGCAGTTATTTCCCAACAGATTCACCAAAATTTGCCAAGGAAGAGGACCAGTTGTGAAATAATTCCACCATAGTATCAATGTAAAGGAAAAGTGAGAAAAATCGGGGGGGGGGGTGTTATATTTTCTAAAATCACCCTTTTGCTACAAAAATGCTCATAGGTGAAATTCAACCATCAATCAATGCTTTCATATTGGAATTCAATTTTTAAAAATAATAACCACATTAATTAAAAGATGTCCACAGAGCTAATTAAGCTATTGGCTTCAGATAAATTCCTCTTAAGTTGGAAATTTGACTTCTTTTTATTCCTTGTGGTCCTAACTAAGCAATACTAAAGAAAGGAATTGCTTGTTTTAGATAAGAGAGTAAAAATTAAACTAGGTCTTAATTTGTAAAGCAGATATTTTTATCATGTCTGTTACAGCTCCCTCCTCCATTCATTAATACTGTAGTAGCACAAGACCTTCAAATGCTGACAACTCAGGGCAGAATTTCTCTGCTGTGTGACAGGACTGCAATGCTCTATTAATCTGCAAGTGACAAGCAATAGTTAAATTGGATTACAGAAACTTTTACTGTGCTATCTTCTTATCAGCCTGTGGACAACTATCAAAAAAATTAATTAGTTTTTGTTTTTATTCTATTTTATACTGGCAATCCAAAGATATATAAAATAGCCTAATATATCAATACTATAAAATACAACCATAAAATAATTGAAATTGCAAATGGACCCACTTGACTTTAAGAAGCCCTATTCAGAGTGGGGAGGCAGGTAGTAAATAGCTGTAGGATGGTTTCAATGGTGATACTTCAACTATGTCCCCATTCCCTAGTTAATTCATTTTGTATCCTCTTTAATGGTATGTAGACACCAGTTCAAAGCATTTGTTGCTCACCCAGACTTTTAAAAATGATTGCATCTCTGTAAAATGGTACTCTGCTTATGGGGTGCTCCCACTGGCAGAAGGCAGTGAGTGGAGTTTTGCCAATTTTGTCTCCCTATGTAGTAGTAGTAGTAGTAGTAGTAGTAATAATAATAATAATAATAATAATAATAATAATTTATTTATACCCCGTGCATCTGGCTGAGTTTCCCCAGCCACTTTGGGCGACCCCCAATCGAGTGTTAAAAACAATACAGCATTAAATATTAAAAACTTCCCTAAGGCACTTGACCCTCTGCAAACCTGTTCTAGAGGGTTTGGGGACCCTCCAGAACTGTATGAAAGGTAATGTTGTGGGCTGCAAGGGGAATCTGAAAAAAATCACCTTTACTCTGTGTCACCATTGGGAGTCTCGGCTGGACAGAACATCCTTCTGTGAATGAAAGGAGACTGAAGCCTTAGTTTTTTTATCTTGCTGCTGTTTTAAATTGTGTTTTTCCCCCCTTGGTGTGGATGTTTATTGAACTGCATGGACCAATGATCTAATTCAGTGTGAGGCAGAATTCTGCCTTGCTTCCCCTTTGTTTCCCAGGCTTTGGAATGCCCTGGCAAAAGCCCTGCAAGATCTCACAAGAGCCCCCAGAACCCATGTGCTGAGCATCACTTGCCCGATAAGCAAGGCAGAGAGCTCTCAAACTCTCTGCCATTAAAAGCCTGCTCAGTGTGCCAGTTTCAGATGGTGAAGATACTCGTGTGGGGTGGTTTAAAGGGGGCAGTTCAAGTATATGCATTTTTGGAATGTAACTCATGCACAAGATGTGATTGTACTCTATTTCATGCAATAACCTCATTCATCTAGCACATGGGTAGGCAAACTAAGGCCCAGGGGCTGGATCCAGCCCAATCGCCTTCTAAATCCGGCCCGTGGACGGTCTGGGAATCAGCATGTTTTTACATGAGTAGAATGTGCGCTTTTATTTAAAAATGCATCTCTGGGTTATTTGTGGGGCATAGGAATTCGTTCATCCCCTTCCCCAAAATATAGTACAGCCCCCCACAAGGTCTGAGGGACGGTGGACCGGCCCCTTCTGAAAAAGTTTGCTGACCCCTGGCTAGCAAAATCTGTTTTATGGAAAGAAGAGAAGTAGAACAGAACAAAGATAACAATACCACTGCATTGTTGCTAAAACAGGTGTAGTTGACCTATGTGAATCAATCCCAAGGGACTCTGTCATGGATTTCATTCATGGCTGAGGCTGGGTACACACTTTGGCATTTGAAGTGCTGTATCTTATAGTTTCTCAGGGTTTCCCAAACATGGGTCTCCAGCTGATTTTGGACTGCAACTCCCATCATCCCTAGCTAGCAGGGCTAGTGGTCAGGGATGGTGGGAATTGTAGTCCAAAAACAGCCGGAGACCCAAAAACAGCCGGAAACCCTGATTTAACTGAATGGTTACATTTGTCAGCATGGAGAAAAGTGCTGCAACTGGGGGATAACCTTCTGTTGCGGCAAACCTAGTCCCCCTCCTCAAGTGTAGCCTTCACTGAAAGGGATGCTGTGTGCAGTGCAGTGTTTTTCCAGGTGCCTCTGCATTATACAAGCCTTTTCCCCAGTCATCTCTCCACCCAGTATGTCATAATTACATGCACTTTTATATTTAATAATATAATTAAAGTTATGTAATCACAAGTTTTGCTTTGTATGTCATACTTTCTTGTGTATAACAAGTGACACTGTTTATATTTATAGAAATTTAGGACAGTTATCTGGTGACTGGGCTGTCTTACAAAACAGCAGATAAGTAAAATATCACACTAATTATGAAACATCATTCATTCCCAATTCCAGTTACATGGAGAGTTTCTTGTTGATAAGGTTGTGCTGATGGTAAATAAATAAATAAATAAATGTAAATTGCTACAATACATAAAAAGTTGTCAATTATTTTGTTTTTGTAACTGATATCAGGATTTCAGAGAAACCGTTTTGGCAAAATGCTGTTAACAGTTGGAAGAATAACTACTCAAAAATTGATTTATCTTTATATAAAGAATGGCTATGTCCCCAAATGGATTTATAAATTAATTGCTGTCTTATTAGAATAAAACCCTTCTTCCCTGGGCATGATTGATGCTATCTGTCTAAGTCCTTGTTTCAGCCACCCCCCTCCTTAGTTAGTTTATCACAGCTGGAGCTTTAATTTACTGATCATATTAACTCTGATTAATAACTAACAATACCTTCTTCTTATATATCAACAGTCTACCATTACTGAGTGCAAATGGGATTGGTCAGATTTGCTGCCGAGTTATTTGGGACTAAATAAAACGACCTTCATGGCACTACTGGAGCACAGGTAATACTTTTTTGGGGGAAGATAAAAGTTTCTCTTCTGTAAGTTTTGTGTTCTGTGCAAAGCAACTTTGCAAATAACATTTAAACTGCTTGTCTAAAGATTTAATTTGAAGTTCTGCTTGTGTTGTGATGCTTTTCTGTCTTCCTGTTGCAAGTTCCTTGTGAACTTCTGAAAAGATGCTACTGAGGGCCACAGGTCCTCTGTGATATTGTGCAATGTGTTGTGGGGGCTGAAGTTGGAAGGTGGGAGTGTCAAGAAATTGGATACCTACCCCTTCCACAAGTAAAGGTGTCTTCTGATCATAAAAGGGGCTCTCTCAATACAAAACTAAACAAACAAACAGTGGGAAAAATAAACATGGAAGGGTTCTAAATGGTTATACAGGGGGCATTTACATCTATGTGCAAGGACCATTGAGGGACCCCTTTTTAGGGTATCAACCTACATTGCCTGACAAGACAGTGGTATCTTATGTGGCATAAGAAATTGCAGTCAGAAAGGTATATTATGGAGACCAAAAAAAGTATGCATTGGTATCTCCAGTGTATAATATTCTTTCCTGGTGTTGGTGTGCATGAATGAGCTTACATGAATGAGTTGGCATGAAAGGAATATAGTTTAAGTATGTCTATAAAGAGATTGTTTGTAATAAAACAATGTGATTGTTCCACTGTGGGCAGAACACTTACCGTATTTTTTGCACCATAACACTCACTTTTTTCCTCCTAGAAAGTAAGGGGAAATGTCTGTGCGTGTTATGGAGGGAATGCCTACGGGTGGCATGCCTACGGATTTTCCTCCTCTAAAAACTACGTGCGTGTTATGGTCGGGTGCGTGTTATAGAGCGAAAAATATGGTAATTTACATTTAACATGTTAACACAAGCCGCCAAAATTATGTTGAGTGAAGGTGTGACAAATGCTGCAAGTTCTGTTTATGGTGATGAAGCAGATTTTTGTATTATATATAGTATTGTAGAGAAGCAGGAGTTGGGTGAGGTATGCTCCTTACGAAGAAGTAGCTACAATTACCGTACATCCTGGTCCAACTAGTGCACTCACTAAGATGAGCTGTTTAAGTGTGTTTATGTGAAGGCTGTGGTACATTGATCTCTGTTTGAGAGCTTAAGGCTGCAGAAAACAACCCATTTGCAAATGGTACAGAAATGAGTGCTGTATTTGTGCTACATTCTGCTGCGTTTCTGGAAATGTCTTTAATGTCATGTGAATGCTCAAGCATAATGTGGAAGTCAACAGGAAAACATTGGGAAAACGGAATAAACTGCTGTGTGAATCCAGCCTCAGACAGCATGAGGTTTATAACTAAAGCAAAACTTTTAAATTGAAATGTGAACTGCTATTGAAAACTTGAGCTTGGAAATCATAATTAATATGTGTAAAATGTGATCTGATTTTCAAACTGCAGTTTGTGCAATTGTGAAATAGCATGCCCCCCCGCCCCGTTTTGATATGTAGTAGGGGAGAGTTGACCAGGTAGTTTCAGCTGTTCTGAATTAGCTGTGTTTTTAAGTCCCAAGTTTCTGCTGGTGATTACAGAGAATTGTGTAGCATTTAGTAAAACTGTTGCCCTATATATTATACAGTATATTTACAATGGATGCTGTTGGAAAAAATGGTAACATATCTTTCAAAAATCAGTAGTTTCAAAATTGCAAACTGTAGCCAGGTCACCTGTAGAACTTTAGAATGAAACTAGTATGAAGTAAAATATTTTTCTTGTTTAGAGTTATCACAGAGGAAAACTGAATAAATCATGTATATTTTTTAGTGGATACACAGACAGCATCTGTTGTGAATGTTAGCCATATGGCAAGCTATTTATGGGGAAATGTTTACATTTATAATGTTTATTGTGTTGTTGATTATCCATATATTCAGAAAATGCTGTTCTAAAATCTTGTTCCATCAACAAGCTTAAAATCTCTTTTATTATCATGAATTTGAGCAATATATGAACAGGTTTAATTGAGCATGCAAAAGTACCTTTTTATGGCATCTGATGTGTTAGCATAGCATGATGAAGTGACTCTCAATGAGTCTGATCTGTTTGCAGAAAAAAAAGAGGTGCCACATAGCCCACCCCACCCACCTTATAAAGTAATAGGGTGGTTAAGGAATATACTAAAAAGAGGCTTACTTGTCACAACCAACAAATTCAAATTAGGGATGGGTACAAATTCAGAACTGTGGGAGCTGATAATATTGAACTTTCCCAGTATCAACATTCTCAACTGAATAACAAGCCAACCCCAGACCCTTCCAGATTTGGGCAAATTGGTGGAACAGTTAAGCTAAGGTTTTCTAAAACAGACAGACAGACAGACAGACAGACAGACTGAAACATACACTTTGCATTAAAATAACCAAACTTGCCACGGGCATGCAGTAATAAAGTTTAACATTATCTGATGTGGATCCACCCTTAAATCCACTCCTGTTTTGAAATAAACAGGTTTAAAATTTTATGCTGTTTGTTTATAAATGAACACAAGACGAGCCTGCTGGATGGCCCATCTAGTCTAGCATTCTGTTCCATCAGATGCCTGTAGGAAGCCTGGAAGCAGAATGTAAGCACAATGCACTCTGCCCACTTGTGATTCCCAGCAGACCATTTTTATTTTCATTGAAGTGCTGGGCCCATAAAAATCCTGTTGGTGCTCCTTCTTGGACACCTGGTGCTTGTTGATGGTGTTTTTTCTTACTTCTGATGGCATCTTCACATTTCTGAATCATTCTGTCTGCTTTAGGTCCATCCGCTGCTTCAGAGCTGAAAAGTTATCTGTCAGCCTCATTGCACCTCCATATCATTTCACTGGGGCATTTACTGGTTACTGGACCTGATACTGTGCCATGACAGAGAATGGGCACTTCATTTAGCATGTCAGAAACTATACAGAGCTGAATTCTTGCTATAATACCCACTCGAATGTTTGTGCACCTGAATGTAACTCAGGACTCTTCCAGATGACCTATTTGTTATTCATCTTGATTTGCTTGCACAAAACTTACACAGAGGTTAGGATATATCTGGTTTTATCGAGCATTAATTCTTATTTGTTTATAGGACCATTATAGGCAGTGATTTTTTTCTTTAAAAATGTTTAGGGTACTCTCACTTTGACTCAAGAAAATCACCATTTTATACTTAAAATCGGGCAAAATAAATACAGTAAATGGACAAAAGTACAAAGATTCACAAAATCTTTAGGGGTACGCGTACCCCTGCGTCCCCCCCAGAAAAAAGCACTGGTTATAGGACAATAAGCATTCATCCTGATTTCCTTGTGGGGTGTTTACATGTCTTCCCATTAGGCTTTCGTTCATCCCAGACTTCTCAGAACATTTCTCCATTACTTTCCAAACTTCTAAAAGTAAAATGAGTGTTTGTCATCACTAAATCATATGACAATATTTTATCAAAATATGTAATATAAAACTAACACTTTCTTAAAGGTCTCTTCTGTTCTGGTCTAAGCCTTTGTTTTTCTGCACTGACCCATCTGAGCTTTAGGAAGCACAGTGTAGTCCTCTACGAATTGATGGAAATTGTTCATTCCCAAGACCCTGTTGGTCATGCTCCAGGATGTCCAGCACTACCCTAAATTTGGAAAAAATGTTCATGTATAAGCTTGGGTTTACTTTTCTGTGATAAAACTGATTATGAAGCCATTATTAGATTTTACCAGTAAAGCATATTTCTTATCAGAAACATAATAATTCTAATGACAAGAGATGCAGCCTTACAACAGACCATTTACATAACACATTAAAAATAAAGAAGTTCTCTCACTGGTAACTCAGAAAACTGAGTGTAGCTTAGCTAATGCCATTCGTAGACTTTTGTCTTCTGATGTTTGAGAAGCAAGTTTTGTTTTGTTGCTGATGCAGAACTCCACATCTTTGGCTCATTACTTCATTGTGTGTTTTTATTAAGGGAAATACGGTAGTTCTGTTCCTTAACAGAAAGACAAATCTCTTTTGCAATTCTTTACTCATACCTGGGAATAAGTTCCATTGAACTCAGTGAAGCTTACTTCTTGAGCTGCTTGGGAAAACAATGGAATATAAATATAATAGTAAATAAATGCATTCAATATAATCTACTCATTTTCTCTCATAATTTGACCTACATTTAGAGATCATACATCATGATATTATGGAGTTACATAAAATAACATAACTATGACAGACAATTGCCACATGTGAACATATATACATGTTCCATAAGTGGTCATCATATGCATTGTTGGTATGATGACATTATGGGTACACAAAGTAGATCACAAAAATCAGTCTACTTCCTGTACCTTTACAACTTATTTCTCCAAACCAATTTTTGGAGATGGGCCCATAAAGTATGTCACAAATTGCGAGGGGTATGGCTAGAAAAGTTGTTATATATGTGGGATGGGGTATTGGATAAAGCATGGAAAACATGACAAAGATTTGGGAAGGGTTTTTTGTTTTGTTTTGTTTTTAAAAAACACCTATAAAAGTGTAATATATTTTATGATATTCCCATTAGTTCTGTTTAGACTCACTCACACATCACGCAATGCCAGTCTTTGGCTTAGTGCATATGTGCAGGCTCCCAGTTAGGAGCTTGCAGGTGTCACCTTCTTCTCCAGTCTTCTTTACTGCTGTACTGTACCAGTGTAAGCCGATGTTTGCCTTGGCATGCCTCCTGAACATGGGACTATCCAGACTAACCATGAGCTGCAACCAAGGCTTGTTCTTTGTTACAGTTTGTGGTTCATAAAGAGAGAGCTTAACTATGAGTCCTGGTTTAGATTAAACACTAAATCAAACCTGGGATTAGTGTGGTGTGACAGCAGAAAGAACTGGGGAGAAAAAAGGGGCTACAAGCTTGTTTCTGTTGAGCCAAGATTTGGTTTAGTGCAACTGCGAAGCAGGTCTTTGAATTAAATATTCCTGAAAATACTCAGATGGCCCATTTGTCTAGATAGCATTAGCAAACTATTGTTTTTGGTGGGCAAAGCCCCTTGTTGTAAGACCTGCACATTATAGTAACAAAGAAGCAGAGTATTGTCATTCCAAAAGTTTGCAATATGAAATATGTCACTGAGGAAAGGGGTTTTTTTATTAGTCTTTAGATTGACAGGTTATGACAAAACTGTATTCATGTTGCTTGAATACATCTTTTGTCTAGTTTTACATCCTTTTTTACTTGTCTAGAAAATGACATATTGAGGTTTTCATTTGCTTTAACCAGGTGTGGTTTTCTGTATAGGAGATATCTTGGTAGGACTGCAGTTGAAAGCGAATGAACCAGTGAAGCTTGGAAAGGCCATGGCCCTTCTTCAGATGGTAGCGATAAGTTGAAAGACTCATTAATCAACAGCAGAGTCACAGGTGTGGTAGCTTTCCTACAAACTGCCAGCAGACTGTGAAAGTCATATC
This sequence comes from Podarcis liolepis, assembly GCF_965112155.1. NCBI lineage: Eukaryota > Metazoa > Chordata > Lepidosauria > Squamata > Lacertidae > Podarcis > Podarcis liolepis. The sequence goes on from NC_139565.1 coordinate 29,368,556, forward strand.
CAACACACAGTACTGTCAAAGTGGACTTACAAACACTCTTATTAAGCCTTTATCTCCTCTCATTTTTAGTTAGAAAAATGCTATAGTTTAAGGAGGGAAAATTGCAGTTCTTTTTTTATTTGTTTGAGGCTATTTTCATTTCTGTAGGTTACAGTAAATGAATAACTGCATCATTTTACACAGATTTAATGGCTCTTGATATATATTTAGGAATTGGTTTACTTAGTTCTCAAAAGAATACCATACATATTTATTTTAAAAAATAACAAGCTTAATTTATAATGTTACTGAACTTTAATATTGGCAGAAAATAGGTGGACAATTGCTGTAGGAATGAGGTTATATGTTGTATGTGCATGGAGCCCAGTGTGAAGCATGCTCTGAGTTCTACCCAGTACATATGAGCTATAACCCTTAGATTTAGGGACTATGTAAGAAGCAGCCTCATTGTGAAGAAGCTGATTCTGCAAAAAATGGAAGGCCTGAATGGGATTAGATAGATTGCTAGTCTTGTGACCTCTTGACCTTTGCAGACAACGAGAAAGTTAACTATAGATACAAAATACTATTTTAATAGTATTATTTGAAATTAATGAACGTAATGAAGTTAGGCCCATTAATTTCAGTGGGTCTCCCCTAACAGTCGAATGCCACTCATAGAATCTGGATACATAGTCTTCCATGATTTCTTTGGGGATTGAGAGGGTATGAAAAAATAGTGAAGGAGCTGATGGAGAATCTCTGAAACTCTCCCTCTTTTCTTCTTCCACTCTACTCTTTTTAAGTTTTTGCTAATTTAGTTACTTGTGTCTTATCTGATTTGAATATCCTGAGGATCGGGGAGGGTAGAAATACAATTCAAGGAAGCTTGAAGTTTTATGACAAGGTTGGATGGATTGGAGAAAGCAAAGGTTGAATTTATTGTAGAGCAAATGTTTTCAAATATAAGGTTTTGGGGGGTATTTTTATATTTCAAATAAAATACTATAAAAAACCAACAGTGCAGTCAGTGACCATTTTAGGCACGTCCAACTGACTTGCAATTGACGTGTGGGACCTTTCCAACCCCTATGTGAAGTGATCACCACCTGTATTTGGATTTTGCTAAGTAAACTTCTGTGATAGGCTTTCTGGTGTAGCATAATGGTTTCTACAGCAACTTTTAAGGATGGGGTATAATGAACTTGTTGAGATGCTGTACACCGTGGGAAAGAAGAATATAATGATCTGCACTTCTACACTTCACTGGAAGGAAGGTACAGTTTTGCTAAGGCATCAGAAAATGCGGAATTAAGAACATAAAAGCCCTGCAGGATTAGACTAAATGCACATGAACTTACAGGGTTTCCTGATACTTACTGTTTTTAATGATGTATTTACTCCTGCCCTAGGACCATTTGGTGAAAGGTAGATTATAAATACATAAAATAGCCCATCATCCTTCTTCACAGTGGTCAACCAGGGCATGAGTGCACTAATCATCTTTTGTATTGTTTTTTGCCTACTTCCTCTGATACTGACTAGTAGCCATTGATAGTCTTAGAATGATTTGTTGAAGCCCCTTTTAAAGCAGACCAGGTCGGTGGCCATCACCACCTCTTGTGGTAGGGAAATCTATAGTTTAAGTGTGTGTGTGTGTGTGTGTGTGTGTGTGTGTGTAGAAGTACACCTTATTGTCTGTCCTGAAGCAGCCTCTACATTGTACAATAGGAAAATTCCATTTGCAGAACATTAATTTCCATGGCCCATCTTAGATCAGAGCCATTGCCATCAGTGCAGAAAAAAATGAAATGGCCATTTTCTTGCCTTTGTTTTGGGTAGCTCTTTCTATTGTTGTTTAAATTCATAACAGACACCCTTTTAAGAAATGACACACTAAAATAATATGGGAATTATCTTACTAATTGTATTACTAAATAACCTTACAGCCATTTATATACAACCAAACCTTTTCCAATGAAGTGTTAATGAAATTAACAATAAAAGGGTATAATAACTTTTGAAATAATTATATGGATAATGTAACAATACATTTGCTTAAAAACGGAAAGCATTTATATAATATAAAGCAAAATCTCTGTAAATGCTATGTTGAATCAAATACATTCTTATTGTTTCTCAAATACAAAGAAATCTTTTTTAAAAAATGCAGAATAGTGGTATCTCTTAAAAGATAAATTTTCTTTTTTATTACTTCCACTTTTAAATAGCTAGCTTAATATTATTCCACATGTGGTTTTATTTTCTTTCTCCCTGCTCCCAATGAAAATAGCATTTAGGCTGAAATCCTGTCCACATTTCCCTTGGAGTAATCTCCATTGAGAACAATGAAACTTACTTCTGAGTACGTATGTATGGGATTGCACTGTTCATATATTTACCTCAACATTTTTTTAAAGCATAGGCAGAGCTTTTTTCAGCCGGAACTCACCAGAATTCAGTTTTGGCACCTATCAGGTGGGCACCATTGCCATTATAAGAAACCAAGGGAGGCGTTCACAGTGCGTTCCAGCACCTCTTTTTCTGGAAAAAGAGCAGTGAACATAGGTATTCTCTTCGGTGCAAAAATTATTGTATATACCTTGTGATTGTGTAAAACATTTAATGAATTACTTTAGAATTTCAGCTTACATTCACTTGCTTTTACATTTTTAAATGTAAAATATTATTATTATTAAAAACAGGGCTTTTTTCAGTTGGAACTAAGTGGAACTCAGTTCCGGCACATCTCTGGTGGGCGCCATTGCCATTATAAGAGAACAAGGAGGTGTTCATGGTGAGTTCCGGCCCCCTCTTTTTCTAGGAAAATAGCACTGATTATAAGTAACTAGGAATGGAACTCTCAGCAGGGAAGCATTCTGAAAGAAAAGATATGGGCTTGTATTTTATTTGCAAACAATTATTCAACAATTTTCAATTACGTAGTTTCTAAATATGAGGTTTAGATTCTTAAGCTGCCCTGAGCCAAGTCAATAAGAAATGTGCTCTGTATGTGTAAGATGAACGGACTTGTGTGATGCCTACCCCATTCATAATAACTCTTATGCATCACACTTCCATGCTTTCGGAGTTCTTAGTTTGGCTTCTTTATTTCATTGTTTAGAGATGACATCTCAGGGATTTCCTAGGACGTCGGCAGTTGCACATCACCTACCCACAAGAGAATTAAATGACCTGCCAGATCCCTAGAAACACAATAGTTCTTATTTATTGGGACATTTCTGAACAACTCAAGAGCATGCAAAACTTGGCAGAAAAGTAGCCTGAGAGTACAAGGTGATACAAGAAAGTAGAACAATAGGTAGAGAGGATTCTTGCATTGAAAGGTCTTGAATTACTCTCGCAAAGGTAACAAAGTTAAGTGGTCTCCATGGCCACGGTTGGTTTAGTAAGCCAATATACATTTGGGATGATTTGCTAGTGTTTGGCATTGTTGGCAACCAGTAGCTAAAATACACTTGGCAAATGTACACACAGTTTTAACATGGATTTTTTTAAAACTTTAACAACTTAATACATTATATTCCTAATTCCCAGTGATAGGCTATTTTACATTTATAAGTGCCTGCCAGTGAAAAATTCTCTCTTCATAATTGCCCTATCAGTAGATCAGAAAGCAGAGTTCCATCAATATGGTTTAAAAAAGTATTTTATTTAGTGTTATTTTTATAATATATGTTATCAAACATACTACCTACAGACAAATATTAAATGCATCAAAATGTGTAAAATATTAAATACATGGGAAATGAAGCCATAGATATCAATCCAGTAAGTTACAATCTTTACCAATCTTGGAAGCTAATAATTGTTACATTTAGAATATAATGATATTTTAATTTACTTCAGATTTTATCCGCTCTATGTCTCATTCCATTCTGAAAACAGTACAAGGCAAACAGAAAAGACAACAAAGGACACATCTGCCAGGTTCCTCTGCCCAACACCAGACTTTATTCATGATGCTCACCAAAACCCTTCTCTTTGGGGTTTTATACATTAACTTTATCCATTTTGTAAAATTCGGGCCTAGTCCAAACTTTCCATTCACTTTACAAAGGAGGTCCATTTAGTTTGAATGTATGCATTTCCTGCATTAATAAAACATAATGCAGTTGGTGTTCCCCTGATCTTATTGTTTTATTTATTGCTTGGATAATGTCCAGCAATCTTCTCTATTTAATAAATCCCATCTGATCCATCCCAATATGTCTAGGTAATATTTAATTCAATCTCTCTAGAAACATTTCTACCAGCATCTTACAATTTGGGTTCAGTAGTGAAATAGGTCTATATGACTACCTTCCAGGGATGTTTGCCTTCTCCTGTGTTACTACAATTTTTGCTTTGGCACATGTGTTTTTAAAAACCCTAGTTTTCCCTAATGTACTCCTCATACATTATTGATGTTCAGGTATGTTTATTTTTTAGAACTCTGTTTTAAAACCATCTTAATTCTGGCATGTTTTGCTTTATAAATATCTGGATTTCATGCAAATGCTATTGTGGTATTATAGAGGATTTCAGTAACTCTTTTTTCGTGTTGGGTAACCCATGGGAAATACACTTTGCTTAGAAATGTCTCCATATCTATGAGACTTATATAAACTGAAATAATATGAAGAACTGTGCTGATATGCTAACAGGGTACATGGCACCTTACAGAGTTATGTGGTAGACACAGGCATGTAGGGGCACTGTTAAAGTGGTAGAAAGGCTTCAGGAACAGGGCCATTATACAAATTTGCACAAAATTTCAGATTCTGAATTACATGTATAAATTTAGGCTGACTTTCTGTCTGTAAGAGAGAGAGAAAAGGAGGAAAGAGGCAGGAGAGCCAAGTCCAAGCACAAAAGATCTCATGCTCTGACCCCCTGAGACCACCCCCTAACAACACTGCTGTGGACATATCTTCAATCCAAAGAAACTTACAATGTAAAATAGTTAAGAGGTGGAAGGAAAAGGAAGAAGAAAAGTATGCTTCACTTACATTACAGTTTGGAATGAGAGTTAAGAAATACAGACCCTCCAAATGTCCCTATTTTCCACGGACAGTCCTGGACTTAAAGAAGTCGTCCCGGTTTCTGATTTGGTCTCGGAATGTCCCGCTTTGCCTTAGGACGTCCCTATTTTCACCGGAGAAATGTTGGAGGGTATGGTTATGCAACCCCAAAGCCAAGGAAATAAGTAACTATACAACCTTTAGAAAACATCTAAAGGCGGCCATGTATAGGGAAGGTTTTTAATGTTTAATGTTTTATTATGTTTTTATATATGTTGGAAGCCACCTAGAGTGGCTGGGGCAGCCTAGTCAGATGTGTGGGGTGTTGTTGTTGTTGTTGTTGTTGTTGTTGTTGTTGTTGTTGAATAGGGTGTCCCCATTCATCAGAGAAATGTTGGAGTGTATGGAAATAAAGGTGGGTTTGAGGTGGTGCTATGGGTTAAACCACAGAGCCTAGGACTTGCCGATCAGAAGGTCGGCAGTTCGAATCTCCGCGACGGGGTGAGCTCCCGTTGCTCGGTCCCCGCTCCTGCCAACCTAGCAGTTTGAAGGCATGAAGTGCAAGTAGATGAATAGGTGGGAAGGTAAATGGCGTTTCCGTGCACTGCTCTGGTTCGCCAGAAGCGGCTTAGTCATGCTGGCCCCATGACCCGGAAGCTGTACGCTGGCTCCCTCGGCCAATAAAGCAAGATGAGCGCCGCAACCCTAGTGTCCTTTAACAATTTAGTGTTTTTAGACTGTGAATGAATTACTGACTGACATTTAGGAAAGCAGAGCTAGCCAGTGAGACAAAGACTATAATGAAACATGTATAAATAACTATTGATGTTTTTAAAAGACTTTTCTGCTGCTCTTCCTGGGAAGAGAAGTTTTTACTGCCTCCATAGAAAACAATCCAGGATTTTAGTGTAGCTGTGACTGCATAGCAGATGATCTCTCTTACTCATGTCATTCCATGCAAGAATGTGATTGTCTTCTAAACTTTAATTTTTTGAAAAAAATTTACTCTGTTAATGCCAATGCAGATAGTCAATCATTATTAAAGGCATGTTGTAGGGGGCAGGATTGTGGCTGAGAGATTGTGAGCTACATCAGCCCTGCAAAGTAACAAATAATAAAATAATTGTTGTTGTTGTGTGTGATAATCCTGAACTGTGATTCAGGGTCATTAACCTGGTGGGATTGTTGTTGAATAGTGAAATGCAGTGGAGAGGGGATTGTGAAGTTTTCTGCAGCTCTAAATGACTATTTGTCATGATTGCAGTATACTACCTCCAGGATTAGACAGAACATGTTTCTGAATGCCAGTTGGGCAAGGGGTCAGGTAGTTAGCTGCACTTCTTCAAACAGCTTGTCCACATCCTCAAGCCTCAGATGGAACTGTGTTCTGGATGCCTCCATTGGAATTGCTCCAAAAGGACTTAGTGAGGCATGCAAACCAGGAAAGAGTCTTCATAGCACTTGGACCTCCTTTGTGCTTGGCTGCGATTCAACCCCAGCACTTCTGAACAATATATCCAGAAAGTGTTCTGGGTGGTCATTAGAAATGCTGGGAGGTTTTGGTTGTCCATGTGAAAACTTCACCTTTTTCAATGTGACATACAGTGGTACCTCGCAAGACGAATGCCTCGCAAGACGAAAAACGCGCAAGACGAAAGAGTTTTCCGGTTTTTGAGTCATTCCGCAAGACGAATTTCCCTATGGGCTTGCTTCGCAAGACGAAACGTCTTGCAAGTTCTTGCGAATTTGTTTCCTTTTTCTTAAAGCCGCTAAGCCGTTAATAGCTGCTAAGCCGCTAATAGCTGCTAAGCCGCTAATAGCCGTGCTTCGCAAGACGAAAAAAACGCAAGACGAAGAGACTCGCGGAACGGATTAATTTCATCTTGCGAGGCACCACTGTAATCTGTTCTAGCAGTGGGGGCAGGCTGTTCGTGTTGTCCAGAAAGGCCTAGGAAAAGTCTGCATGAATGCTTAGTGCATTGAAAAAGTACCTGTAGATCTATTCACATGTTGCAATGTTATGGTTCCAGGAGCTGGGCAAGATAACTATCCTGCTTTGCTTTTCTATGAAAATCTATAACTACTTACCAGCACTGTTATTGTGTGTTGTTAGCTATTTTCTAGCTATGGCATCTTATAGTTCAATAGCTTCTGATGTTTTACAGTGGGACCTCAGGTTAAGTACTTAATTCGTTCCGGAGGTTCGTTCTTAACCTGAAACTGTTCTTAACCTGAACCACCACTTTAGCAAATGGGGCCTCCTGCTACCGCTGTGCAGCCGCTGCACGATTTCTGTTCTCATCCTGAAGCAAAGTTCTTAACCTGAAGCACTATTTCTGGGTTAGCAGAGTCTGTAACCTGAAGCGTATGTAACCTGAGGTACCACTGTATATTATACTAATTTTTATCCTGGCTGCCATTGGGAAATCTCTTTATCCCACCCCACCTCCAAAGTTAAATTGTGTGAAGAGAGAACTTTCCCACACCTGAATTCTATTCTATGTTTGGTGTGCTGTGCTCTCTCATGGAATGCTGATCACTCTTTTGAGGCAGACTTCATGTTTCGAGATGTGTGATGGATGTAATGGTGTCTTCTTTTCAGACTTTTCTAGCAATTAGAGTGCCTTAGACTAGATATATAGACTAGATATATAGCTGTCTTTCTAAGGAAGTATTTTAACAACTTTGATACCTCTGTCCATAAGCTAAGCCCAAACTTTAAATATCTGACAGTGTGGAATATACTCAACCAGGTATATTTCCAGATTATCTGATAACAAACTATTACATTTAGTTTGGAAAATTAACCTATAATCAATTAACCATATCCTATATGCACAGAATTATACAGAAACCTTGTCTTGAACATTTTACTTTTTAAGTCTGCCATCTTGAGTGGGTGGTATTTTTGTTCCCGAATTACTTGAGTGCTTTCATAAATATCTCTCCTTGTTTTTCCACTGATGATTGTTAGTATGTGATTTCTGTGAAGTTCTGCTACTAAAATAGTTCTTGTTTACCTGACATTGCAATAACATAGTTGTTGAACATTTGTTCCAGGATGTCTATATTACAGTAAAGAAAGAGAATATCAAATACTGATCATTAGAGTCAAAATGATAGAAGTGTGCCATTCCATAGAAAATTGGTTCAAAATCTTTTTGGATTTATCTAATGTAAATAAATGCAATAAATTGAAGAAACTATTTGGAAACATCAGTGATACTACGTTGTCTATTCATTGTTTCTCAGTTTGGTCGTCATATAGTCTCTTGGTTGATACAATAGCTGGGTGAAATTGTTTCTTTTATCTCTGTTTTTCTGAAATGACTGTAGAAAAATAACAAATGTTTGATACCATTTTTTGTTTTGCACAACAGCATTTACCAATGTTATTTACAATTTTGTAATATAGAAACTCATAGTTCAGCTGACATTAATTAGCTGCACAAATAAATGTAAGGGAAGATATGATGTCTGTTAACTACTCTAAGTTTCAAGTTTTTTATTATTTCTGTGCATTCAGAATCTATCAACAAAAATGCACTGTGAGTTTACCCGTAATACATTTGTGAAGCACTCAAGTAATCATCTAATTTTGAAACATATATACACTTCATTTTCACTCTACAGCATTTGCATTGGATACTTTGGCTATCTTTTCTCTACAGTTTTAAATGTGTGGGAACATTAGATGAGGATCTTTTTTATATTTAAATGAGTGAGCTTTCTGTCTAGCAAGTGTCTCATTGTCGCAATGTCACTACATCTCAAGATTTGACCTTTTGCACCATATGGATTCATGATAGTCCACGTAGTTTTACAGACCAGATTGCTTTTGTCCCCCCGCTAGAGGGTATCAAAGCCTTTTGGACAGGAATTTTCAAGTACTGATAGATTTGAAAAAAACAAAACTAATTTTTTGCATATTCTTCGCACCGCCAGATGTCGCAAAGGCTTCATTGATGAAATGTTTTTTATCCAAAATGTGGCACTACTGGTATTGTGTTTGAGAGGGCATGACAGGTCACTAGATTGTCCTTCAAACGTTTGATTTACACATTCACGAATAGGTCAAGTTGAGAAGATAACCACATGTCTGACATGGATGTTACTACCATTTAGACAACTGGTGCAGTTACGTTAGTCAGTAGAATCCCTATTACTCTGAAACTATAACTTAGTTTCTTCTTTTAAAAAAATGGCTACTAATATTATTCAGCTAAAAAGGTATATCTTTTGAAATTAAATATTTTATAGATTCATGTTAAGAGTTTTTTCCTCCCCTAGCTACTATTGGCTAAAATGTATAGGCCACAATTTTTTAAAACTTTTTTTTTAATCTGTCTGAGATGTATTGCAGAATAAATTTCAGGTCTGTGTTACTGTGTATGCATAAATTGACAGTTCAACAAGTAAAAATTGGGAACATGAATTTGATTGATTTTTTTATTGAAATGGAATGAGAATGATAGTGGATAAAGTGATCTTCCTTATTGAAAGAAAATGTGGTGTTTTTCAACATGTCTCCATAAGGAATGCAAGGCCTGTCAAAAAACTGAGCAACACATTATATCTCTTAAAAGGTGAATTAACATAAGTATGTCACTTAGTTTATGGATCAAATTTCACCCTTGTCAGTTTTATTCAGAATATCATAAACTTTATATTGTAAAAATAGTGTTATTATATTATGTTTTTAGAAAGGATATTCACTGAAATTTATTGCAATTAAAAATATATTTACCTGAACAGTGTCAGTTCAGCAAATTGTCCAAAATCTGTATTCATATACAGAACTTTGTTGAACTCCAGGTACCTTTAAGTACTTAAAATAAATGATCAAATAAGTGATTTCCCGGTGTTTTTGTTTAATGTGCTTTGCCTGTGTATGTAGCAGCTGTCAAGATAAACTTGACATGTGCATCACTTTTAAGTCAGTTATGATTCCCCCCAAATAAGCTGAGCTTTATTCTTACTAGTCTTGTTTTTGTATGTATAATATGCTAATTGTGCAAATAGTTAATATTAATTTACTGAAGCTTCATCACAATGTATTTGATATTGCCACATTAAAATCAATGGATGGTTTGTTGTTGAATTCACAGCAGCAATGTTATATCCTAAATTTTATTAACCAAAATTGGTTGATAGTTGACAATTTATCTACATCTATTTTAATTTTACTCAGGACTTATGTCTCCTAGTGCATTTTACAGGGTGAAACCATATTTATCTATATATATCTATATAATTATTTATATTGTTTTTTATGGTGTTTTTATTGTTGTACACTGCTCTGATACCTTTTGATATGGTGCTATAGAAATACTTTTATACACAAATATTATATAGTCACATTTAAGATTGCATAAGCTATAATTGTCTGTCCAGTCAAACAAAGTGGAGTTATGCCATTTGCATATCTCTGGGTGTACACGTGTGCACATATTACATGGTCATCCTTATCCATAGATAGGGATAACAAGTTGGGGATAACTATAGATAGATAACTAGATGATAGAAAGCTAGATGATCATACTGACCCACTAACTCGCTTACGGTACTTTAATAGCATTGGCATTGTTTTCATTTATATTGAAAATACTAAGTGGCTTGCAACATAGTCATGAAAGCACAAATACAACAACCAATTTATAAAAGCAATAACAAAGAACATAATGCATGTATATTCTGCAGCATGTGTGAGAAATGTGGTGATTATTGACATTTACCAGTAATTATCAAGATTTGAATAAACTCAGAGAGAAATATCAGAAAATTTAGCATTAAATTTAAAGCTGAGTACTTTCAATAAAAAGTACTAATTTTTGTAATGTTATCTCATTTAAGTGATTTCCTAGTAAAAGTTGTTTTTCTTATTCTTAGTATAAATATAAAAAGCAAGGATTGTGACTTAAACGTTTCTGACATTTCTTGCTGAGCCACTTAAGGAATTAAGAGTCAGTGTCAGCATTCACTCCCATTTCTGACATCTACCATGTTATATTCATACATAATGTTGATGTGCACAGCATTAGATGCGCTTTGATATACATAGTGCCAAAATATGTACAGGCATTCAGAAGTTTTATGTGCATGTAGTAGCAACACAAAATACTAAAAAGAGGCAAACAAAATATTTCTTAATAGCAGATATCTGAATGTGTGGTTGTAATTTTATTTTATTTTTTATCACCGTGGCTCTAATCCAGAGGAGGCATCTGGTGGTGGAAGGGGTAGTGGCGATTTTTGCTGCTTCTCCCTACAGTTTCCCATATTGTTCCAAAGCATCCTCCAACCCTCAAGAACATATTTTCTTAGATGGGTGGGTGGCTTCCAGGGGAAAGAAATACCCTTCTGCCAACAGGACTCTCCACTGGATGGGAGACTGTCACTAGCAATTTAAATTAACAGGTTCAGTTACTTTACTTTACTTACTTTATTTCCCCCTATATATGAAATAGGTTGTTGATGAGTGGCACTTAACATCCATAATACCTGAATGTTTATATATAGATTAATTCTTCTGTATTTTGATACAAGGATTTTTGACTGCTTGATTTAACTATCATGTTGCTATTGCATATAGATGAGCATTGAATTTATTTAACTATTCATGGTGTATGATCTCTCATTTCTAAATGATTATGGCGTTGAAATGGTTAGAATATATGTATAGTTTATAATGTATATTTGAAACATTATTCCATATGATATAGACCATGGTAACCACAAAAGTGAAAGTTAGCAACTTTAAAAATGTGCACAAACTTTTTCTCAGCTTTGCATAATTTTACAGTGGGTTGGGGGGGTTTTCAAAACCTTATTTTGTTTTAAACTAAACATTGTACAGGATCATACAAAATGTTGCACTTTTGGATACATTCAACATAATGTTACAGTTGATTGTGTATTGCATTATTTTGAAGCACATTAATCAAGAAGATATTGTGTAATCTGGAAAATATTTATCTGAATTATCTGAATTTAATTAAGACACTCTAACTGTATTAGAATGGGTTTGGTGGAAATTAGAATTTCACATAATGAAAGCCTTAGTACGGTCACAACATATAACCATAAGCACACCTTCATGGAAGTAAGTCCCATTGAACTCAGTGGGACCTAGGTCTGAGCATAGGAGTGAGCTATAAATATTGTGTGACCACTTAGCTAAAAGGTGGATTTAAAATTAATAAGAATGAATCTTTGGTTTCTAAAAAGCTATTCTAGTTTTTGTTTTAAAAATGTATCCCCTTTATCTCACAGAAGGGCACATTGCATATTTGGTTATTTGGTTCTATAATATTGTTACCTTGCTTGAAACACATGGTCTCCCTTGATATACAAGGGGGGGGGGGACTGAATCCATTTCAATAAATTAATAGGGATGAGAATCCCAGTCCATCCTTCTTTTCAGAGGTTCGCATACATTGTAATGAAATGCATTAGGAGTTTTCTTCACTTGAAATCCAAATGAGACCCATTTTGGCTCACACCCTTGACAGTCTCTTTTATAAGCACTGCTGTCTCCTGTTCATGTGTGGGCTTAGTAAAAAGGCTTCCTTTGTAAGATGCACAGAGACAATATAATGCCACGAAAAACGAAGGTGTCAAAACACAAAGTTAGAGGCAATCTAATCAATGCCTCCTGGTTTTGCCTTTGAAAGCTCTCTTCATTAAAACTCTTTAATTGTGAGGCTTATCTGGAGGTAGAGCTGTTACTTAATATTTTCCAGTGTCATTCTTCGGACAGTCATTTGTACCTTTTAAATGTATTTTCAATATTCATTGTTTAGTAAATTGGATGTCTTATTAGCATGGTAGTAGTAGAATGACTTTCATTAGAATTATTTGAGGTAATGAGATACAAACATATGGTATTTATCCCCTCCCTCTGACAAAAAAAAGTTGAAGAGCTTTTAGACTACACTAGGATAAAAACAGTGTGAAAAAACATTTTAAATGGATATGCATTTTTTAAAAAATGCATTGTCATTTATGTTTCCAATCAACTTGTGATCCCATCAATAATGGTGTAATTAAATATGCCAAAGGACATAACTTACAATATATCTAAATATAAATAACTGCAATTGAGCTATACATCTTCCATTGTATAGCTTGTTTTAAAACAGTACATTGTGCGCTGTTAATATTATGTAAGTAAATATTCTTCCAAATTAGTCTTTCATCACACTTGTGTTTAATAATAATATTATTATTTGCTGAATCTGCTTTACAATTTTTCAGAAAAAAGTGTTGAATCCCTGTTGCTTTATTGCATTACAATTAGGAATACTAAATAATTATAAAATAGGTGGAAATGCCATACAAAGCAGAGTGGATTTTTTTGTGTAGGCATAATTTAAAAGGAACAGATTCATGCAACTTTGACCTGATTTTTCAGTGCCTAATATGGCGAGTACAGCTGCTCTAGCTTAGTAATTATTTGTGATAGGTTGTTTTTGAGTCCCATATGTATAAAAGCTCCAGGCCCAACTATCTCATTTGTTGGCACACAAACAGATTCTTCCAGGTGCTGAATATTAAATTTTAATATATTATTTAAATATTAAGAGAATTATAGTTTCAGTAATTGTATTGCTACAGCTGTACTACAAAATATTGCTGTTATCAGCTAGGAAGGGTGCATTGGTTCAAAATACTTCATAGAAGTAAATATTTGAATTATTATAATGGATAATGCTTCATGTAAATTAAATTAATATACTATACAATTATTTCAACACATAACCTGTATAAAAATAATATTGTATATGTTTATAATAAGATTAGAAGTACTGAATTCATAATATTTTCATTTTCTTTTGTGCAAAAGACCAGTCTGAGACTTGCATATATTAGTATATTCTGACTCAGAGTGAATTTGTACGTTAAATTATAGCATTTATAACAGCAAATTGCTATGCATATATTGTATTGTGTAAGCTTTAGAGGCTTCCCTGCACCTACAAACATAGGTCCAAGTGCATAATACACTGGGTTTCCAACTTTAAATTTCAGGAATACTAGGGCAGGGGAAGACACTTGATGTGTGTCAACATTCTTGGTATGAAGTCAGGAAGGAACCTGGTGGATCTTTAGTGGAACCTAGTAGAAATTGGTGGATCAGCTAAAGTGTATAGGGTAATGGACTGAGTTGGTGGGTCCAACACTGCTGTTAATATCAAAAAAGTTTTGTTAGGTCAACTTTGAAGTAGTATTTAATATAGTTACTGACTTTCCAGATATTGCTACTAACTACCTCCTAGAACACATTTTTTACTGTAATCATGGGTGGATGGCAACCCTAATAACACATTAAACGAGTCTGCTTCTGCTTTTTTCATTCTCACCCATGCAATTAATAGAATCATCGAATTGTAGAGTTTGAAGTGACCCCGAGGGTCATGTAGTCCAACTCCCTGTGATACAGGAATCTCAACAGTTCTGAAATCTGAAGTAGCTATCCTCACTGACATGTAACCATAGGCTGGGCATTACTTACATTTAAACTTCAAAATATGTGAGACATACCTAGCAAGGATGGATAGATGGATGGATGGATGGATGGATGGATGGTGGTAAGGCTGTGGATGATGTGGCTACTTGCATTTTAAGGTGGGAGAAATTCCATTTTAAAAGGCATGGGGAAATGCAATTCTGAAAGAATATGTGTTGGACCCAGACCCAGAAATTCACTCATGGGAAGTCTGAATCCAGTTCAATATCAACAGTTTTCCAGAAGTGTAACAAGCAGATTTGTAGTTTTTATCTCTCCAGTTCTCCAAAAGACAAATGCTAGTCCACTTATTGGGGACTGAATATATGCAGGCTTCTATAGGCTCCCTGCATAATCGTAATATGGAATGAGGAGGGAACAACAGCATATGGTTGCACCTTGTTTTCAGAATTATTATTTCAAAAGGTTATAAGCAAAAGTCATTCCCCAATGAACCTATCAACTTGATTTCTAAAATAATTTACTCAAAAAATAAGCTAGCTTTGTTAATAAGGCAGTGTCCCATTTTTTGTAACCCCTCTGAAACAAACTCCCTAGAGCATAAGACTCTTAATCTCAGGGTTGTGGGTTCGAGCCCCATGTTAGACAAAAATATGCCTGCATTGCAAGGGGTTGGACTAGATGACCTTTGTGGTACCTGTCAACTCAACAATTCTATGAAATTGGTATGATGAGTCTAGTTGGCATATTATTAAATACTCAAGACCAGTCCTCCTTTGAATCTTTCTGTTAAAATCTCTATCCTTTTTCTTTTTAAAAGAAAAAGGTAGGTCTTCACTATCCATCAACAATATATACATTTTACTTATATGATTATGCAAAGAACCTATTATTAATAATTCAAAAATTGGTTTTGTACATAAATGAAAGTATTTTACCATAAGTTATGTAATAATATGCTTATGTTGAAAACACTGAAAAATAGGAGGTCTGACTCTGAACTACTACTTCCACATGCAAAATTATGTAATTATTCCCAATTTATTGGTGAAAGCATGCACTGTGGCTTAACAGTTTCAAATTCTTTGTATAAGTCGTAACCCACTTTTAAATCACTCTTACATCCCAGCATGTAGCCTTTATATGTAATGAGATTTTGGAGTCATCCTTGAGTTGTATGGAATCACTCATAATGCATAATACCTCAAAGGTGAACTATGATTTATGCACATAAAAAGCCTATGTGAGTAGGCCCTGCTGCTGCTTAATTCACACCTTGTGGAATGAAATCCAGCTGTGATATCCTTTTGCTTGGTATCCAAATGCATCTTGCCCAATGCCTAAGTCCACTTGTGCAATGGACTTCTGTCCAAACATACTGAACGTGCACTTTCTCCTCCTGTGGCTTTCTAACCCCCCCGCCCCATCTGCTCTGGAAGCTTGAGGCAGAATTGGTAGGAGCAGGGCCTGCAGGGAGATAGAGAAGAAAGGGAAGTCCTGTTGTTTCTGATGACAATGTTGGCTCTCACCCACTATTTTTAAGCATTGATTTTGTGTAATCTGCAGTTCACAATGGAGAGTTTGCATTCTTGAGGTTTCGCCTGCTTTATGTACATTCTACATTCTAGGTAACTGATAATTTCATTAGAACTTAGTTTGGATAGATCTAAAGGAAAATAGATAGATAGATAGATAGATAGATAGATAGATAGATAGATAGATGTGCAATTCAGCATGCTATGTTTGAGTTTCTACAACAATTCTGAAAATGCTTTTAATATAGACAATGCGTGATTAGAATGGCTCGAGACTGAAGGGACTGAAACAATAACACCAATAGAGACATGAAGGTAAACTCTTGTTTCTCTTGAAACAAGTTAGCTGGAGCTCAAACAAATGAAAACAATGACTAAAGATGGGCTTAGTGAGTTTTAGACACATAAGAAAAGCCCTATTTGATCAGGCCAATGGCCTAGCATCCTGTTCCCCCATAGTGGCCAGCCAGATGCCTGTGGGAAGCCCACAAGCAGGTCTTTGAGGTAATTGTCCTCATCTGCTGTGGTGGCACGGCAACTGGTTTTTAGATATTGGGAGAAGGAGCTCAGGGTAGGGTGGGGTAGGGTAGGGTATGGAAAACTAGGGTTTGCATTTGAAAAGTTGAATCTGACACATATTGAATCCATTTTGGGCCATTCAAGGGCTTAGTGCCACAGATTAGGGAGGTAGGAAATATGTTGTATAACTGTAAACCAGAATTGTTTTGGGGAAAAACTGAGGTATTTTTATATAGCCAAATAACTTCAGTTTCTAATAATTCCTGCCCTTTAAGTATGTTTGAAGCAGAATGAAATGTTACTTGTTTACACTCATGCAAACCAAACATCCAAAAAACCAAAGTGCTGCACCAACAAGCACAAAACAATCCATCTGCAGTGCCACAAATCCAACTCAATGGTGTAATGTTGGAAAGTGTTGATCACTTCTCCTACCTGGGCAGTTATCTTTCCACAATGGCTGCCACTGATACAGCTTTCTCCCATTTGAAGTGCAGAGTGTTTGAGGACATTCGCAGGGAAACCAAAATGCTTAATTAAAAAGCTATTGTACTACCAACCGTATTGTATGCTTGTGAAACATGAATTACTTATAAACGCCATCTTCAATTCCATGAAAGATTCCATTAACGGTGTCTCCAAAAAAATTTACATATCACTTGGGAAGACAGGCAAACTAATGCCAGTATACTGGCAGAAGAAAAGATCACCAGTGTCAAAGATCACCAGTGTCTTAAAAATCAACTTTGGTGGACTGGTCATGTTGTTCAGATGCCTGATTATCTTATCGTCTTCGAAAGCAACTACTTTATTCAGAACTTAAAAATGGAAAGCGTAATGCTGATGGTCAACAAAAGAGGTTTAAAGACTCAAGGCAAATTTTAAAAAAATGTAGTCTAAACACCTACAATTGGGAAACACTGGCCTTCGAGCTGTCCATTTGGAGAACAACTTTTACCAAAAGTGTCATGGACTGTGAAGATGCTTGAACTCTGGATGAAGGGGAAAACGTTTGGCAAACTCTCACCATGATCAACTCCCACCCAGAAACCTATGTCCCCACTGTGGAAGAACGTGTGGTTCCAGAATTGGCCTCCACAGTCACTTACAGATTCACTGTTAAGACCGTGTTCATGGAAGACAATCTTACTCGGCTACAACTGCCAAAGAAGACATCAAAATTCATGTTTACATTTTAAATATCCTATCACAATAGTTGCTTAACAATGCAAAGATTTCAACTAGCAAATGGTAGTCATGACTAAGACCTTTTTGAAAGCAATTGGAACTTTTAAGCATTTAATTGTATGCTTTCTTTTCATTGTGTCTTTGACATGATTAATTTTGCCTACTGGATGCAAATTGTATAGATATATATTATGAACAATAAGAACTGAAAGATATATCATATCCTGAAAGATATTAATTTCGTACACCTTAATCCCAAAAGCATTTAATTGGAAGTAAGGACAGTTTACACAGTATTCCTGAAAGAGTCTTCGTATGCACAGAAGCCTATGACTGTACTAGCTACTGGTTCTGATGGGTGATACTTTCAGTAACTCATCTTCTGGTAGCATGAGGAGTCTTCTAACACACAGTGCTTGTTCCTCTCTAGTGCTGTAGGACTGAATGGTTTTCTTGACTAGTCACCAAGGCCATTGCATTTTTTAACACAAAAAGCATAAAATAGCAGCTTACAGGGGAATCAAAGTTTAAGCAGGCCACTTACATCATAGATGTTGATTTATTAAAACAACAAAATTAAAGGAATTAAACAAGGTGGCCATATTCACCAATCACATTTTGATTTACATAATTTCCCCTTACCCTTGCAGCTGTAGAACAAATTTAGTGACAGCCCTTGCAGTATATTTTTGTTCATTTTTAAATAAAATAACCATTCAACATGCCAATAGGTTTGTCCATAATTAGCCAAATGGTGCTGTAAGAAGAATCCCCATGGTGTTGGAGAGTGAGTGGGCAGTTGGGTAGGGGGAACATAGTGGTGTTAGACTGAGACTATTCATTTGATTGTAGCATCTGTCGAACAATATCTGCTACAACCAGCTAAAAGCAATTGACCCTGTGGTATCAGTGAGATTTAAAGCAGTAATACTTTGGATCACAGCCTGATTCTCCAGTCCTAAATATCTAAGTTGGTAAATCTACTATCATGTTACTATGATATAACAATGCCAGCAACTTATTACATTTTGCTGTGTTCCGATATAGTACGTTCCATTGCAAATACTTTGTGGTAAGAGCAAGTTTTAAAGCTTTCACACAGATTGGTCTTGCTACAGGGCTGCCACCAAAACCAGCATGCCTTTGGTGTATTCTCCACCCTGCATCCTGTAACATTTACATGCTGTTGCTATGTGCTATGCAGCCATCATGAAGTTTCTCTGCTGCTTCTAGTGGCTGCCAGAGAAGTGGCATTGATAGTGATGATGCTCAGTACATGATAGCTTGCTCAGCTTGGTAAGAGCTCATAAACATTACATTACAATCCATTGCAAATGTAGATGCTGAGATGGTGGTGTTTTTACTTTAGCAATATCACTATAACAAGTGTAACATATGCTCTTGGTATTTGATCCACCCTCTGTATTTTGAAGAATGAGGTAGTAAGCTGAAGTGGGAATTTCTGGACTGTACCGCCTCAGATTACAGGTCAGCTTTTTGAATGCTCCCCTACTTTAAAAAGCTCTGTACATGTAGGGCTGCACTAAACCTTCACCTTGAGATGCTGGTTTTCTACATGTAGGTTGTTGTTGTTGTTGTTTAATGGGAAAGCATATAAAGTATTTTAATTTATTCAAATAGAAAATTGTTCTGTGCAAGACAGAAAGAGTTTGGGAAGGAGCACTATTGCACTAGGCCCTGAAGAAGGGCAAAACACAGAGGCATCAGTGTATGAATGAATGAATGATATGTCTGTAGATGGCGGCATGGGGATTTTGATCAATGGGCTATTGCTTGCATTGTCCCTGGCTTGCCCTTTTTGGCTGCACTCAACCACCCACATACCTTTGGTTTGTAGTGGAGAAGTAGTTGGTTCTGTCAATGCCAGGTAGGATTCCTTCCTCTCCATCCCATTCAATCTACCAGATTAACAATGGGAGATGGGTTTTTCACCTATACTGCACTGTTCATATTTGACCTAGAATGGCAGTTAGTGCAAGGAAGTACCTGTTAAGAAGGATACAACATGAGACTATTCGCCAAAGTAGCAGGTACAGTGGTACCTCAGGTTAAGAACTTAATTCGTTCTGGAGGTCCATTCTTAACCTGAAACTGTTCTTAACCTGAAGTACCACTTTAGCTAATGGGGCCTCCCGTTGCTGCCGTGCCGCCACCGTGCGATTTCTGTTCTCATCCTGAAGCAAAGTTCTTAACTCGAGGTACTACTTTTGGGTTACCGGAGTCTGTAACCATAGTCAAATGGAAATGCCAATTGTATGGCTGGTTGGGAAGATGGCAGGCAGCTGACTCAGGGTCTGTTCAAGCTCATCCTTACATAAATCAGGAATGGTTTTAAGGTGGGTCCTGCATCATTATACAGTTTTACACAGTCACAGAATTGATCTCTATTATATTTACAGTTGTAATAAAGAAGGGGCCTCAGTTAACTCAATGAGTGTCTCGTACAGTTCATGCTGAAATAGGGGATCACATTCATAGTTGTAAGAATAACAGCTTTGTTGCCCAAACCATTATTTGTAGAGTTAATATTTGTAAACTATTAAATAGGTTTTTATGCATTTATTTTTTATGTCTTTTCCCAACAATATGGTTTTAAGGTGGGCTGCTAAATTTGGATGTGATTCAGTACCCAAAGAAACAGTTGTGTTTATTAAATCTCTGGAAGGGACAGCTAACACATCAACACATTGCTTATCATTTTTGTTAAATCTACACAGTAGGTGAAACAATTTTTTGTTCTAATTTAGTAGAAAATACATCATGAGCATAATGTCTGCAATAATTAAAAGTGTTGTGAGACTAGTAAATTATGGGATTCAAAACATTTGTTAATACAGTTCCAGAAAACATAGCAATTTTACAAGAACCAACATATTTTCTTGTCATTATGTTTCTATCTGAAAGTTTTTAGTACAGTTTTCCTTTAGTGCAGATAAAAGTAGCAAGCTTAATTCTTGTGATTGTGTGGGGTTTGGGCCCATTATAACTTGAGAAATTAATTTAGGGTAAAAATACAAAGGATTGCAGAAAAGTCTTTTATTTCTTGCATTTGCTCTCTCCTGTATATCACATAATTTGTGAATAGTTTTTCAACTTTTTCACAATGTCCAGAGACTCTAAAATCTGTTCTGTGAATTCCACACACTTGCAACTTCAGGTCATCAAAGTTTTGAATGTTAACATTTCCTGTAATATTGAAAGTTGGACAAATTACCCTTAAAGGCCTCATTCACATGTAACACTAAGCTTAGTGTGAGTGAGCAAGTTTGCTGGTGCACAGTTAGAAAATCATAGCCTTCTTGCTCTTTCACTGCTCCTATTGCACTACCAGGAACTAAGCCATAGTTTGGCTTAGGGTTAAGTGTGAATTAATATGTCTCAGTGTAAAATAATTACAGTACATGCTTAGGGTAGAGTTGGTCTACTTTCAGGTGATCCTGCAGTCCAACTTACATCATCTCTGACCAGTGGCCATGCCAGCTGGGGCTGATGGGAGGGCCACAATTTCCCCTCTCCTGCTTTAGACAGAAGAAACTCAGTTCCTCTGCTATGTATTGCCATATACATATGCCACCATGATTAAGAAAGAGCTATTAATCTGTCAGTCCTTTCCGTGTCACTGGATGAGAGGCAATAAATTGAAGGTCAATCCAGATAAGACAGAGGCACTGCTAGTGGGTGGTTCCCTAGATGGGATGGATGGGAGACTGCCTGCTCTTGAGGAGTTTATACTCCCTTTAAAGGAGCAGGTACATAGTTTGGGAGAGATGCGGGTGGTGCTGTGGTATAAACCTCTGAGCCTTGGGCTTGCTGATTGGTCAGCGGTTCGAATCCTGGCAATGGGGTGAGCTCCTGTTGCTCGGTCCCAGCTCCTGCCAACCTAGCAGTTCAAAAGCAGTTCAAAGTGCAAGTAGATAAATAGGTACCGCTCCGGCGGGAAGGTAAACAGCGTTTCCGTGCGCTGCTCTGGTTCAGCAGAAGTGGCTTAGTCATGCTGTCCACATGACCCAGAAAAACTGTCTGCGGACAAACGCTGGCTCCCTCGGCCTGTAAAGTGAGATAAGCACCACAACCCCAAAGTCGTTGCGACTGGCCTTAACTGTCAGGGGTCCTTTACTTTTATCTTTTTTACATAACTTGGGAGTGCTCCTGGACCCATTGCTGTCGCTTGAAGCCCAGGTGGTCTTGGTGGAATGGAGTGCCTTCTGTCAGCTTCAGCTGATGGCCAGGCTATGCCCCTAGTTCGACAGGGATAGCTTAACATTAGTGGCCTACGCTTTGGTAACATTTAGGTTAGATCACTGCAATGTGGTATACATTAGGCTGCCACTGAAGATAGTTCCGAAACTTCAGCAGGTGCAAAATTCAACAGCCAGGTTACTCAGTGGGCAAAACAAGTTGAAAATATAATGTCAATCCTGCCCCAACTACACTGGCTGCCAGTTAGTTTCTGGGACCAAGTCAAAGTGCTGGTGATGACTATTAAGCCTTATGTGGCTCAGGACCTCAGAGGACCACCTCTTCCCATACAAACTGACCTGGGCCCTGTGCTTGCCATCTGAGGCCCCCTCCCCGAGAGATTTAGAGTTGAAGAGCACGAGCCTTTTCTGTGGTGGCTCCCCATTTGTGGAATGCTTTCCCCAGATAGGCTTGCCTGGTGCCATCATTACATGCTGCAGGCAAAAACATTCCTCTTTACCTAGGCTTTTGACTGTTAAACTATCTATGGCTTTTTAAGTGGTGGGGGGACTGTTACTATGATTTTTTTTCCTGTGATTTTTTTATTATTATTATTTTGTTCTGGAAATTGTGTTTTTAATGTTGTAAACTGCTCTGGGATCTTTGGCTAAAGGGTGGCATGTCAATTGAAAAAATAATAATACTTGAAAAATAATAATATAGTATTTTAAAAGTAAGGAAACTAATTTTTAGGGGAAATTATAATACTTTCATTAATACCAGCCTTGTACTTCTAATTACAAATCATAAGCACCATTCACTTATAACAGTTCAGCTATTTTGTTTTTTGTTTTCAGAATAATATCTTAGGAATTAAAATAGTAAAATAGATTTCAGAGGCCTACAAAGTGTATGTTGAACATCCATCTTTTTTCATGCTCAGTAATTAAAAATGGCTGTGGACATTTTTTTTAATCCTCTGAGATTTGCCAAATGCTATAGCTTTCAACATTTGTAGAATGATTTCTTCACCTGCTCCGTATGCTATTAACCAAATATAAGAATAGCTTGAGAATTTTAAGGGTGGGAAAGTTCATCTCTTGGCTTCTGGTTTTCAGCACACAAAAGTTTGTCACTCTATTAGTTTCTAAATTGTAAGAACAAAAGTAATTAATAAGTCTTTTGTCATGGATAGCAAAGAAAAAAATCCTTTTAGTATTTGTATGTCATCATGCCAGGCCTAGAAAATTAGCCTAATTTATTATTTAAAACACTGGTGGGATTCCTAATTGCATTCATCATTAGATATGACACGTTTAGACCGTAGAACCGTATCCAGTGAGAATTTTCCAGTTTGAATTTTGAAATAAAAATATTTTTCAAGAGATCCCTAGCTATTCCTTGTTACCATGACAACAGCCCTATTTGTCTGAGAGCTCAGTCCATGGCCAATGAGAGAGCAAGCAGCATCAACTAAACATACGAATACATCAAAGACAAATTCATATACTCAATCTGATCAGCTCAATTAATGTAAGAACAGAAGCTGAAGGGGGTTAAAAGAGGGCACCCATTCAGGATAGATGGAGCCCCTTTTAACAGAATACATACGCTGGCCTTTGGGGGGAGGAATTTAGCACACTGTCAAAAACATTATCAGAAAAGGAAAGTACTAGGCCTCCTACACCTAACAGATATGAAGCTGTCAGACAAAGAATAGCACTATTCATTAAATGACACTTATTTTCTCCCACTTTACAAGAATACAGCGAACAAAACAAGCAGGGGAGCAGCTGAGAAAGACACTTTTTTCTTTTCCTAGTGATGACAGACATGCAGCAATTATGGTGATAACTAAGGAATACTAAACAAGAAGCCAGACTCCGTTCTGTTTATCACCTCAAATTTTATGTTACCAAATTTGCATGCAACTCTTGTTTTCTTCTATTATTTATGCCTGGGACAAATTGGATCCCTTTGTTTTTAACATGGTGCTTTCAGTTTTAGTGAAGAGCTTCTCTCTAAACTAAACACATTCTCTCACTTCTCCTCCTAAATGGCCATATCAAGTTAGAAGTGCTTTTTGAAGTAAGACATTTTCAAAGCACAACAAAACTGTTGTTATCTGTTGGGGGCAGGGAGAGGAAAAAATAGTGTAATGTCATTTATTGTATAATACTTCGGTTACATGTAGTTCAAATGTGATATAGCGAAAGTCTTCTTAATTGCTGCCTTTTGGATACAGAAGAGAGTAAGAATACATGTGGTAGCTTTTAATGGATTCGTTTTAGTTATTTTAGAAAGTAGCACACAATAGAAAGTGCCAACCTTGTACAGTTTCTAACAGGTGGAAGTAAAAGGGAGATCCCTCTGGGTTAGTAGGTTTAAGAATCTTATGTTTAAACCAAAATGATTTGATTTCTGACCCATTATCAAAAGTCTGCTACTTATATCTGCATGATCTTGCCCTGATTGATACCGACTTTGTAGCCATGTGTTCTATAATGTGCTGTCAGGAAAAGCTGACAGTTGCAATGAAAGAACAATAAATGCAGGACAGAAGTAATGTAAAGGTCCAGCCAGACTGTATGAAAACTGATAGCTGGGATATTGGCTCCTACGTAACCATGTATACCAGTGCCTTTGAGAATTTAGTTTGAGTGAATTAAAATGGTCTCCTGATACATGGAACAAGAGGGGGGGAATCTTCATTTAGAGAACCTGCAGAGTTTGCCAAAATACTGTACTAAGAGAGTACAGCCAATATATAAAAAAGAAACAGCCTTTCTCAAAAAATCTGGGCATGTCTGACACCTCAGAAAAACTGACACTTGAAAAATCAATAAACTTATAAGCATGCTATAAGCATATCTGAAGTATGTGTAAAAAATTTGAGAAGCCTGTAATTTTAAGCACACTTACTTAGAAAACAATTGAAATCAATTTAATTTCTCAGTAAATATGAGTTGGATTCTTCCTGTGTTGTTTTTGGTTGCTGGTGGGGCAAGTAATCCTCTGGTCCTGTTATGTTAGCCACTGCTAAGCTGGTTTTAAACCAGCAGGGCTAGTTGTGATTCTGTAACCATGAACAGCAGTGTAAAAAAATGCATTAAGACTAGTAAGGTGGAAAGCCAACATAGCAAGAACAGCCACTCCCATAGCATCCCTAACAACTCCATTCCCATCCAACAATCACAGTGATGCTCCTAAGAATTTCGCCTCATTAGTCTTGCATGAAAGACATCAGTGAACATGCTATTCTGGAATTAGGGGAGAAATTCAATTGGGTTCATATTTAAAGGCAAATTTATCAAATTCACACTTATCCTAATTTTACAAGCATTCTTCAATCAAACAATAATGACAAAAATGCATATGTTAAAGTGTGCATAAAAATTAATATATTTGTGAAAATAGCATACAGGTGTGCATTATGTTTGGATAAACTAATTGCAAAAATGTGTACATTAGCCAAAACTGCATATAATATGTGTTTATTTGGATAAATTCAGACTAAAATTCTGAAGAATTTTCAGGAGAATTTTTTTAAAACTGAATTTAAGACTGGCAAAATGAGAAACAGAACCAAAATTAACATATTTTTTAATCCCTAGGTGAAATCATGGGGGGAAATTTCATAGAAACTATGCTTCTCCTACATACTGTGCCAAAGCATACTCCCAGAAATGAATTCACAATGCCATCCCTAGCTCAGGCTTCCATAATGTACTGGGAAGTAGGGCAGCAACTGCTAAATGCAAGCTGATGGGCTTCCTAAAATAGGCTTGAAGAATCCCTTGACATTCCAGACACAGCCAGAAGCAGTTGGCAAACAATCCTTTTGACAGAAACACAGTCAGGGCCAGACAGGAAAAGAAGTGCCTTTCCAATCACAACAGCCAATCAACATCATAGTCCAGATGTTAGATGGTTTTTATGGAGAACATACAGGCTACAGGCCCACAAGAGAAGGCTTTGAATCTTCCTGCAGTATTTATTTTTAAGATTTATTAGTTACCCTTCATCATGAAGTCCTAGGGCAGGTTATAACAAATAGGAAATACAGTTTTAAACAGATAAAAATCACAATGATTTTCAAAGACATAAAACTGTTCCAAAATGGAATACAGCAAATTCAGAAAAGGCAGTGGGTCGCAAAAAAACTAAATACCTTAACTGTCAAAGGTCAGGGTAGAGAGGTGTGTCTTCAGCACATGGCAAAAACCATACCAGTGAAGATGTTGGATGCACCACTGTGAGGAGGGAGTTCTACAATTTAGGGGCTGCCACAGAGGAAGCCCTGTCTAAGTTGCCAGTCCTCACACTTCTGAGGGTGGAAGAAGGTTGGTAGGATTGAAGATGGTCTCTCAGATCTTTGGAGCCTATGTTCTACCGGTACCTGTGCCTACCAAGGCAATGCACACATTTCTGCACTCATTTGTACTGGATTTTGTGTAAGATCAACAAGCATTTTGCAAGGATGGGAACTTATGGATGGCACTTGCACATTCCAACAAAGAGGAAATGTGTCAGCAAAAAAGAAATGGGGACATAGATTTTCATAGGCATAGGCTTCTGCATGCAACCTGCATAGGCTAATTTAGAAGTATAGGTGCAAATTAGACATAGTTAATATAATTTAAATCAAAATACATATCTCACGATAGTGGGGGAGACTGTGGCTTGTGTGCAAACTGCTGATGGGCAACTTCAATGCCTACCCCTGTTTTCCCTTCTATTAACTGAACAGAACCAAACTGAGGACACCTTCAGACAGAGGACTGTGCTCTGTAAATTAGAATACTACATCAGTAAAGTCACAGTGTGCAACAGTGTAAGCTGTCTGGTTGCCCAGCAGAGAAGAGCAGTACAATAGAAAGTGGAATATATGGATGTGACTTCTACAATGGCAAGCCTTCTTTTTTTGTGTCTTGCTGGCACACAACCATGGTAGAATTTTTGTAGGTGATACCTTAAACCAAATGTTGTTGGACTACACCTCTCACCATCCATGACCATTCTCAAAGCTGGCTGGGGATGACTGGAACTGGTGCTCAAGAACAACTGGGTACTAAAGATAGAATAACTATGTTCTAAGAGGTCTAGCTAATGTTTACTTCTCTGCTCATTCATGGAACCTGGGTCTGCTAGCCAGATACGCCAATGTGTGAGGAGCCTTATATGAAGCCATAGTTAAGTAGTAATTCAGCTAGGTAATTTTAGATCTTGGTCTTAAGAGCTCCCCTTTTAGATATATATTACTTACAGCACAAAACTGCCAATATGTATGCTTAAGTTTTGAATACTGTTAATTAAAGATAACCATTACAAACCAAATACTCCCTTTAAATTATATAAGACATAAAGATTGATCTTGCATCTACAGTAATGCATACTCTTTTTCAGGGGACCAACAAAGCAGTTTGCTATGAGTATGGTGCAATGACATAAAACTATTGCACACTGGAAGTTACCCTTGTTAGTTACAGTCTACATTTTTGCAAAATAGGCATACTCCTGCTTTCATATATGTTAGTGGAACTCCTGGAAAATACAAACTACATAGAGCTGAATGCTATTCTGAGCTCAGCTAATCAGCAGAGAGGAGAGGGAAATATCTGCAACCAGTATTCAGGTAATGATGAAGCATATGCACACACAAACACACACCTTTTTTGTGGGTGGGCAGTGTAATTTTGGATACACACACACACATATATATAACTGCACCACCCACCCACAAAACATGTAACAGTAGACTCAGGATGCCTGTAAGGTGTGCAGGTAAACAAAAAACCTTTCAGAGAGAAAAAGAATCTAGCTCTACAATAACTCAGTGACACAGAATGTTGGCTGCCTGAGTATGAATAAAATAGACAATCAGATGGGAGGGGAAATAGAATGAAGTAGCTGGAATAGGAGGACAGAGAAACACAGAAAGAACTGCCTCAGTTTTTTTAAGAAGTTGTAAATAAATAAAAACAAAATAACTACACAAGAAAGAAACTTGCAATTATTTTACATTTCCATAAATCTATCAAGCTAAATTCCTAATAAATGTGTTACATTATTTATATGTATAATAAACACAAAATAAATAAGAGAGCAAATGTCAACTGTTTAGGATAGGTCACTTCCTAGTTCACACAGGGATTTGTCCTCTTAGACATCAGTGGAGAAGATAAAGAAATAAATGTAGCATGGATTGGAAACAAACCATGTTCTCAGACACAGCCTAGATATAAGAGTTCCTGCTCTAACTCAGTTTTTATGTATTGTGAAACACTCAAAAACAAAACAAAAACCCACTACTATAGCAAATTCCAAAGCAAATGTACTTCATAGGGGTCGTTGCTGCACTAATGACAGCTGTGTTGTGTACGTAATTCACACTGAATACTGCAGATCAGTCTCTGGCTGATTTATGTCAGCCCTGCACTGGCTATTACAGGTTGAGAGTTGGGCTGGAGCTAAGTGAGTAGCTTACCGCAGTGTTTTTCAACCACTGTTCCGCGGCACACTAGTGTGCCGCGAGATGTTGCCTGGTGTGCCGTGGGAAAAATTGAAAAATTCGAAAGATTTAAAAATAAAGTATTTTATAATTTTTCACATTTCTGTTTACTTACTATTTCATAATAAAGTAATTATAAAATACTTTCTTTGTGTTTATTTGATTCCTATTCAAGAGAATTACTTTATATATAGTCAATATAGGCACAGAGTTAATTTTTTTAACATTTTCTAATGGTGGTGTGCCTCGTGATTTTTTTTCATGAAACAAGTGTGCCTTTGCCCAAAAAAGGTTGAAAAACACTGGCTTACAGTAACCTTGCTGTTTTAGCCATTGCTTTTTTCACTGCATTATAGATTGCAGTGAGAGAGGAGTATACAATAAGCCTGCAGTATAGTTCACTATTGTACTAGTAAGTGCAAGAAGAAGAGCTGTGCTGAGAGAAAATAGCTTACAGCACCCTTGCAATGTAGTCCATGGTTGATACTCCAGGCCACAGCTGGGGCGACTTAAATTGCCCCTTCACATCTCTTCCTAGGCCAAATCAAGCACTTAATAATTGCATAGAGACATCTCACATTCCATTGACTTGCCTGTAGATTGGTTGCACTATTTTAATGTTTAAAAGCAATAAATAATTTCTGCACATGAAGTAAGACCCAAATTAGAGTAGGGATTAAATTGTGTGTGTGTGCATGCGTTTTAAGCCACCTCAGCAACATATTCAGGCGAAACACACATACCAGGGAAGCACTGCAACAAGGTCTTGCTTGTTAAAATAGTAACAGTGAATCATCTTTCAAAGGTACCTGAATTTCTTGTGAATACTAACTGCTCTTTTGTTTATCCTCCCACTGATAATTTTGATGAGAGGTTGTTGCTTCCATTGCAAACTGACAATTGTTTGTGCTTTTCTCTGGAGTATAGCTTGAAACACAGTTGAAATCATATTAAGGTTTGTCAATTTCTTAAGTGCCAAAGTGAGTTATATTGGTTCCTGCTGTTTAAGGTTGAGTTAAGCTCAGGACTTTTTTTCAGCTGGAACTTGCCAGAACTGAGTTCCAGCACTTCTCAGGTGGCCGCTATTGCCGTCATAAGAGAATAAGGGAGTTCTGACCCCTCTTTTTCTAGAAAATAGCACTGTTCATTTGCTTTAAAAAGTAATGGCCTTGCATTTGTATGGTTCTCATCCACCTCATCTTCTGTGGATTGGAGTCTGCTATTAGCCGCAGGAGACAAGCAGACTCATCACTGTTATGCTGTGCTCCATTGTACATTGTTCAGAAGGGACCCCAACCTTCCAGAGAGATTTTATGGGGACATAGGTGTTTAAAAGGAAGGGAAGGGAGAGAGAACTTCCCTTCTATGAACTTTTTTAATTTCACTTATCTCAGGATCCATGCCATCATATTTTATCCCTTGACTCACATATAAAGAGGTATGATTATATATAATACCTCTGAGCAATGACCCAAAATAAACACGAACCTATCAGGTTTGATTATGAATATATATATTTTAACACTAGTTTTTCAGTTAAAGGATATTTTAAGATTTCATTCTCTTGTATTGCTTTCCTTGCATATTTTTTCAGTAGTTTAATGTTCTTCTGTTTAATTTTTTCCCCAATTTACTCTTATTTTTTAATATATGGGATTCTAAAGTGAGTATATTGCACTTTTTGTTTTCATATTTCTTTTTTAACATACTATTCACCTAATTTATTCACATAGTATTCTTTTTAAACATAGCATTCACCTAATTTATTCACAATGCTATATGATTAAATAGTAACCATCAGTAGACAATCCATTTAATTTTCTTTGTTTAAAAATACTTAAGTCTGTTGTTGAATGAGACAATTTATTCAAACAATCTTATAAATATCATATTTAATAAAGAGCAATCCAAGGCAAAGAGAGCAAATGTCTTTATCCATAAGCAACCAGATGAGAAATGGATTTTTATTCAGTCAAATCTTTTTAGTCAATGAAACAGCACTTTCATGCATACTGCACTCAAGTGATAATTAATATAGTCTAATTCAGGACATGATGCTTGAATTGATGTACTGTCATCGATACCCCATGTTAGAATCAAACCTTGACAGGGGTTTAATACCCTGGAACAGGTCATCATATGATAATACTTCTTTTGCTTTTCAGTATTTGTCTTCAGCCAAGCAAAGTATTACAAGATGGGTTAAAAAAAAGGGAAATAATTACAAATGAAGAATGACGCAGGCTGTGAATAGAACATATGTTAGGCTAGGCAGAGGCATCAGTGAATTATATCATTTCATGATGAAGCGGCACTGGGGCTGAACGGACCTATTTTAAACCTTGATGTATTTTATCTCTACTGTATTTGGACTGTCATCTTTGGAGAAAGACTTTGTGTAATTGAGAGTCAACTCCAATCTGCATGACTTGAGCATGAAGTGTAGGCTAGATGAACAGTATTATGGAAGAAAGGGAAGCATCTAATAAGGTATAAATGAGTTATAACCTGTTATACCATAGACTTTCAGCCATATCTTGTAAAATATTATTTTCAGATATATTAATTTCAAATATGATGCTCATAACATAACATTTTAAAATTATTTTAATTACATACTGTTTTGTTATTTTGTTATAATATGCTATAATTTGCATATGCCTCTTTAGAAAGACTTAAAAATAAATTGAAAACATGAGGCTGTGTAGTACTGAAAAAAAATTACTTTGAATTGAACAAGTCTGGGTTGCTTGAGTCAAGTGGTGGGGCAAAAATGTTTAAATGTTTTAAAAAATTACTGTATTTTAATATTTTGCTGGAAACTGCCCAGAGTTGTTTATCATCATCATTATCTCTCAAGATTAACAACTTGAATATTAGGAAGGCACTTGAAGGGTTTAGAATATAAAAGTTTCTTTAAGTTTCTCTAAGTTTCTTTAGAGAGATATCCCCCAAGAAGTAGCAGACAATAGAACAAAAATGGTTCCAGTCCTGTGAATCTATAACATAGTTTGAAGCTGTATGTGCTGTTTTCTGATCTTTGGAGGGGGGGTAGGGGGAGTTCACAGGAATTCATAAAATACGATCTCACAGGAGTTCACAGGAATTCATAAAATATGATCTTATTGCTCCTTGGCCTTTTAGCTAAGATCAAGTGTAGTATCTGCTCTTATCAGTTTAATAAAATACGATCTCATAATTAATTATTAAGTAGAATTACTTTTCTAATAGACTTTCCTGCCATGTTTTCAGTGGCTAGGTACCAAAATGGTGACTTCTAATGAGCAAGTGTTTCGTGTTCTTTTTCTCTCTCAGAAGGCAAGTCAGTATTACTCCTATTTTACAAATAAGAAATGGAGTAGCCAAGGCTACTCAGCAATCCAAAGATTGAGCTAGGAGTCAGTCTTGAACCCAGGCACCTACGCACATTATCCCCTGGCATATACTGGCTCTTAAAAACTAGGGGCAAACATTAGGTAAAACACAATAGGTAAAACACTGCATATCATGTCAAAGGCAAGATGTACTATTTGGTTTTCCTTCTTCCAGTGTGGGAAGTAGCACTTAATGTAGCACATCTCCTATAAGGGAAATATAATTGAACTTGCTGCCAGAAGTGCAAGGAGGAAATGTGAAAAATCTGAAGCTATTCTGTAAAGACTAACCCCAAACCATAATCTCTGAACAACTTTTCCTTTCCTCAAATGTTAAGGGTATGTGATATATGTATATATGTATATAGATATATATGTTTTGATATATATGATATTTATGTTATATATTTTGTCTCATTAAGAGGGGTTTATAAAAGTTTTTGTATATTATCAGCTACTCATAATTAGTAATATGCAGTGGGAGGTCTATTGATGTACTTGCTTGGGGCTCTTGTTTTTTTCTAACTGTTCACCAGCCCCAAGTTCCACTAATTTAAAATTGAATGGTACTTCTGCTAGGAGTGTCTTTTGAGTACTGAACTATTGATCTTCTCTAGAAGCTCTTTTGAAAAAAGGATAAATACACGCCTGTCAGATGGTGAGCTTGGGCAAGACGTTCTCTCTCTCTCTCTCTCTCTCTCTCTCTCTCTCGAGCACTCTTAAGGTTTTCATTTTAGTTGCTATGGTATGCTTCATCTTGAAGTATGTTCCACTGGTCAGAACCTTTAGTTCATCCACTCTTATTTTATGACAGAAAGTCTTAGATAATATGTTTTGCATTTGCACAAAAAAACCCTCAACAACAATAGCAAAGGAAGAAGCCTGTGCTTTAGGGAGTCCCCTGACTAAATTCTCAGAATGTATATCTGCATTACTGACAAGTGAGGTATGACATAGTAGTAAGAGTAACAAATTATATGGTTTCACAGTGAAGAGACATCAGGCTGGAGAGATTGAGACAAGGTAGCAATGATGTGCACTGGGCCATTGCAATCCCTGTTAGTTGCTTAAGCCTATCCTCATCTAAGAGCACTGAGGGCAAGGTCCTCTTCAGACCACCAGCCAGCACACAGCAATGGAGCTGGGCACCTTTTTAGTATCCTTGGAGAGACTGCTATGTGTGTCTCTACAAAGGTTTTAAAGGGAATTGGCTAGGCTTTGGGTAATTAATTTCTCAACAATCTGTTGATTGGCAGGGCATGCAACTTACATGGAGGGTAACATGTGAATTGAATATGAATTGAATATTCAGGAAGGGGAGTTGAGGTGGAAGGCTCACTGAATACGTCAACTCAATACGCTGCAGTGGTTGAAAATTCAAATTCAGTGTAAGAAACTATTAGGAAAGATTGAGAGTAAAAAAAAGAAGGAAGTATAATGAGGCCACTAATCTATGTCATGATTACACTGAGAATTCTGTACCTAGTATAAAATAGTTTTTATCTGGTAAATATTTTACTTTGGTTAAAAAAAAAGGGGACCAGGATTGTCCCCTCGGTAGTGGCGCCCACCCTGTGGAACACCCTCCCTTCAGATGTGAAGGAAATAAGCAGCTATCCTATCTTTAAAAGACATCTGAAGGTAGCCCTGTTCAGGGAAGTTTTTAATATTTAACACTGTACTGTTTTTAACACTTGATTGGGAGCTGCCCAGAGTGGCTGGGGAAACTCAGCCAGGTGGGCGGGGTATAAATAATAAATTATTATTGTTGTTGTTGTTGTTGTTGTTGGAATTTTAGAAAGTTCATGGAGAACCTTGGGAGGGCTGCATGCCAGTGGTGGGCCATGGTGTCTTGAACTTGAATGCACTAATGCAGGAAGCTACATAGTGCAGAAAAGAACATTCCCTTTTCTGTTTATAGTTCTGGTTGGGCCCAAATTACCTTGGTTGCCCTAATGGTGGCCCATACTGAGAGAAGAGGGGTACTGTGACCCTACTAATTCTCCTAGATGTTTCAGGCACTTTTGATACCATAGACCAGGGGTAGTCAACCTTTTTATACCTACCGCCCACTAATGCATCTTTCTTGATGGTTAAATTTCCTTACCGCCCACCAGTGCTTGATGGAAGGAGGATTCAGCTTGTGCTGTAGAACCCCTTACTACCCACCTAGAATCCTGAAACGCCCACTAGTGGGCAGTGAGGTCCAGGTTGACAGCCCCTGCCATAGACCATGTTATCTTTCTGTGTGGGCAGTCAGGATGGGATGTTGGAGGCAGTGCATTACAATAATTCGGCTTCTACCAAGAGAGTTATTATCAGAAGGTGGTGCTGGGAGATTACTGCTTGGCCTCATGACTGTCCCATTATGGTTTAACATCTTCAGGAAACTGCTGAATTAGGTCATAGGGGGATTTAGAGTGCAGCTGGAGGAGAGAACTGAGGATGAAGAAAGAGCTGTGAGCGGAGGGGGGCCCTCTCCCCATCCTTCAGTGGGAAATCCTTCTGAGTAATGTATGGTTACTGTGACATCAACCCACACAAGAAATTGTGACTCACTTTCTAAACTAAGGTTAGACACTTTTCAGTTTAGTTAGCTGCTAAGTACTTGTACAATTGCAAAGCTTTTGGGTCCACACCTTTACAAGGGAGGACGATGGGAAGAAAACCAGTGCAGCTTGGCTCCACCCATGTGACTTTATTGGTGCCACTTACATGACCCGCTTGGACACAAGCCATCCCACCAGGTCCAAGGGTGACCAACCACCACTGGGACCTAGATACCTGGAGAACTCCCTTCTTCCACATATACCTGCCAATATACTAAAACTGTCATTGTGGCTCTTTGTTGGGTGTCCCTCTCTTCTTAGGGGCAGCTGGACAGAGGGACTTCATTTGTGGAATGCTATCCCCTGGGAGGCTCAGCTCATAATTATTCTCATGTTTTTGATGCTAGGTGACTAGTCTTATTGTATCCACTATGTTTTGCTATTTTTCTGCTACTTTCACTTGCTTGTTTTATGCTGCTACTGCTACTTTGTTTGTTCCATAAATTACTTTGATATTTTTTTAAAGTTTGACATTTGACTGTACAGTGCCCTGAGGGTTAAAGTGTGATAAGGTAAAGTATACTTTTTTAAAAATAAGAAAATGAATAAATATTTGGCTGTGGGAACTTCTGCAATATTGTACAGTTAAATCTTTCATGGTATGGGAAAGTACTGTGCTCAAATAGCCACTGGTCCTCCCCTTTTGTAAACTTCTTCACTTCACAGTAAGGGCAATGGGAACAGCATGTGGGAAGGCCTGCTCCAAGCATTTGTTTGACCAGGGCCAAGGTAGTCTGGTAATGTATAGTTAACAAAGATAATTTCCTCAAAATCTAGTATTTCACTCCAGGCAGATGTGTGATTTAATTAACATAGATTATAGATTTCATTGGAATTTATTTGGAAATTATGAGAGTAGTGAGGCACATGTGAGTGAGAAATAAGGAAATTATAGCTACAGTATTAAGGGGTCAAGTATTAGGTATCTGTAAAACGGAGTAGGCAGTCTTTATTCTTTGAGGGGTACGTTCCCTCAAGGGTAACCCTGGTAGGATGAAAGAATGGAACTGCTTTAGGAAATGTTGGGGGACACATAGATTGAGTTTGAGGTCACATGCAGCTCCCAAACTGCAAGTAGCCCACCTGTACCGAAACAACAGCCAAAAACACCTCCTGTGGCAGATAGATAGTTTGAGGTGTTGATTTCCATCAGAACTGCTGTAAGAAGTTCTTTGTTTTATTGAGCCTATTCCAGATCCTAAGAAACAAATGTGCACTCTAATTAACCCTAAAGCAGGACTTTTTTAAAATGAACTGTCATTGACACAGTATTGCATGGGCAACATAGTTGGTCCAGGGGTCCTTTACCTTTTACTTATACTTTTATGAAAACAAGCAGTTAAATATTTTTGATTATCACTTTCAATGAAATGATTATGCATAGTGGTTCTAAACTGAAGAACAAACTTAGAAAAATGAATAGTAGTACAGAAATCTTTTAAATATACAGTGGTGCCCCGCAAGACTACTAATAGCCACTAATAGCCTTTTAGCCGCTAAACCGCTAAGCCTTTAATAGCCGCTAAACCGCTAATAGCGCTAATCCGCTAAGCCACTAATAGGGTTGCTTCGCAAGACGAAAAAACCGCTAGACGAAGAGACTTGCGGAACGGATTATTTTCATCTTGCGAGGCACCACTGTATACATAAACAAACTACCTGATGATTCATTTGCCCTGAGCAGAATGCAGGACTCTACACTATAATGACTCATACTGTCAAACTGAGAAATACACATTCTGTTATACGTTGCTGGAAATATTCTTACCAACTCCCCACCCCCTTGTATAGGTGTGTTTAAATTCATTCTTTAAAAAAGCATATTTATACAGAATTTAAATAGGAAATAACAATAAGAAAAAAGCATAGTATCAGCAAGCCAGTAACAAAACTGCTAATACTTAAATAATTAGTAATTAGGGGTTCAACAATTGATACAATCAGGCAATTAAACAATAAATAAAAATAAATAAAAATATTTCTGGCTAGTGTATTAATTCATTTGTTATTATTTTGACTATCACGATCATATCAACACAGGAATACACACACACACACACACACACACACACACACACAATATTCAGGAACAGTATTGACCAAAATATGCCTTTTCAATGATTTTGGAATCAGGTTGGTAGCCTTCCATCAAAAATCTGTTTTCCTTCCCCTTGCCTTACTTTAGGGAGTTCTTTCAAGACTCTCCCCATTCATACCCTGGCTGAACCTTGCATTTTGGCTGAAGCAGTTGCAGTTGCCCTATCTCTAGACTATTCCCCTCTTCAGCCAACATTTTGTTTGTCCCTCCTCAGAAGTGTCAAATTTGCTTGAGCCATGGGTAGGTGCTAAATGGAGATCTGAACAATGGCTGAAAATGTGTAAGTTATACATATTATTTTTTTGCTTTTCATTCATAAACCGCTTTGTGATCTTTTCTCACTTCACAGTTCACATAATACAGGTTTAAAGTTGTTTTTAATACTCTTCTTCTCCTTTGCTGTGCTGTTGGAGGACAGCAACCTATTCCACTTTTGTTCAGCTCCTAACAGATTCCCTTTCCAGATTCCATAGAGCAGCTGGTCGCATTTAGTGACCGTCTGCACCAGTACTCTCATCTTTTTAGCATTAAAATTAATTTTCCTCATCTTGGCATGTAAAGAACCTGAGTGTGCCCCTTACCTCATTACCTGAAATTTTACAGTGGCACCAACAGCAGGGGATGTTGTGGGGCAGTTTTTTTAAAAAAATCAAAAAGAGAAGCACTGGGAGCACTAGCATCCATAGAATTTGCCGAGGCAGCCCTTACACCCCCTAAATGTGATAACAAGTAGTTCCTCCTTGCTACATGCCAGTGGCCTCTCCTGTGCAGATAAATAAAATGTTGCGCTCAGCGACTATTTTGGCTTAGAGTTTCAGGAGGGGAAAGAGAGAGATGTTTTTCTGTTTGTATCTAAAATCCACATCGAGTGTACATCACTAATTGGCGAGCTTTTTGGCAGTCTCCACATAGGGTTCAAGGACTAGATGGGCCTGCAGCTAATATACTCCCTCGGTCTTCTATGTGTATATGCAGGCATGCATCATTTCTCAAAAAAATAACATTTGTTTCAATTTTATGTATGTATATCTTTCTATCCTACTCTAGAAGGCAGCTTTCAAGAAGACAGTAAAAGCGAACCACATTAAAATCTCAGCACATAAAGAATGGAGCTTCTAAAATACTATCACAACTGTAATCTTTCTCCGCAAAACAAAACAATTCCCTGATGCGCCTTTAGAGTAAGCCCACTCTGCAGATTTAGATTTTTTTTTGCTCCTTTCCACACAATATCTAACTTCTTTCATTATTAGAATGCTGCACATCTTTTAAATATATATGTATGATGAGGTAGCACAGGAGGAAAAGTATTCTCAGAGAAATGCAAGTTCCAAGATAAGAGGAGCTTTAAAAGTCAGCAACAGCAACTTGAATTGAACCTGAAATTTTATTTAAATTTCAGGTCTATTAGCCAAGCTTTTTAAATCATATACTATAAACTATAAGCTATTAAAGCAAACTGAATGTAAAAATGTTTCATGGATGTTAGCTGCTTCTACCTCATTCCTGATTAACAACAGTGTTTTTAGAAATGTATTAATACACTGAAAGATGGCTTACTGTCTCTGTGGCAGCAGCACCTATAGTCTGGCGCACATGTGCAGGGGAGGGGGCCAAAAATATTCCCGCATGACTAGTGGGCATCAACATCAGCCACAGGGAGTATCGGGACTCTCCTTCAAGTTCAATCTGAATGGGCCAAATTAGGGGGCAGTCTTTTGGGGACAGGCCTCATTGAAGCCTACCCTGCATCACTCAGGTTCATCTCCAACCCATTTGAACTGGCAAAGGACATGAGCATTCCTGGAGAGGCCAGCAAGTGGTCAAATAATTTTTGGCCGCTGAAGATATTTTTTCTGGCCACAGCAACAGGGCCAAAGGAAGAGGCCATAGATTTGTGGCCCTGGGAGAAGCACTGCAAATATTTTTGTGTTGGGTTGTAAGATTCTTCTCCTTCCCACATCCCTTTAAAGAACTGAAATATGAACAGCACTTTAAACCTAGGGCACTTTTAAGTGCCACGCCGGGGGGAGGGGGGAGGCTGTGGCGACAGGAGGGGTGGGGTGGTGACACAAATGTATGGATGCAATGAAATATATTAATTTTGGCTTTCCCTGGTTGAGTAGGCTAAAAAAAGAAAAGAAAAAAGCTGAGCTACTTTTTAAAAAGTGGAAATAGCTTGGCTAATTTTTCAAGCCAATCAGACTTTGGACTGATACCGAAATAGCCCTTGGGTAATTATACTTTCCAAAATTCAGTGGGTCCTTTCAGCCTGCTGCACTTCTAGGGAGTGCACTAACATGTTGGAGGGTAAATGGAAAAGACTTCCTCTTTCCTACAGCTGGAGCACTGTTGCTGCTCCCACCACACCAGACCCTATTGGGTGAGCTATCAATTTGCAGATGATAGCAAATGGTTCAGTGCTGCTAAATCACAAAAGTGACTGAAAAGAGCTCACAAAGGACCTCTCTAACCTGAGCAAAAAGCTGGTAAAATGGCAAATGTAATTCTATGTAAACAAGTGTAAAGTGATGCATGCCAGGGCAAATTATATTAATTTCATGTATATGCTCATGGGGTCCGAAATGGTAGTGACTGGCTAGAAATGAGATCTTTGAGTCATAGTGGATAGCTCAGTGAAAGTGTTGGCCCACAATTATTATCCTAGCAGCCACTGTCCTGTGGAATAAAAGCTCTTATTTATATATCCTATCACTTTTAGAAGACATTCCTTATGACCTAAAGATATATTTACTTAAAATTCCATTTGGAAAGTATTAGCTTTATTACAAGATCACCTACAACACAGGCTCTCAACTTTCAGACACTTCAGAAAATAATAGTTATATTGCTGTGGTCTTTAAGTATAATCAGATAAAGTTGTAGCCTTTGAAGATAATATTTTCAAGGGGTGGGAAATTAAAACGGATAATTAATATACTTTTCTACCTACCTAGGCTCTTCTTTTTATGATGCCTTGCTATAGCAATTTATTAATACCAGTATTTTTTTTTTTTTACTTTTTAAGTCTTCCCTTCCTTTTATGATAGTATCATTCCTCTGAGCCTCCAAGTTAGACATCTATATGTTAGTGAAGATATTTCATGTTTCCTGGTATGCTTCCAGAGCTGTATCATGCAGTGAAGGTTTTATAGTCAGTGTGCAGTGCAGCAGATGTCATTCCATTTGCCTAAGTCCTGCTGACATTTGGAGATGTGGATTAATTGAGCTACAGAACGAAATTTAATTAAAATTAAATACAGACTTGGCCATTGTATCTGTTCATTTCCAGCACTCTAGTGTGTACATTTGCAGTCAGTGCCATAGTTAATTTGTTTAATCAGGATGCTATGTGGGAGAAGCTGTACTTTGTTTTAAGCTGAAAGACTGAAAGTATGGCAGGTGCCAAGCTGAGCAGTATCATCACAGTCTCTGTGAAAGGTGAGCCTGATATGTCTCTGGGAACCACTTGGAAAGAGCAAGGTATTCATTTTCTGACACAGTGGAAGAAATAGCTACATAAAACAGGCAAGTTTTCCAAATGTTATGAATTTACTGTAGTAAGGAACGTGCTCATTCAAGTTATCTTGCTTCTGATCCTGTAAATCATTCCTTACTGCTTAGGAGTCATGTGGGCAAGTACATGGTATATAAATTAATTCATTAATTCATTATTATTATTATTATTATTATTATTATTATTATTAATAATAATAATAATTCCTCTGAGACAGAGGCTTGTAGAATTTGGTGTAAGGTTGCTAGAACCCAACCACAGGCCCGCAGTACATATTTTAGATGCTGCTTCACTGATGTTTCCTGCTTGCCCATAATCCCTTTGGTCCTGACATAGCACACTTGCCATTATGCTGATCTAACAGAGGCAGAAATAGTTGTCTGCCTATTTAGCGATACTTCAAGGTCCTTTTTGTTGTCTTTCATTGCTTTAAATGGTGGGGTTAGATGGTTTTATAGCAATGAGTGTTACCTGCATTGGGCATCAAGGATGAGTACACATTGAATAAGCAATAGTTGTGAAGGCCAACACACATTCTAAATTTTGTCAGCTGATGATTCTGTAACCTACTCTGTTTTATTTTTGACAATGTAGTATTCAGTGTTGTTTATTTTATAATTTGTTCATTTGTTTCTATTTTATGCTCTGTGTTTTATATTCTGTACCCTATTTCAATACCTGTATTGATAAAGGTCAGGTTACACATACATAAATAAATGTGTGCATTGGACAATAACTAAGGGTAAGAAGGGTGAGGATATCCAAGCCCGAGGTTAGATCATGCTTCTGCTGCTATGCATTGCTGCCCCATAAAATGCTGAATGGAATGATAGAAGGAAATGCAGAAAAATAGTATAGTATCTTAAACAGAATTGGTTCATATTCTA
This sequence comes from Podarcis liolepis, assembly GCF_965112155.1. NCBI lineage: Eukaryota > Metazoa > Chordata > Lepidosauria > Squamata > Lacertidae > Podarcis > Podarcis liolepis. The sequence continues at coordinate 29,409,466 of NC_139565.1, forward strand.
ACCATTCACATTGCAACTAAGTGGTAAATGGGGAAGAACAGCCAGAATGCAGTTTCTAAAACCCTTTATTTTATTGTGCCATAATGGTGGAGAAAGTAATTGATATAGTGTGTGTGTGTACTATTTGCAGTGTGAGTATAAGTACAGAATCAGTCTCCTGTGACTCCCGGAGGGCATGCCTCAACCTGGAAGTGAGACGTTCCCCAGAACAGATAGGCAGGGTCAACTATTTGATGTGCTTCTCCGGAGATGGAGCTCACCCTACCCTTCAGGCTGGCCTTGCCTAGTAAACTATCATTTAAAAAAACACAACACAACTATTTTTTCTTCAGTAAGATAAACAGAGATAGATGTTTATGATTTGAATTGGAAGAGGATTCTATAATGTTGGGCCAACAAATGTTTTGTCCTTTGTCTAATTATGAATTGATAATTGGAATATTTATATTATTCCCCTTTTGTTTCATGTAGAGTTTGACACCTCTGGCACTTGCTCCAGAAATTGCTCTGTGGGGGTCTCTGCTGCACATGTTGGATCTGCCCCAAGATTACTTAATTACTAAAAAAAATATTATGCTGTCATTGAGCTGATGTTGGAAATTAATATTCTAGTAGATGCAACATATGCTTGTTCCCTTGCATACTTTTTCATCTTTTTTTTAAAAAAAATTCACAATTATTGCTGGTCCTTTTTCAAGATGCACAGGCTGACAAGGAACCTGTTTTCATTAAATGGTTGCAGATCATAAAATCTTCAAAGTGCAAACATCTTTAGGGATTTGGTCTGCAAAGAAAAAAATAAATTCCAAATACTGCTGCTGAAAACTATCTTCTCTTTGATTTAGTTCAGATGATACATTTATCAATCACATTATATGAACTTAATATACTGAAATGCTAAGTTCATTTTTGCTATACAGTGGTACCTCGGGTTACATACGCTTCAGGTTACAGACTCTGCTAACCCAGAAATAATGCTTCAGGTTAAGAACTTTGCTTCAGGATGAGAACAGAAATCGTGCTATGGCGGTGCAGCGGCAGCAGGAGGCCCCATTAGCTAAAGTGGTGCTTCAGGTTAAGAACAGTTTCAGGTTAAGTACGGACCTCCGGAACGAATTAAGTACTTAACCCGAGGTACCACTGTACTGTGTCAATTGCATTCAATGTATGTATTATGGTAGTATGACCGCAAACTGGCACAACTGTAGAGCCCCCTGTTAGCTACTATGGGAGCTGAAGTTCTCAAAGAAATGCCCCCTTTCAGAGATTCCATGCAAATTTTCCTTACATTGTGGTTCCACTGGAATCAGTCTTGCCCTGGGTCCCTTTTTTTGGCTGAAAAAAAGTTTTAAACTAAATTTACTTTACTTCCAAGTAAGTTGCTATCATAGGCCATGCTATATGGATGTTTTTGATTGATATGTTTTTCTTTGATCATTGCAAAATGCATTAAATCAAATTAAGCTGTGTTTCAAGCATATCTGCAAGTAGCTTGTAGTGTTATTGAAATAGTATTACTGAAAGGTATGTACAATGGAAGTAGATATTACTGGTGTTTCTCTCTCTCTCTCTCTCTCTCTCTCTCTCTCTCTCTCTCTCTCTGTGTGTGTGTGTGTGAGAGAGAGAGAGAGAGAGAGAGAGAGAGAGAGACTTACTGGTAGTTAGTTAGTTAGTTAGTTAGTTAGTTAGTTAGTTAGTTAGTTAGTTAGTGGCCACTCCAATCCCTGTCGAGTGGTGCACAAGATTTCAGGGGTATTGGCCTTCAACCAGGGTCTGTGCTCCTTTGGAGAATTGAAGATGTGGCAGAGTCTGTTGTAGCTTTAAGAAACATGGTTTATTCACATATTTACATCTGAGTCTGGATGAATAGAGTCCAGATCTTATAGCATGGTCATCTCAATAGGGTCTTGTTCCCCACAGCAATGCAGTGCTGAAATCCAAGGCACCTGTCCCAGCGTGCCTTCAGCCAGGCTGCCCAAGATGGATCTCCTTTGTTCTCCCTTCTTCTTCCCAGCACACCTTACCAAAAACCGTCTTTTCCTGTCACCTTACACCATGGGTGGGCAAACTAAGGCCTGGGGGCCAGATCCGGCCCAAGCGCCTTCTAAATCCGGTCCGTGGACGGTCCAGGAATTAGCGTGTTTTTACATGAGTAGAATGTGTGCTTTTATTTAAAACGCATCTCTGGGTTATTTGTGGGGTGTAGGAATCCGTTCATTCCCCCTCCCCCCCCCCAATATAGTCCAGCCCACCACATGGTCTGAAGGACGGTGGACCGGCCCATGGCTGAAAAAGGTTGCTGACCCCTGCCTTACACCCTGGCAACCTTCTAAATCCCTAATCTCTGTTCACACCTCAAGGCAGGAGCAGGGGGAAGGGCAGTTCTCTTGCTTTGCCAGTGGCTCTCAGTGGCCATGTATTGTTTCTGAATGGCCCTAGTTTCGCCAGGTCATTCTGCATAGGTTAGCTCAAGAATTCCACTGCAGTTTGTATTTGTCCTTTCACATCCCAAATAATCAAAATCCTACTTTTTATAAATTTATAGGGTTTAGGGTGGTCCGCCCCCAAAACATATAATACACACAAACACACACACATATATGAGACAGTAATAAGAGAGAGAGAGATAGATAGATAGAGAGAGAGAGAGAGAGAAGTGGCAGTGTTCAGGTGGGTCATGGCTTGAGCCTTTATTGTTTTTTTTCAATAATCTTAGCACAATAATTCAAATTCCTATTTGTCTCATATTCCAGGTTCTAGCATATTGTTTAAACAAAATGACCAAAATGGTGTGTATTTATTGTGGTTGTATCAGTTCATTGGTTGATGTAACTTCACAATTCAAGTACACAACTTCAGAAATATAGAAGGATGCATCTCATCAGTTGTGTCAATTCTTGTGTAGTGTTGTGATTGTGGTTCCGTATTCCTCCTGTCTGCTTCATCTTGTCTATCTTCTGAATGCAGTACAGGCAGCACAGGGGGACCTCGGTTGCATATGCTGTATCTGTCCCTAATTACCAGGGTCAGTTTTTATTTTCTGGTCCCTGTCCTCGGTAAATCACTGTCTCTCTTTTGTCCCTGCTGTTTACTTTTCAGGATACCTTATTAAAATATTGTTAATGTGGGTTGCTAGAGTTATAATTCTTCAGGGTTCAGCCTCCTCTCCCGGTCTCATAGCAATTAAATCTCTCAGTTGATGTGTGAGTGGATGCATCTTGTCTCCATTGCACATGGAACTAAATCCACATAAGTGAACAATAATGCAACATGCAGTGCCAGCCTTCCATTGCCCTCTGTTGCATCTAAGGAATATTTAGAATTATAGGAAACATATTTTTCCCAAATAACAAATTTGTTTAACTTGTTAAATCAATACAGGCTATTCCAATATATATTAATACAGCATACAGAAGATGGTGTAGAGCCTTTAGTCCAAGTGTAATGTTGGTAGACAGAAGGAGAATGATCCTTGATATAAGGATAGGGGTGTCATACGTTAAGTCCCTATTTCCATCTGAAGAGTTTGAGAATGTGTATTTGGGAAGGATTAAACTGGGTAGCCTAACCTAGCTTTGTAACTATCACATTTTGTACAGGAAGACCACTTCCTGCTAAGGATTGGTGTGGTCCGAGAGCAACCAAAGCATTTTTAAATGTATACGTCTAGCTGTCACTATTTAAAGCACATAGTGTACACATCAGTTTCTGTATATACGATTACACGTATAAGGTGAACTATATCCCCCTTTCTTCCAGTTTAGTCCATGTGCACAATTATTATATCCAGTGTGCCTGTATTTGCCTATTGTCTTCTTCCCATCACCATATCTCTTTCTTTCCTCATCATGCTTATTAGGTTATAAGCCAGTCTAACAGGGTTTCACCTGTCTTATATTCTGCATGGTGCTTGGTTTCATATTGAGTCATTTTTAAATGGTTTTTAATTACTTGTTTTTAACTGTTTTATTGATAATTTTAAAAAGTTATTGTCAACGCCTTAGAGGTTTTATTGCAGTTAAATGCTATATACATTTTGTCGAAATAAAACAAATAATAAATGACAACAAACATGGACAGTAACATTTTGCATAGATTGCCAGTTACATGCTGTTATTACACAAACTTGGTGTACACAGGCTTTATCTGCACATGTAACAAAACCCTTCAGGCTGCAGATGAAGGATCACATTTTGTAGTGCTTCCCTAATTTCAAAACAAAACAGAAGAATAATAGAAAATAATATCAAAACCTCTCTCCAAACAGTATAGCAGGCAAGGGGCTGGGCTAGATCTTTCTCCCTGATGTGCTAGTTTTCTGTTTGCAGGAAGTTATAAATATGGCAGTACATTTTAAAAATGGCATCTTTTACCTCTGGTGTGAAAAGGTACTGCTCATATCAAAACCTTAGAACTCTACCACCTCATACTGCTTCATGTGTAGGTTTGGCCAAAGTAGTATATAATCAGGGGAATTCTGTAGCTTTTAACCGGGTTCAGGAGAGGAAGTGATTGTAAGTATGCTGGATCTAGGTGGCTGGAAGTGCTATGTCAAACCAGTACATAAGCTGGGGTCAAAGGCTGTTGAAAGCCAGTGCAGATGCAAAAAGGGGGTGCAGTATGCTTCTGGTGCTTCCTCCTTCTCATATGACAGGCTGCTTTATCAAGGGCAAAGCTATGTGAAAACTATCCCTCATGAGGCTACAAATGCACAAGCGATTACCACCAGGGTTAGGAATATCAGCTTCTGGGTGAAAGCATGATGTAGCCGTACTGCATTTTCACTTACCATTTTCACCTAAAGTGGAAGTAGAAATATAACTTGGATTAACTTAGTGGTCACTTTGCATGTCTAAGGCCCAGGAGTTATAAGCTGCTATTTCCCCCCAGACATGCAGATATAAATTGATTAGTTGTCTTCCTTCAATAAATATATGTGACTCATTTACAGATCCAGCTAGAAGTAGACCTAATAGTCTACTTTGCTAGGACTTTATTTTGTGGATGGTAGCTTTGGCTAATTGATTGTCTTTCCCAAATACTCTCTCATGTGAAACTTCAGAGTTCAATCTTAGACTCCTTTTCTTGTCTCAGTGTGTTTGTGGAGTCATTAGGAGGATTAATGAGGCAGCATCAAATGAAGTGTTTCCAGAAAGCCAATGACATTCAGATAGGTGTTTCCATTTTTTCTCATCCAAGGGGTGCAATGGAGTGTTTCCCAGTGTATGGCTGTGACAAGCTATGACATTCAAAAGGGTTCACCAAATGAGCAAAATTTGCAGTTGTAGTTCCTTCAGCCCAGTGTGGAAGATGTTAGGGCTTTGACAAGAGGTATAATTTATTTGTGTCGTGTATTGCATTTAGTATCAAATATTTATCTTTATCCATTTGTCTTGATGTGTTTGTGACTTGATGTGAAGCTGCTGTCTCTTGTGAAAAGAATAGCAAAGAGTCTTCCAGATGAGCGATTTCAAGGAAATCTATGTACAGTTCTTATTAATTTGTGGCAGGAGGGTTCTAGATGTCTTTCCTTCAGATCGTGCTCTCCCCCCCCCCCCCCCAGGGTTGTTGTATGTTCCTAACACTTTACAATATTTTATTGCTGAGAGAATATTGTTTTCACACCTGTAGTGTATTTATTGCAATTTTGTTTGCTGTATGCACTGTAGTTGCATAGGTGCTACAGCGCCTACTCAGTTTTGACTGTGATATCATTTGGAAAGTAATACAACTTTTTCCAGTTTTGATTTTTAAAAAAACTACTTTAGAAGCTGAAGATTTCCCTGCATGCCTTTAAAAAGAGAAGTAAGTAAACATGAGCAAGTGTATTCAAGAACAGCAGCTCCAATGTTCACGTGGGGACCTTGCTGCATAAGACCAAAGGCCTGTCTATTCCAATATCCTATTCCCATAGTGGCCAACTAGCTGTATATGGGAATCTCATAAGCAGGACATGAGCAGAATAGCACCCTCCTCCTGTTTGTGACCACCCCACAACTGGCATTCAGAGACAAACCACTTCTGATACAGGAGGCAATATAGCCATCATGACAAGTAACCATTGATAGCATTATCCCCCAATAATTTTTCTAATCCCCTTTTAATGCCCCCCCATTGGTGGCCATCATTACATATTGCAGGAGCAAATTACCTAGTTTAACTCTGTGCTGTGTAAAATATTTTATTTTGTCTGTCGCAAATCTCCCAACAATAGGCTTCATTAGAAGATCCCAAGTTCTAGTATTATGGGAGAGGGAGAAACACTTGTTTCTATTTTCTTCTGTACACAGTGAGAACCTCTATCATGTGCCGTTTACTCACTTTTTTATATATAAACGAAAAAATTCCAAAGTCATAACCTTTCCTCATTACCCACAACAGTTCTTCCAGTGATAGGACATATATATTGGATTTCACCAAACAGAGGGAGCAGTGAACAAGACTCGGCTCACAGTCATGCAGCAAATATATCTTCCTACCATAGGGCATAGCCAAGATTTTTGTTGGGGGGGGCAGGCCTTTTGTTAGTGGAGGCAGGCCTTTTTGGGGGGGAGTAGAACCTGATTTAGCTATGTATTTTTATTTTTTATTGATGGGGGGCAGCTGCGCCCCTCTCCGCCCCCTCTTAGCTATGCCCATTCTTCCTACAATGAAGCCACACAGGTAGTACATTCAAAGCATGGGGCCTGAGAGGAGTAGAGTGATGGAGTGGCTTGAGCCAGCCGGGTGGAGAGAATAAAAAATATATGCTGTGCCAGTTCCAAAGTGGTTTTGTAGAAGGGAAATCCACAGCTGCCAGTGCTCTGCTCCCAAATAAACATTTTGGAGATTTCCATGTTTTACTACGAGTAGGAGAATTGCTAACAGCAGCTTACCACCTCGCTGGGCAAAGCTTGGAGCTTCCACCCTAGTGAAATCCCCTCACTGGTGGTGCTCCTTTCCACTGGCCAAAGCCAACAAAGGGGAAACTAAATGCTAACCTAACCCAGCCATCAACATGGTAGGGGGCAAGGTGTGATTGTACTATTCCCTGGGAGCCATGACATTGTATTGGTGGCCCTAGATCTATGCTAGTGTGAGTGTAGTACTAATGGAAACATTAAAACAACAGCAGCCAGAAACTACTCATCTGCAAAAGAAGCCTTTTGGTATTATTTGCACCACTTGGTTCATATAGTGTCATGAGGATCTATTGCTACATCACATCTTGCAGATGCAAGAAGGCTAGATGCAGTGCAGTGGTACTAAGGAGGGGAAGTAGTCTCCTGCTCAGCTCAGTTTACTACAGAAACTTAATGGGATCACATTCCACCTAGAACTGAGTCTTGAAACTTTAGCATCAAAACTGCATTAATTATTTAGAGAGAAATAACAATATACTCCATGAAAAATACATTTTTCTGCTTCCCAGAATTTTCCTCCTCTACAGGATATTAAAAAATATTTACAATGGTTTTCAAATAGTGAAATCAGATCACTAAACATAATGTAAAATACTGTTCGTAGGAATCCAGTTAAAGATAGCATAGTCCCAATGTGAACTATAAATATTTCTCCATTCAGATTTCTTACGTAGGAAGCAGTTGGAGATGACTATCAAATTAATTTTGTCTGCCTCGTTATATAATGTGCTGGCAGGATGAAGAGTATACTGCTGTTACAAGGTATCCCAAATGCAGAAATGTAGATGAGGAAATCTGAAATATTTTAGAAGAATTTCTGATCATGTGCACATCTCTATGGCTAGTGAGGCTGACTGTATTTCAGTTCAGTTTTTGTATAATGTTCCTTAGAGTAGAACCTGTTTTATGTAAGTAGTATATTTAAAAAGCTAATTTCTTTTCTCCTTTCTGCACTGCAATCCACAAAGTGTGACTAATAATAGATTTAAATTTGCTAAGTGCATTTACTCCTTTGTGCCATCATAAAGAGAATCTATTACTGTAAAATTGAGGCTTAGTTCCAAATTGCGCCATTATGAAGTTTTCTTCCAGCAATGTTTTGTCTCTAATACACTTCCCTCATTGTAATTCTATTGCAAACCTGATGTCTAGCATCAAGTCTCACAATAATTATTTTAAATTGCTACTAGGAACAGTAGTCCTGGTGGGATATATTACTACCATTCTAACAAGATGAATTTCAATGCACTTGTAACCATATTATAGAGTATTATGAAAGAAGGAGGATCTTTGAGTAGAAGGTAGACAAGCATACAAGGAACACTGAAAAATTATTTTTATCAGCCTCATTTTACACACTATATTATGTTTTATGAAGTTAATTTAAATATCTAAACTGGTATAGTCATGTGTAATAATGCATTATAACATACTCAATTATAATGTACTACTTACTCTCTAGGTGAAGTGATCTTGATAATTTTATCATTGTTATTACTGTCCTTAATATTATATAACACAAAAGGGCTAAAGATTACAGAATGTAGTCTTATGATAGTTAGAAACAATTGAGAATTTAAACACACTAATTGTAAGTCTTTAGACTTTTAGCATTCCAGATATTTTTATCCTTGAACCACTAGAACATTAACGCATCATCAGAAGTGATGCAGTCCCTGCCTGAGGACTTACAAAGGCCCATAACATATGGAGGGCAGTGAGTGTGAAGACTCTGTGTGCACCAAAAGGTCCCTCAAGGCCAGGTATGTAACATTGGTGGCAACGATATCTGCCCCTCAGGAGCAATACAGACTTGGAAGCTTCCTCTTGCTATACAGTGGCTTATGTTCTTGTTTTGCTCTTGTTTTGCACTTTTTAGCTACCCTGAGGTGGTTTTGTTTTGTTTTGGAACAGTGATACAGAATACTGTATATATATTTCCCTGTGCATTGCATACTTACTTGCAATCAAGCCATTGCATCAAACTGCAGTACATCACCCAATCATTATAATCGTGGTGCTGCAAACCTGTACAAATCAGTAGTTTTAGCTTGCTGGTGTCTTCCAGCCCATATGTCTCTGACCAATCAGCTGTCAGCCTACTTGCTCCCAAAGTTCCTACATGTTGTTGGTCTGAGCACCTGATACAGGGGAATAGGCAGAGGACCAATGAGCACACCACCCAGCAGCCAAAGGGCACTGTTTATTGTACTGAAACTGTTTACAAAGTCATTAGGGAGATAACTTTTTGGTGTCACAATTATCTTAGTTTATTACCCTAGCCCTTCAGCACATCTTGTTGCCAATGATGACATCAGAATAACAACAGCAGATAAAACACAAGTCAGCAATGACTGGGGAAAACACAGATTAGCCTGGTGCTAAAATAAGATCTCTGACCAAACTGCAGGAGGCAGTGGAAGATAGGAATGCCTGCCGTACTCTGGTCCATGGGGTCACGAAGAGTCGGACATGACTAAACGACTAAACAACAAAAATAAGATCAGAATAGATAATAGGCCAAGCTTTCTTGGAGAGAGCATTCTCTCAACAAGGCATCTTGTAAGGTATGCATAAAACTTTCTAATATTCTGTTCTATGTAGGAGAAATAAAGTTGTGCATTATAAAGAACTAGAATAATTTTTGCAGTTCTTATCACAATATATCATCCACATGCCTACACTGTCCCAGTTCCTGAGATCCCAGATCCTTCCTATTATACTTTCAGTATTATGCCTTGAGATGTGCACAGCTCTCTACTCTCTACAGTTTCCAAAAACCTCTCCCTCAATGCTTCTAATGCTGTGCAGCAGGCCTTTTTCACTACGACTTATCAGTGATGAAAACTATTCACCAGAATTGAAATCCAACAGAAAAACAGACCATGAGGTTTTTCTCTCTCTCCCACGTCCCAATGCAGTGGAAATTCACAGATAAAAATGAAAACTTTTCAAAAGATTATTCGAAGGGCAGCGCCATAAGCAAACCATTTTTGTAATTCTTTTCATAATAAAATATTGATATCTTCTTGGAACTCATCAATGAGTCACCACTACTGGGGCTTCTAGGGCATATTGTACTTGAAACTTTTATATTCCAAATGTGTTTGGAAAGCTAAGCCGCAGGAAAGAATGTATTTCTCCAGAACTAATGGAGGACACAAATTCAATCTGTAAATGGTCCACATTGAGTATAGTTTTATATCGTATCCAGCATCAGCTGCAAAGTCATTGCACAGTTCTCTTATGTTAGAAGAAATGTAATGGGATAATGATTAGAAACAGGTGGTGTCTTCAGTTTTTATTTTGTGCTTTGTTCACTTTTGAACATATGATAGGTCTCTACGAATATATTTCCCTCCTCTTGAATTACATTATGTTCTGTCAATCCAGTACAATACCATTGATCTAGAAGAGGATATTAAAATGATGCTGCTCCAAGGATGTGATATGGAAAAAAATATGTTGTTCGTATTTAATTCATTTTGAAACTGGCTTTCAGTAAAGTAAGAAAAGAAAACATACTTTATCATAATGTCCCAAGCACACTTATACTTTCCTATACTGTACACATTGTATAGTACATACTTAGTTTGTAGCTGCAGTAGGAGTGGGTGGGGAGGAGAACAATGGAGCCACAATGAATAGGTGAATGAGCAGAATCAATTTAAGACAGACCCATCAAGAGCGAATCAGGAATGCCAGCACACAAAAAACCAAAAACATTTCCCCAAACTGGCACCTAATCCAGATCCATAGTGAGCCATAGCAGAGCAAAAGCAGCCATATACCTGGTTGTAAGAGTGGGCAAGCTTGCGGAGGCCCTGATGGATCAAAGCCATCTTGTCCAGCATCCTGTTCTCCCAGGGGCCAGCCGGATGGCTGCATGGCTGCATGAAGCCCACAAGCAAGCCTTGAGTGCGGTTGGTATTCAGAGGCAATCTGTCTCCAATATTGTATACAGCTGTCATGGTAAGAAGGCATTGAGAGCCTTATCCTCCGTTAACCAAGCAAATAATCAGCCCCTTTATATATAGGCCCAGAGCAGACCAAACTGAAGAAGTTTCCGTAGATGAATCCTGCATGAGCTGAGAAGGTGGACAGAAGCCACATTAACTCGTTGCTTGAAGATAGTTCCAGCCCAACCCCAGTGGCCTGTCATTGCCTGCTGTCTTCACTTTATTTTCACCCATTCTGGAATTAAAATGGGGGGGGGGTCCTATTGAACATAGAAACTCCCTTTCTGTGCAAAATGAATAAATAACACACATAACATGATCAATTACACCTCATTCTTTAGATAAATATCTAAAGAATCTAAAGAAAAATAAGCCCTTTTCAAACTGTTAAATAGCACACAGAATGGATATACCATGGTGCTTCTTGTTCCTAGTCCTGATCTCCATGTTTTGTATACAAGTGATCTGAAACCTTACAAAAAGCATGGTGCTTTGTCACCTGGAGAGAGCCTAGATGTATACAGCTTTTATGCTGGATTTGTGCTGAACATGTGGAGTTTGAGAGGAGATAGCAACTGTGAGCATGTCCACTTGTTCATTCCACAAGAAAATCAGCCATGCAAAAGGGACTATAGTTGCTTGTTAGATCATGCCAAATTAAGTGTTCCAATAGCTGGCATTCTCTCTTTATGGAATGTTTACATCATCTGCACTTGTTGATGTTACTTTCCTTTCCACCCTGGTTTTCTGTACTTCATGGGGCTTTTTCAGATCAAGTTAGTGTGGGTAGCCAGCAAGGCTGTAGACTGCTGGATAAATGTTTAACAGAGGAGAAAACCTCTGGCCCATGAATCTGATTTGGCCTCTAAGGCCATTTTGAGCAAGACATGCCCACCTAGCATACACCTGACAACATATATGAGCAGGTAAAGGCAGGGCTTGGGAGAAAGGGGGGGGGGCTTATAGAGAGAGATTTGTAGGTACTACTGGTCAGCAGAGCTCTTTCAACAGGGCTATTCAATTGCCAACAATCAGTTGGCACATTGCGAATGGGGCTGAAAAACAGAAGTTTTGTGTTTTCTTTTGTGTATGGACCTTAAAGAAAATGGTGGACCTCTTTTGGCTTACCATTCATGTTTGTTACATAGAAAAAGGAACTGGACATCTGGTGTAACAGAGCTGAATCATATCTTGGAATGATAATGTAGTCCAGAGATTCACTTTAAATATCATTCAGGATATTTTGAGGGGGCTTGTGGGCAGAATGTTGAATATAATGAATAAATATGGTGAGAAATCCCTGTGTATTTTTAAATGTAGCAAGAGAATACAATATCTAATTCCAGTTTGTTACTTGGCCACAGTGTATTATCCCACCCAGCCTTGTCGTGGTCTTTTCAGTTTGGCTGTACTTGCCTTTTTTCATCCTTTCATCTCTACCTCCTGCTCTTATCCTTGGAGATTTCAGTATTAACTCTGATGATTCCTCAGTATATTGATTTCTCTCTCACCATCTCATTTGATCTCAACCATCAATTCGCCTTTGCAACTCACAACTATTATCATGTCCTTGATTTTATCCTTGCCAAATATTCTTCTATGTCTGACCTCTGTTTTTTTGAATTTAGCTTCTCTGACCATCACTTAGTCTCTCTTTTGACATCTAAAGTAGAACATGACAGACAAAACTCATACATTTTCCATCAAATCTTCTCCCTTTCCTCATTTTTCTGTCACCTCCCTGCCTTTGAGGCATGTAGCCATGGAATCATCCTTTGACTCTTCTTCCTTATCTTTCTCTTGCTTAACAGTAGATGTTACTGTTTGTTTTCCAACATCACAAATTTGTTCTTTCCTTTTGGTATCTATTGATAAGCTCCTAGCACATGGTCTTAATACCTTTCTACTAGATTACCAGTGTCACCCTCTCCCCTCCTTCTGAACATTCTCTCTTGCTAGAATTACCATACCCAGTTCAGTCAATAAGGAATGACTTCTCTGCTGATCTCACCTTACTCTTCCATCACTGTTTTCCTATCTCTCTTTTAAGTCCTTTTCTTTAAAAAAAAATCAGCTTCAACATTCTAGTCCTTATTTTTAAAGCCCTCCACATGTCTGCCCCAATACTTATTCTATCTCCTCACCTTGCATCCCAACTTGCAGGCGCAGTCTCAGTAAGCCAGTGGTCACCAGGGTAAAGCACAGAAAGCAATGAATGACATGACAACCTTTTGGGATTGAAATGGCCACCACTTTATTGATTACAGGTGTAAGAAGGCCTAGGCCTAGGCATTGGGTATATATCCTGGATCAGCCAACTCGGTTGCTGACCGATAACTTTGTCAGGGTCAATCCTGGTTTAAGGATCCTCATTTGAAGCACATCAAATATGGGAAACTCCTCTAGGACACCAGTTGGGGAGTTATATGACCCATTAGCCCCCATCTGCGGATATGGACAGAATCCTTCCCCTTGGGACCCCTTTAGTGTCCTCATACTTTCATCTGGAGGAGAAGGGGGTTAAGGCTCCTTCCCATTCCTGCTGATTAGACTAAGGATCCAACCCAGCCTTTTTCCACCAACAACTTGTGACAATTGCTGTGACATAGACAAAGCTACCAGATCGGCTCAATTGGTTTGTATATAAATTCCTCCTTGGCCCCAAACATGGCAACCGATACACTCCACAGCAAAGTCATATGCACACATTGCTAAATATATACAGGATGGGAAGGTGGAGTATTCAGCGTTGACTGTGCTGGTGAAAGGCAATGCTGCTGGCTTTTAAGTTTTGGAGGCAGACCTGAGTGAAGACAGGCTTACTCAGGTCTGTTTCAAAATTCCCATTCTGCAGTCTAAATGCTAAGGTAAGGAAGTCCTGTCACTCCAGGCAGCCAGCTGGTGCTGATAATACCGGCCAGTCAACCGCACATGAGGTCGTCCCCCCCAGCTCACCTACGCTGCTTCTGAGAATAGCAAGTTGTTTTTGCTCCTTCTGCACCAATCAGGTTCATGTACTGCTGGATTTTTCCTCCTGCTCTTACATTTCCCTCATATCATCTGCCCCCGCCCCCAATTCCTCGGGCTGCCTCCATCTCCCTTTAAAGTCTCTCCTCAGAAACCTCTTATTTAACGGACTTTCTGAATCATCCCAGCCTCATTATCTGTTCTCCTCCATTTCCCTGACTCTTCTTTTCCTCCGCTAGCTTGCTATTAATTGTCAACCCCTGAAGTATTTTTCAGCTAACCTATATTATTAAAAAATACTGCAATTTGTGTGAGATGCCTGCTGTTGCAATAACAATATACACAGACCCTATCTATGTACTGTGTGCATAATCACTTTTATTTGTGTGACTTGGGAAGGTTGATACTGTGTGCTGCAGCCATAATACTAACAAATGAGGTGAACTTCCCCCAATAGAGAAAAATTAAAGGTGCCATGTTACTCTCCACCAAAAGTGCTTTATAACATAGTGTTTTCACAAAACCTATTGTGATCTAGATATAGAATAAAATACTTTGCCTACCATTGTTTCACACTATGAATTTACTAAGTCATCTAAAATCACCTATCAAACTTTGATACCATATTTTACAAAGGCTCTAGAGCTATACTGCTTTATATTCTTGGACCAATGTTTTATTTGTTACATTTTTTATCCTGCATTTCACCCAAGACATTTAGGGGCAGTTCTCCCCTCCCCCTTTTATCCTCACAAGGTCACTTCATGACTGTGCAGGCTTTTGCACCCAAGTCTCCCAATGCTGTAACAACTACACAACACTCTTCCTATGCTTAAGGTTGTTGTTGTTTAGTCATTTAGTCAGGGCTTAATCCACTCACAGTGCAGGTATGGCGGCTGCAGGTTAACAGTTCTCATGGGGCATGATAGAAATCTCTATGCATTTTTATTGTATTTTAATCTGTTTTTATTGCAGCTTATGATGTTCTGATTGCAAATTCTTATAAGCATTATAGAAGTGTGGGACAGAAAGTAATTAAAGGGAAATGGAAGCTCTTTGTGTGCACCCCATGTCCCCATTCAGCTGTTATGCATGCCTGGGAACCCAGTGAGAAGAACTGATGGGAAGAAGGGTTTGTACAGCTCTCCCACTCTCCCAGTGGTTTGTTGCAGCACCTACATGCAAGCACACAGGTCGTGGAGGGTGTGAAAGTAGAGCTCTATGGTTTCAGGTGGATCAGTGAGGCCAGAATTATTATATCAGGGCCATGTTTCAGTACTAGGGACTATTATAACATAAGATGGAACACGGTTCCGGGAAACTGCAAATGGGAAAGTGCTATTGTGTTCAGGTCCTGCTTGGAGGGCTTCCCATGGGCATCTGCTTGGTTGCTGTGAGAACAGGATACTGGACTACATGGGCTGCTGACCTGATCCAGCAGCCTCTTCTTATGTTCTTATTTCAAAAATATGCCTGCAAAGGAAAAAAACAATTTTTTTCTTGACTGGACTCAGTGCAGGATTAAACCCTGTGGAGGCCCCTAGGCAGTTGAAATCTCAGAGGTCCCCTCACATTGAACTAAGAAAGCTTGATGGTAATTTTCTTTCAAGATCCTATCAATTTTATTTTGATTTATTGACACAGGACCCTTAAAACGCGTTGGGCTCATAGGCCAGTGCCTGTTCTGCCTATTTGGTAATCCAGTACTGACTGGACTTCATTTCCAGTGTAGCTAAGACTTCATTGGTCCATACTATGAATCTCAGCTATTAGCTTTTTAAAGTTGGTCAAACTGCTGTATATGGTGAATTCCACTAGTACTTTACTTTTTCCAAATGAGCTGATTGCAAAAGATAAGTGAACTTCATGAATAGCCCTCTGAGTATGAATAAAGTTTTTCTAAAAATGAAATTGCACAGTACTGCAGAAAGGACTCTTAAGTGCTAAATAAAAAATGCCTTAAGAGTGAGCTCCTGTCTTTACCTCCTGGGACTGATCACATCCTTTGGCTTAAAACATGAAGTAAGCTTTAATTAGAAGTGAAAATTATCTTTGAAATGTTTAAGTGATATTTATTTATTTGATTAAAGTTGGAAATAGATTTATCTGCTTGCTCATAAAAACAGAGAGAAAAATATGTGGGTTGTGGTATTTTTGTTAGTACAGTTCAATCACACAAGACATTTCTATTATTATGCTAAGAAAATATATGGTTCTAACAGTTTATGTGTCTATTCCAGATTCTAATATTTCTCAATAGATTATTTGTCCAGAAACAAGCAAACTGAAATTTAGTAGAGCTGAAATACTGGAAATTAACTGCATGATGTATTAACCCAAATAATAATGTTCCTGACGTAGGGGAAAATGATGGAAATTAAACATCTAGTTATGCGCACTGTGTCTGCACAATGTGCTGCATGCACCGCATGTGTTAGAATTTCTTCTGAGATCTTTTTTTAATCTTTTATTCATAGCATTGCAGGTGATGAAAAATTTATGCCTTGAGTCTGGCATTGAAATTAAATGCAAAATGAAAACAGAAGCAGTTTATACTGACAGCTTAAATATCTTTATCTAGCATACTGTTATGCTATAAAAATCACTGGGTGACGACTTTTAAAATTTCCCAAGTGCAGAAATTGAATGGTTGTACAATAAAGAATAATGGTATATATACAGATCATAACAATAAAGTTGTATATCATTAATAATCAGTAGGGTTAAATAATTGTAAAGATTTTCATATATATAAGTAATTTTAAGCTTTTTTAATCCTGTACACCCTGATTGGTGACAAGTCATATAAAAATCCCAGTGGCAGAAAAGAATTGATTTTATATTATATATAATGAGTCTGATATTTTCTTATATGTCATATACAAAGAGCACATCTTCCTGAAACCTGAATGTAGTCATCTAGGGAAGGTTAATTATTCAGGAGATGCAGTTCATTAATCAGAATTTTCAGTATGTTTATGCTGTGTAAGAATGTCAACAGTTGATCCTATAGACGCATTTCTGAAGTAGATTTTTAATCTAAAGCTTTCTTAAGGCATCCTTAAAATGCTCACTATGCTTGAGTTTTTATCAGCAGGAGTATGATCATAAATTAACTGGCTTTAAAGTTTTCCTATTAACAGGAGGTGTTCAGTAAATTGTTCTTTTACACAATTGCCCTTGCTCTGGGGCTTTTTGGTGTTCTGGGAATTTTGCTGGTGGAATAACACAGAACTGCTAATTCATAATGCACATTAATAACAAGGACATGATTGCGGCTATCTTTAGTGAACACTGCAGTGTGACACATCTAAGAATTGCATAACTTCATACAATCAAATTAAGCACATCCACAAAGGAGTTATTTAGCAACTTAATAAAGAGAGTTGGAAATATTGGGTGTCTGGATGTAATCAAATAAAACAAATGGCCGGTTAAAGTCTGCATATTGAAGGTTATAATGTGGTTCTTACCATTTTTACCTCTAATTTCTGATTTGTAGCCTTTTATGTAAAAGTAATGTGTATAGTTCTGTAGATAACTGTATACAGTGTTAATTGTCCTAAAAGTGCTCTGAAAATGTATTTGGTTCAGTAATTCATTTGCATTTTAATGATCTTCACAGCATAAGGTTACAGAATCAATTTGATAGACCTATGACTCTTTATAGCATAGTGGGTAAAGTGCTGTGATACTTTTCTTGTTTCATAGCATTCATAATGCCCATTATAGAAAAGTAGAATACATATACCTTGATAATTAGTAGCAACTTGTATGTAAATCCAGTTTGCATTTTATAATTTTGCTGTATTAATATTCAGATGTTCTATATTTTGAAATATAGGGCATTTTAAAGCAAACCGGTCTCTTAGCACTCAGGCAGATTATACTGTTGTGAAGAGATGAAATACTTCACATTTGATCAAATGGTTTGCACTATAACTTTTTGTGAAAACACCATTATGCGAAACAAATACTTTTTAATTGTATCTGTTGTCCAGAAGATATACTTGTGTTTTTGGGGAACAGAAATCAATGTGCTAACTTTTACGAACACATGAAGTAACATATTCCACTGTTTTATATCAACCATTTTAAATTTTCTGTGTAACATTTCTCTCATTTCCTTTATCATATACAAATTTAATATCACCATGAATAAATCTAAATTGTTTGCTTCTTTCTTCCTAATTCCTGAAGCAATGTAAAAGCCTAGAGAGGTTTGAAGTGACAGGATTACAAGCAGTCTTTTGCATACATGGCCTTTAGGGAAGAGCGGCTACCTTGCATCTAATAAACAAGAAAGTGAATTCGTTGAATAATGAATTAAGTGGCATAAGTTGTGATAACAAGGAGCAAATGTAACTTCAGACGAATGGTATTTGCTTTGTGTGGGGTTATCTGAGAGGGCTGAAGCTCTGCCAAGAGAGATCGAAAAAAGGCTCATTATATTAGGATGTTCTTTTGCAGAACACAGCTTAAAATGATCTTGCTTTTTTGTTGTTTGTTGAACTCTTGTGTGTGTTTCTATCAAATCAGCCATCTCCACCAGGGGGATAACAATGATTCTTTTAGACCTTTGCATGTTGTGTAAAATGAAAACTCCTAGAGAGTTTTAGATGGGTCAACCAATGATTAAATAGAGATGTCTAATTGGCTGATCCATATTAGGGTCAGCAGCTGGTTACAGGATAAAAGCTTGTGGTGCCCCACTTGCATAGTTCTGAACCAAATTAAATTATTAATCTATTCTTTGCTTCAGTGTAGCTTCACAGGGATTCCTAACCTGCCATGCCAAATAAAACAGAACTACTGCTTTACATTTTCATTATGACGAATTATGTTTTAAATTGCAAATGTTCTCCTGTTTAGCTTGCACTGCATAGCTCAGTCTGGGTCTAGAATTCACTTAGACAGCATTGTTTCTAAGGTGTTTTGTTAGAATGTGGGTAAATAAATGTAAGGCACAAACTTGGCTGTTGACTGGAAATCTGGATTGTGTCCTGAAAATGTCAGATTGTAGCACTTTAATGGGAAATATATCACGAAGACTGCAGTCCTAAACACACTGACTTAGAAGTATGTTTAAATTATACTGAAACAGTATTCAATAATACTATTTATTATTCCTATACTGGATACTAGGTCATTACCAGGTAAAAATGTGGTTATGATTATGATGCCAGTGTTTTCCCCCTTAAACAAGAGAATACTTTTTTTAAAAAAAGCAGTGAGTTTCAATCTGTGTATTGTTAAAACTTGCAAATTAACTAACAACATAATCTTGAACTAGTAATAAGGAGGCAAGTTCCTTGAGTTTTGAGTCATTATAGCATTGCCTTTATTTTGTCTTTAATTAGTTGAAGCTAATGTGCATGATCTAATAGATGGAATATTGTGCCTTAAAAAATTCTGTATGGTAAATTGTTATGATACTAACACTTTAATATAAACAGCTCAGATGAATCTGAAGTTATAGTTATTCAGAATTGTCAGCTGAAAACTGTTACAGCATTGTTCCTTTGGACTGTATTTTGAAAAATATTTGCTGTATGTATTGCCAGGTGCTTGTTTTATATTTCTAATTAACTGACTCTAAGACATCTGTTGTGAATTAGTAGCTGATCATCACATTACTGTGTTGTTGCTTAAAAAAACCAAACACCTTTTAAAGTTTTTTAAAGTTAAGTTTTTCTTAACCTAAAACTCATTCATTTGACTATTTCATATTCAATGAAGCCACAATGTCAGCAAGACTTCATAAGTTACAGAAGGCACTAGAAAAGGATGTGTGAGTGACTTAACACATCTATCTTTTGTGGTTTAGGGTTAATGTTTGAAAGAGCAACTTGAGCATATTCCCTGTGGCATGAAGTGTGAATTGTACCCATTTTTGGAACTCGCTATTTTGTCAGTTGTGCAAGCTCCATCTTTGCACATTCCCTTGGAAGTTCAAACATGATGGATACATATATGAAACTTACTTAAAATGCTTACTCTCCATCCATTGCAGCACTTACTGCAAAGCTGCCCTTTGTTTTTCTAACTATCTGAATTTACTTTCTGCCATCTTTATACTTTTGCTTTTCTTTTGGGTGATCTCCATACATCCATTAGTAACACGCCATCTTGAAATGATAATAGAAATAGTGTCAGGAGCAATTTCAAGAGAATATTGGTAGCTCTCTAGCAATATGATACTGTTTTCTCTCCTTCCCTCCTCTCAAAAAAGGGCCCCAGAGTGATCAGGCAACAGTGGCTCAAAGGGGCAGAATTGCACTTCACTAGGGCCCTTATTGGACCATTTAGGAACAGAACAGTTGTCTGTATATAAATTAGATCTTAACATGGCTGCTCCTGGCCAATTTGCAATATATACAGGATGTATTTTATTTATTTACAATATCTGAATAGTTTTGCAACTACAGCCTTCCTAAAAGTGGCTTAGGAATCTAGAAACTAGGGAATCAAACTGAACAGCTTTCTAAATATAAACACTGCTTTAAAAAAAAATCAGTTGAACAACCTAAAATTTTTTGATTGTCTTGAACTAGACAAGCTCCAAAACATAAAAACAGATTAATTTGAGGATGATAAGAAAGGGAGTTGAAGGAACATTTCATGGAAAGACAGGCCAGGTAACATAAAGGTGATGAGAATCTGTGGGATTTGAAGGAAGATGAGCAAACTTTTCCTCCCCAAGTAAGAAAAGGGAAAGGCGCTGAGAAAAGAGGCCCCATTGAAAGGAAGGTTACCATGGGCGGACAACGGTAGTTGTCAGTCAGTGTGCAGGTTAATAACCACCCCTCCTCACCTTCTTACAGTG
This sequence comes from Podarcis liolepis, assembly GCF_965112155.1. Classification (NCBI taxonomy): domain Eukaryota; kingdom Metazoa; phylum Chordata; class Lepidosauria; order Squamata; family Lacertidae; genus Podarcis; species Podarcis liolepis. The sequence goes on from NC_139565.1 coordinate 29,430,120, forward strand.
CAATGTATCCTTTTGGCCTTGTATATATTCTTCATTTGTTACATTGCAAGCTGCTTTGGACACAAGCTGGGGAAAAGCAGCATACAAATAAATGAATTAATGAAAGCGCTACAGATGGGTGACTTCCCCCAGGCTCACATTTGACTGGAACATAAAATAACCCAAGCTGCCTCCAAGAATCGCAATGTAGCTCAGCAAACAATATGATTTCAGGATTTGCATAGTTGAACTGCAATGGTGGTATAATCCCACCATGAGACAGAGGAGGAGCTACCGTAATTGCAATGGCAGTACCCTATGAACAATAATTCCCAAGGAACAGTTGCCTTTCACCTCAGTGCAGAATAAGATATCCTCTTACTTAGGACTAGAGCACCACACACTCATCCTAGCAGATGAGTAAAAAATAGAGGATTGGGGAGGGATTTCAGGTTAGGAAAGTATGCTGTAAATTCTTCTGTGGCTAAGGATACCTGATTCAAGGGTGTGTTGCTCAACTCTTATCTGAGGTGAACTCCCTGCAGGATTGTGCAAAACAGTTGATGAGCCTCTGTAGCACTTCCTCAGAGTGCACTGTTTAGGCTGCATCATCTGTAGCCTTTGCAAACATCTCTTGGGTAATGTTGAACAGACCCCTTTTGCTCCTTGAATACACACCATCTTCAGTCAAGCTGAAGGCATATGAGAGGAGCAGGGCGAAGAATAGGCCAAAGAGGGTTGCAGCAAGAACACAGCCCTGTTTCACAACACTCTTTATAGGGAAGACGTCTGAAGATGAGCTGTTATATTGGATGGTGCCATGCATGTTCTCATGGAAGGACACAATCTTCTTGTGAAGCTTAGGTGGGCATCCTGTCGAGCAGTATGAAGAGTCCTCTTTGGCTGAGGAGGTCAAAGGACTTATCTATGAAGGCAATGTACAAGGGGTGTCTCTGCTCTTGGCATTTCTCCTGTGGCTGGCACAGTGAGAAAATAATGTTGACTGCTGATCTCTGAGCTTTAAAGCCACATTATGACTCAAGATTGAACCTGTCATCAAGTGACTATAATTTGCTGAGATGGGCTTTCCCCACAATACTGAAAAGGGAGATCCCACAGTAGTTGTTACAGTCATGGTGGTCACCTTTGCTCTTGTAGAGGGTCACAGTACTGGAGTCGCATGTGTCTTGAGGCACAAATCTTTGCTCTCAACATTGCAAGAGGAGGTCGTGGAGATTTGTCATGAGGGAGGAATTGAACCTTTGGTTCGGATTTCCAGCACTTTTGTTGGGATTTCATCCTGTCCTGGGGCTTTACCAAATGCCTGAGAGTTGATGGCGTTCTTCAGCTCACCACATTGCTGTCATAAGAACAGCCTGCTGAATCAAGCTATTGATGGTCTTGTCCTCCATTAATTTGTCTAATCCACCACTGCTTCTTGTGGGAGGGAGTTCCACGGTGTAACTACGCACTGTGTGAGGTAGTACTTTCTATTTTCTGCCCTGATTCTTCCAACATTGGGCTTTGTTGGATATGTTACTATATAAGGGGTTATGCATGCAAAGAAAAGGGACAAGAAATGGTTAAATTAGGGGTGCTGGTTAATTTTTGGTGTGTTTGCCTGCATCTGCAACTGGTTAAGCATGTGAGAATGACTCAGCACAATTATTTTCCACTTCTGCCAGCTGCTTCTAGGCTGCAGTCCTGGGCACATTCACTGGTAAATCTTATTATTTCAAAGAAGTCAACTTCCAAGTAAAAACATATAGTCCTGCAGTCTGACATTATGCAAGCTCACAATGTCCTGGCTCCCATTCCAAAACATGGCAAAAGATGCTCTTACTTGTAAGGAAGTGGTCTTTATTAAGGCAGAGGAATGGTACAGACACAAGCAACAGGAAAAGAGCTAATCTGGTCCCAGAGCTCTCAGCACGTGTAGGATTGGGCACACCGTCTAGGTGTAAGGGCTGAGGTATGAGTCTTCATGAGTCAAATATCAGGGACAAGAGGTTTAAGACTGCACAGGAGCTCAGAACTTGTTCCATGCCCACCTCACTTACAAGACTATTCCGGTGGGAATGTTTGGCTTGCAAGCGGGCATTATGTCTAGATGAATGAATCTCTTTCCTTCTCTTGGAGGCCTCGCTTTGTCCTAGGAGAGAGTGATGGACCATTCTCCCCCTCTGCATCCTGCTCAGCCAGCCCAGGCTGTAGCCCAGAGCCCTTTCCAGACTCCGAAAGCACTCTCCCCCAAAGGAGGGGAAGGAGCTGGGGTTCCTGTCTCAACATTGAAGACAGGTATGTTCAGAGGGCAAGAAGGGCTTTCATCTGTTCCAGCCTCCTGCTGTTATTCCTCCTCTTCCATCCCAGGTCTGAGCCTACAGACATTGAGGGAGTCATGACACATGAATGCTCAATATGCAACAGAATAGCTAAAAATGTAATGTTATACAGTAATGTTATATAAATAGGGACGTGGGTGGTGCTGTGGTCTAAACCACAGAGCCTAGGGCTTGCCGATCAGAAGGTTGGCGGTTTGAAATAGGTACCGTTCCAAGGGGAAGGTAAACGGCGTTTCCATGCACTGCTCTGGTTCGCCAGAAGCGGCTAAGTCATGCTGGCCACATGACCCGGAAGCTTCCTCAGCCAGTAAAGCGAGATGAGCGCCGCAACCCCAGAGTCTTCCGCGACTGGACATAACGGTCCGGGGTCCCTTTACCTTAATGTTATATTGGTATTGCAGAAGCATCACACTAGTTTAATACAGAGGTAGAATTAGAGCAACAGTAGCATCTTTACACAATTATTGTTATATATCTAACCTGATAATTAACCTATTCTATTTTATTATTGTAAGCTTTAAAAATTATTTCTTTGTTTGACTTTGACTCTGAGTCGCTTGGTCTGATCATCCAGTACCTACATCCACCTCAGAAAAGGTGTACAGTACAAAGATATTATTTATTTGGAATGAAATGTTGGCAGTGAGAGGCAGGCTTCGTTTAATCTATCATGTATGTGGCAGGAATCATGCATGTAATAATATAAAGGTGAGATATCTTGCCACACTGGTGGTACTTGGGAATTGGAAGACCCCAAACCATCACAATTTGGGTGGGCAGTGATGGACGGGCATTTTATCAAGTTCACTAACAAGAGATGGGGAATGCAATTTTTGCCAGCTCTTCTTCTAGAACAGGGTAGAAGATTAGGGGAGCAGCAGGAAGAAGTGCAGATTGGTAAAAATGATACACTCTTATGCCTCTTCTGTAGCATAATAAGCAGATTCTTTTTTTAGGAATCTGTAATGAATATATAGAAAACTTCATTGTTTTCACTCTTTGTTGAAACTCTAAAAGAAAGTAATTTTCTAAAATAATTTCAGAAGCTGCACAGCAGAATTATCAAAGTCTCAAGGAGGGCCCTAAAGGAGTGTACCTCTAGTTTTTAACAGAGTACATCAGAAGTACAGTAGTTAAGATAAGGGTTTTTGTTCATATTTTTCTTGTTGGCCACGACAGTTATTTGAATGAATTTAGAACTAGGAAATCTAAATTACATGAGCATAGTAAGCAACTCTTACTTTCAATGAACTAAAAGCATTTTGCTCACATGAATTAACCAAGCATCTATTGTAAAAATGGTGTATCTGTATTTGTACGATGATTTAGTAGAAGGTCACTAAAGACTACCATATTGCCACAATTTTTTACCTTCAAAGAGTAGATGCTTTGATGCATCTCAGCTGAAGACCCAGGGAACACTAACTTCAGCAGAGGGAGTTACTGGTAGGACAGAATCCTATCAGGCATGGAAGGATCACAACAGGGAGGCCAAGGTCTTCGAGGTGTTGGTCAGAAAAAAATAGTAATGAGGTCTAATGAAGGCTGGTTGGTCAGATCCTGTTGTCCTACAGTGTAGAGGCTGTGAATACTGAGCTGTGAGTGTACTTTGAGTCCAGTGAAGCCCCACCTCTGTCGTGAAAAGTTCTGGAGTGCAAATGACAGCTCCTTCCCTCCATGTTTTCACTGAGCTTGAAGAAGTCTGAAGATTGTTGATGGAATGCTACTCAATTAGTTTATCAATTTATTTTTATTTATTACTTGAAAATCCAATTCGTTTTTGTCTTAATCAGTACGGTCCAGGCCCTCCAAGTGTCCCTATTTTCCAAGGTTCCTGATTTAGAGAAGCCGTTCTGGTTTCTGATTTGTTCCCGGAATGTCCCACTTTTATTTAGGATGTCCCTATTTTCATTGGAGAAATGTTGGAGGGTATGGAGTTATCTGACCTCCAAGTCATCTGAAGGCAATCCTGTATAAGGATTTTTAAAAAAAGTTTAATGTTTTAGTATGTTTTTAATATATGTTTGAAGATGCCCAGAGGGGCTGGGGCAGCCCACTAAGATGTGTGGGGTATAAATAGTAAAATTATCATTATAGAATGGGATGTCTGTATTTTCATCAGAAAAATGTTGGAGGGTATGTAGGATCAGATTCACCAGTTTATATCATTCAGGTAGTGAATATTAGGCTCCATGTGCACTATAGACCAGGCATAGGCAAACTCGGCCCTGCAGATGTTTTGAGACTACAACTCCCATCATCCCTAGCTAACAGGACCAGCAGTCAGGGATGATGGGAATTGTAGTCCCAAAACATCTGCAGGGCTGAGTTTGCCTATGCCTGCTATAAACTAAAAACAGTACCATACCTCTTTAAATAGTCATGGCCTCCCCCGAAGAATTCTGGGAGCTGTAGTTTGTTAAGGGTGTTGAGAGTTGTTAGGAGACCCCTATTCCACTCACAGAAGTACACTTCCCAGAGTTGTTTTAACAGTCATCCCTCTTCGGAATGTACTCTTGGAGAGTTAACATAAGGTATGCCACAGCCGTCCTTAAGCTACTCTTATTTGTATTTATTTATTTATTCATTCATTTGAGCAGGAAGTAAACCAGCGTGTGTAAATGGATAATGTGAAAGTCACTGAGTGCATTGTCTGTGCCATCCAGGAATTCCCCTGCACTCAGGGAGTTCCCATCTGGCAAATTAGAGTAGCTGTCTGGATGCTTTGTAATGCCTGGGCAGTGGAAGACAGCAAGAACAAGTGTATTCGTTTACTTCGTTCAGCTGTCTAACCCATTTTTAGATGTGTATGCAATTTTCCCTATAATTTTCAGATCCACAATTTGCTAATCATGTTTTGAATTGTAGCAAAGCAAAACCATTATACTAGTGCTATTCAAACAGAATAACTAGATCAAAAACAAAGTAAAATCTTTACAAAGTAATGTGGAAACAGCTAAGATAACTTTTAATATGTTTTGTTAATGATACAAGGAGAAGAAGCTGTCAAACATTTTTCTCCTGCAGAATGCAGCAGCTAAGGGAAATAAAAAAATTCTCTAAATAGTTTGTTTAAATAGCTACAGTGATCAAAATCAATGTCTACAGCAAATATTTGAATATTGGGATCAATTCAAATAATTGCTCATCAAGTCAAGAAGATTATTGCACTGATAAATTACTGTAAAAGCAAAGAAGTGTGCCTTAAGTAGAGATATGTTATTTAAGACTGAACAGAAAATGGAGTATATTGCATTGGAATTATAAGTTAGAGAAGAATGTTAGAATTCAGTCTGCCTAGTTTGGTAACTCTTAAGAACACAAAGGACTTGCAGAAGTTATAGAAAGAAAATACTGTTTTGCAAGATCCTATGATTGGGTTGTAGCCAACTACGTTCTACCCAAAATAGACCCATTGAAATTAATGTAAGTTCATTTCCATTAACTTTAATAGGTTTACTTTGATTATGACTGATGTTGGATACAACCCATTGTGGTGGGAAAGGGGGTCCACTGCTCTGCTGGAGTTGCAATAATCACCAGACCTTTCAGACCATGAAGCTGCCTTTAGTCCACACATGTATTTGGAGAACCACTTTTTAATTTTTTACCATATATTTTATGCTGATAGTACTGTTGTTGTGATTCGTCTTAGATCAGGTTTCAACCCAGTAGTCAATTCAGACTAGCCAATTAAGAATTATAGTAATATGTGCTATTGTCAGGTATTTATGCTGACAGAAGACAATTGGTCTAGCCTGGCATAAGGCAACTTCTAATACCTTTAACAGGAATAAAATATAAATGGCTTCTGATGAAGGCCTGTGCCTGTGACAGAACTGAAATTGGTTGAGTCATTTTTACAGCCTATGTTTTAAATAGTGAATGGGATATCAGGGTCCTAATTTTACTTCTGGTTCGAATTGATGAGGAAGAATATACTTCATTGAAGAGAACAGCATTATAAGGTTATACCACCTTGGCATGATTCTTCCTCAGAATTCAGAAGATACAGCAGATATCATAAAATCCTCAGTTCTAAGGTTCTGAACAGCTTCTAAAACTATCAAAACTTTTTGCTATGTGGTTATGTTCATTTTTTATTACTGTTATGTAGTAGCTACATGTTTACTGAGCCTCTCTCCAAGAGTAGACCTTGGTCTTTGCCTTCAGAGGAAGATCCAAAGAATAATATGCCCCATGGGGCACTCTTCCAGGGACACTGCTAGTCTTCTTCTTCTATAACATTAAGATTGCTAGCTTGCTCTTGTCCCTCTAATAACAACTTAATATTTCAATTTTCAGGGAAGAGTGCCCCATGGGGGCATATTATTCTTTGGATCACTTGCTGTGATCCGTTGTTGAAATCACACAACAGAGGCTGCTAAAACATTGAAATTAATCTTACTTTTTAGCATCATCTACATAACTGAGTACTATGCTAGATAAACACAAGAAGAAATGATCTTAGGACAGGTGTGGGGAATCATTGCCCCACCAGTCATTGCTGAACTACAATTCCTATCATCCCTATCATCCCTGGCCACTTGTCATGCTTACTCAGGAAGATGGGAGTATAGTTCACCAACACTTGGAGGGTGAAAGTTCCCCCACATCTGTTTTAGGAGGCAATTTCCCCTATTTACTTATGTACTGGTGCTCTAGTAGAGAATTTGAATTAGCAGGGGACCAATTCTGTACAAGCTTACTCATAAATAATTCCATCTCAGTTCAAAAAGAGCTGGAATGGGAAATCTGTGACCCTCCCATCATTGACCATTGGTCATGCTGGCTGGAACTGATGGGAGCTGGAGCCCACAAAACATGTGGAGGACCTCAGGTTTTTGCTGCAGAATGTACTATCCCTGTAGAGGAATGTTGGGGTGTTGTGCCCCACCTCCCCCCCCCCCAAGAAAACCCCACACAAGGTACCTTACAAAAACCAATATAATACAAAGCTAGCTTTTTTAAAAGCCCTAAAAGAGAGAAACATGCTAACAAACATAATTTAAAACCAAGAGTGCAGCAGCAAATACTTGGCATTCAAAATTTGTTTGCATCTTCTTTGTTTGGTGGTAAATAACCTGCCTTATTCATGCTTGAATGGAACCTGAGTAAATATGAAGTGTTTAGATTTTTCTTCTTTTTTTAATATTCTGAGGTACATAATATTAACTTTTTTAGAAATCTGTAATCTGAAGGAATATGAAACATGGAAGATATTTAATCTTTTGAGTTCAAAGAAAGCTAGGTAAAATAAGAAATAAATACAGCTTATGTGCACTGACATTGCAGAATAACAGGAGCCAAGTAAAAATGTTGATAACCTGATGATTTACAGTGACTCTTGACTTCTGTGCTTCTCATAGTCTAAGGGAAGAAAAGACTACAGGTCTGGGAGCCTTTTCTGATATAATGTTGGTAAAAGAAAACGCTAATGCAGCCTGATATCGCTGCCAAATTAGTAGTCACATTACTGACTTTTTCCCTTAAGAAATCAAATGAGGTGGATTTAGCCTGTGTATCTTTGAGCAATAATGGACCATTTCAGAGAAGTTGCAAAGTAAGACATTGAGATACAGATCAGGGGTGGAGCCCCAGGGCCGGATTAGATTAATTCCACTTTCACATCTATGCAAAGCACTGTTTTGAATTCTGTTCTCAGAAACCTACAAAGTGGCCCAAGTAATTCCATTTCCACTTATACTGATAACATATTAACACATACCATTTTTATTATTTGTAGTACATAATTTGTGTAAGAGCAGGAAGATATTTGAACAATAGAACAAAAACTTACACTGACTACTATATTATCAGCATTTTCAATGCGTTAGTAGTCAAAGTAGGCAGATTAATTTACTTATGGTAAGCTAAGTGCATTCTTGGCTCGTAAAGGAGAATCGTTTGCTCACTTAAGCCAGATATCCCACTTTTGACGGCAAATGTCATTGCCTGGATTTCCCTTTGACAGTTTGGCAACCCTGTACCCCTGTTATAGTATCCATTTATTTGTCTTGTTTTCAGCCAGATTAATCCATTCTGTTTTGACAAGTAGACTGATGGGTAATTGATAACTGTGATAGACACAAACAGAAGAGTTGGATACTGAATAATTCAGCACTTTTCAGTATCAATAAGAGAACAGGTTGAAGAATTTGTGTCTCTATTTACACTTAAACTAAACTAAGTCAGCCCAGACATTTATGCTGCCAGTCTATCAGAAAATCAAACAGTGTACATTCGGTTTCCACCCGACAAAATGTTTTATAAGCTTGTAACAATATGTGTGAAGCTGCCAGAATAATAAATAGGTACAGCAGCCCATGCATGCTAATGTTATGTTGTAAGCAGTTTTGTTGACAAGTGCTAATACTTCTTTCATACTATCATCAAAAGCAGCTAATACAACAGCCATTATTTGCTGGCTTTCCAAGCAAGACATGATGGATTGTGACCTTAATATGGGTTAGCCGAGTTTTGAAAGTTAAACAACTTGCAATAAATCATAGAATTATTACAATGCGGTTTAATTGGTTAAGGACTGTTTATTTCCTAAACAGGGTGAAAAATTTCTGTTTCGGCATTTCTAATTTGCAAAGTGCATTTTCATTATGAATGGCAGTTTAATATTCTGCTCTTTTGTCATGCAAAATATGCAACACACAGGCAATCTATTAATTGGACAAAAATGCATTGCAAGCGTAAATTATCCTTTATATCATCACTTGTGAGCTTTTACATCTATTAAATGTGCTAAATGGTACATACTACAGAATCCAACATGCAGGTTAGTCTTGAAACTTAATTCAACCTCAAGATTATTATAATGACCTTTATTTTTGGCAAAGTAAAGTAATTAAGTAATTGTAAACACATAGGGCAATTACCTTTTCCTTGGTGAGTATATTTTATTGACTTAGCAGTTTTGGGAATATGTGTAGTTTTATACTGGTATTGTTCTGGCATTATTGTAAGTGAATGTTCTTGGCTTCCTTTTGTTTTCTTCCTAACAAATTTCAGAATAAAGTTGCATTCATATGCAAATAGAAAATATTCTAAAAACATTTTAAGTGTATACTGCAGAGAAGCTGGTAAAATGTGGGCTGGATGAGGTAACTATTAGGTTGAACCCAAAGAGTGCTCGCTAATGGTTCCTCAACACCCTGGAAAAAAATGACAAGAGGGGTGCCACAGGGTACTGTCCTAGACCCATTGCTGTTCAGCATCTTTATAAATGATTTGTATGAAGGAATTGAGAGGATGCTCATCAAATTTGTAGATGACACCAACCTGGGAGGGGTAGTGAATGCCATAGAAGACAGAATTGGGCTTCAAGATGACTTTAAGGGATTGAAGAGACAGGAAGAACCAGCTGCACAAATACAAGATGGAGGAAAATCCAGTAGTACATGTAAAAGGATCTAGGGGTCTTAGTAGACCAGAAACCTAACATGAGTCAACACTGTGATGCAGCAACAGCAGCAGCAAAATAAAAAAGAAAAAGAAGGGGGGGGAAAGCTTATGCTATTTTAGGTTGTTTCATCAGAAGTATAGTGTCCCAATCAAGGAAAGTAATCGTCATGTTCTATTCTGCCATGGTTAGACCACACCTGGAGTAATATGTCCAATTCTGGACACCACAATTTAAGAAGCCTATTGACAAGCTGGAACATGAGGTGGGCAACTAAGATGATCAAGGGTCTGGAAACCAAGCCTCATGAGGAACGGTTGAGGAAACTGGGTATGTTTAACCTGGTAAAGAAGAGACTGAGACAATATATGATAGCCATCTTCAAATACCCAAAGGGCTGTCACATGGAGAATGGAGCAAGCCTGTTTTCTCCTGCTCTGGAGGCTAGGACCTGAACTAATGGATTCAAGTTACAAGGAAGGACATGCCAACTAAACATCAGAGAACATTGGAGAAATGTTGGAGGGTATGGAGTTATCTGACCCTGAGCCATCTGAAGGCAACCCTGAGACCTCGGGTAAAGGGCAGTATATAAATTCTAATAATAATAATAATAATAATAATAATATAGGGAAGGTTTTTTAAATGTTTATTGTTTTATTATGTTTTTATATATGTTGGAAGCTGCCCAGAGTGGCTGGGGAAACCCAGTAAGATATGTGGGGTATAAATAGTAAAATTATCATTATGGAATGAGACGTCCCTATTTTCATTGGAGAAATGTTGGAGGGTATGTAATTGTATTCGGTTGAATTAAAAAAAAGTGAACTGGTGGATTTTCTCTAGAGCCAAAACAGGTCTATTCTAAATGGAATGAATTGTCCTTCTAGGCCAGAGCTTCAAGGGAGGTGGTAGGAAATATATCTATGGAGATATTTGTATCTCAGGTCTGGCACTGTAAATTAATGTCTGGTGAGTTTTTACAACATTCAGTGCTGGGCATGAATTGAAAGCCTTCTTTCATCAACTTCACAGTTTCAAAATTGGGGGCATGTATAAATATATAGCGTAACATTGTTTAAATATAGCAATGTGTCTGCTGAACATTTGCCTTGGTCTTCAGAAGACCTTGTGTTGCTCGGCTTCATTCCCTAGCTGTCAGTGGAACCAGCATATACATTTTTTTATGATGTATGCGCTATTCATGATTATGCTTTCTTTGACCTAAACACCACTGTTCTCAGTGGGGCTTGCAAGTTGGGAGATCATGTGACAGCACCTTACCACCACTCAAAACTTCCATATTAGATTCAATCTCTAGATTCTAAATAGCAAGAATTGGAGGTTTGAAGGGTGAATCAGACTTTTTACTCGTTATAAATCTGCTATAAACCTATTATACTTTTTGGAGCTGTGCTGTTTCTTTCTACTTTTGACCTTTCAGGCTGTAACACTTTATGGTTTATATTTTTCATTTTTTATTATTTGTTTTCTTTCATCTTGTTATGTTTGCACATTTACTTTGTAATAAATTTTTTAAATGTATTTAAAAATAAATAAATCTACCACAAACGAGATGAAAATGCTAACCGTTCCCCACCCATGGGGGTAATGTTCTCTAGTTGTCTTACCATTGGCTTACAGAAGCTTCACTGTAATATTAAATACTACTGCAATTTCTAAGTGGCATCATTGGAGAAGATTTGGAGGTCTTGGGGGCTACAGGGGGCAGAGAGGAAAGGGAAGGCCTGTAATTTATTGTGTAATGAGGGGGGAAATCATAGACTGTCAGCCATTAAGTTTAAACAAACTTTCAAATGTATATCCTTAGTCTTGAGATGTGAATGGACAATTTTTTTCTATCTTGTTTTAAATGGATAAAAACGTAAATTTAAAATGCCTGACTTCCCATATCCTAAAAATGCTGACATGTGTGTGTGTGTGTGTGTGTGTGTGTGTGTGTGTGTGTATACACACACACATATATACACACACACACGTATATCTGTGATTTAGTAAAATATATGTATATAAATTGATTAAGCAGTTGAATAGTAAGAAGGTGGGCTGCAGGGCTCACATTTGCTGAAGCTGAGTTAACTAATTAATGTTTGTAAAAATTGTGGGGTGCTTTCTACAGGAGTAATGCTCCACCCTAGCAGTTTTAAGGTCATCGTTTTTCTTACTGTACCTTTAATTAGATATGGTAATTACATTCTTGAATATGTGACACTGCTACATTTTAATTCTTTTTGTGTTCCTTAATTTTGAACCCTGCATTTTGACAGCTCAACCTTTATGATTAATGCTTTAAAGGAACCCCTATATGGCTTGCCTGTTAGTGATATAATTTTGTGCAGGAATGCCTGGGATGTTATGTTGAACTGATTCACCACCCAGGTGGCTACATTTGGACTAAATGAGCTGTGAAGGGTTTCATCTCTGCCCATCAGTGCCTTCCTTCATGGAGCCCCACAGTAAGCAGCCACAGCATCAACATGATTTGTCATAACCCATCAATAGAAAATAAATTATTACCATTCTCACTTGTCAATGGGCCTGTCTCCACTTCAGCTTGCCTAATGATTAGAAGCTCAAAGGGAACATTTCCAGCCTTTGTGGAGCATGATTATGACTGAGCACATTACTCCCCTATGCATCTTGGCCAGTAAAAACACGTAGAGGAAACAAATTAATTGGATGTTTGTGCCAATGATTAGACCATTATTGCACATGAATACTGGAGCATCTTCTATTGCTTTAGCAATATTAGTGTGTGCTCCTTTCAGGGTTATAACATATCTATCTACAAAAGGAAACTATATGAAAATATAACTGATTAAAGTGATTTTGGCAAGATAAGAGCTTTCAGGAAGAAGGTAAAGAGAAAGATACATGTATTTAGTAAATATAAAAACACTGCCCATGATCCAGAGGAATGCATTAGGATTTAGTGGTACATGGTGGTTCATTGCCTGCACAATGGGACTTCCTATTTCTGTGTCCACTGTCCTCCAATCTTCTTCATGGGGCTTAGGGAAACCAAACTACTGTAATGGAATTACGGGGCGTGAGGAATACAGGGAGAAAGAGGGAGAAGAAATCCCATTGTGCAGGTGGAAGCCCTTGAGCAGGCATCCCAAAACTCGACCCTTCAGATGTTTTAGGACAACAACTCCCATCACCCCTGACCACTGGTCCTGTTAGCTAGGGATGATGGGCGTTGTAGTCCCAAAACATATGGAGGGCCGAGTTTGGGGATGCCTGCCCTTGAGTGAACTGATAAAGGATTGGATAACTCATTTTTTTAAATAATAATTTTAAGCCCCCCTTCCCTTCCAGTAAAGTAAAATGGAAAAAAGAATGTTCATTTCAGATGGTGTTGAATTCATGTGTTTGTCCTAGTCATTTTAAGAGATATCTTGTAAAGAGAGTAAAAAAATAATAATTAAAAATACCATAAAAGGTTGGGGGGATTTTCCTGGAGGTGGGGCAATTTCAGAAGCCTTTGGGGTGAGATAAAGGTAAAGGTAAAGGGACCCCTGACCATTAGGTCCAGTTGTGGCCGACTCTGGGGTTGCAGCGCTCATCTCGCTTTATTGGCCGAGGGAGCCGGCGTACAGCTTCCGGGTCATGTGGCCAGCATGACCAAGCCGCTTCTGGCAAACCAGAGCAGCACACGGAAACACCGTTTACCTTCCCATTTATCTACTTGCACTCTGATGTGCTTTCGAACTGCTAGGTTGGCAGGAGCAGGGACTGAGCAACAGGAGCTCACCCCGTCGTGGGGATTCGAACCGCCGACTTTCTGATTGGCAAGTCCTAGGCTCTGTGGTTTAACCCACAGCGCCACCCGTGTCCCTTGGGGTGAGATAGAACCTATCTTATCAGCATTTTAATGCATAATATGCTTTTGCTGCAATATATTTGAGGTTAAACCACAGATTAAGTGGATTACTAGGTATCTTCTTTGTCTAGCTCCATCACCAATTGATTCTTTCTGTCTGTAGTCTTGCCTCTGCCTACAGTCTTACTTCCTTTAGATACCCTGATTCTCCGTCATTATTCTGGCCTGTCCACTTCAGCACCATTCTATCACTCTTCCTTTTTCACATTTTTGCCAGCAGCATGTAGACATTCTGGGCCTTTGGCCTCTAAGGACCAAAGCAAGTGGTCCATTTCATTAGCCACTTAATGCCTCACCCCCATCTCCTTTGCCCTTGTGTTCTGAGTACTTGAATATAATTATGGGGGAATGGCTTATCTGGAGTGTGATTTGTAATTAGGATCAATAGGTCCAACATTACTAAAATGTTTCACAGTCTCAGTGGCTCCTGATCATGAAGGTCTAGATTTCTTAATATGATTTTACAAGCTACATGCAGAAAGAGATGTGTCACTAACCTTTATTAACAAAACACATGCTCTAACAAGACTAGTTATTGCACTGTATATAGATAATCAGTTGTTCTTTTTCTGTCATACTTCAATTAAAAATACATCTTTTGTCCACTTTTAAAATTGCTCCATTTTAACATTATTGTATTATCTGGAAACACTAGAACATTCAAATCTTTTAAGAGGTTAAATAAATTGTATCTGTACATATGCATACATACTACAACACTGATTTGGGTTTGTCCAGTATCTGCAGTTGGGCAGATAGAGATATCAAAATATTCTATAGCTTAACTGCAATTTCAATACTGCTACTTTGCATCAAATATTTTAGCCATAATGAATTAAAAGTAAATTTACTTTTTCTGGCATTCCAAGGAATTATTTTGTGTTTTGAATTGTTTGGCCCTCTGAGGTGAAATAACAGCATAAATATCTTGCATAAAAACCAAGATCATCACTCTTTTTCACTGCCTATCAAGCTGTTTGTGCTTAACCAAGCATTTATTTATCAGTTCTTAATGGTAAGGTCATACAAGGTTACTACACCTGAGAGAAAAATATGTTAGACAGGCATTCTAATTAATCACAAGGAGGGTTCAAGAAGGTCTAGTTTCTGCATGTAGAAAAATTTATGAAGTCTATTCCAAGTGTGGATCAGTAAAACGGCAGCTAATGCATTGTTTATTTCAATGTCAGCTTTTGGGGACTTAAGCTTGTCATTCTGTGCTTGAGCACACAAAGAAAAATATATAAGATTTGTCAACCCACAATGGATATGTGTCATAACAATCCAGGGAGTGGTTGATGGGGCAAAAGATAAGGCTTCAACCGTAAACTTGGAACTATTTGACCATCTCAAGTGTTGCCTATGTCAGGCTTCCCCAACTTGATGCCCTCCAGTTATTTTTGACTACAACTCCCACCAACCCTGACCATTAGCCATGCTTTCTGGGGCTGATGGGAGTTTGATTCCAAAACATCTGGGAGGCATGAGAAAGGTTGGTCTGCTCTGATGGGAAGCAGCTTTCCAGTGTCTCAGGCAGAGACATATTTTACAGCACTTGCTATCTTTTAATTAGAGATGACAGGGATTGAACCTGCGGCCTTCTGCACTCACAGTGTGAGTTCTTCCCATGGTCCTGTGGTTCTTTTCCTCTGAATACATGTCTTACTCTACTGAATCTGGATTTGAAGAACCAGCCTTATGTGAAGCACAGGCATCTGCCTACAGTCACCCTGCTATTATTTCCAAATTAAAATCGAAACAGCTTACAAAAATGTAGTAAAATGCAGTGAAAAGAGCTGGATAAAACAATTCAGCATAAAACCAGGGAGGCAGCTGAAAAGAGAGTGAGCCAACCAAACATCTCTGGGGAAATAGTTTCACAACCTGGTTCCTGTAACAGAAAAGGCCCTGTCTTGTATCACAGCCAGTTGTAGTTCCAAAAGTGGTGGTTGGGAAGGGTTGTATGGGAAGAGGTGGTTCTTCAAACAGTCTGGTCTCAAAATGTTTAAAACTTTGTAGGTAAGCAGCAGCACTTTGAATTGTACTTAAACATGAACTGGCCGGGGGCCACCAGGTGGCGCATTGGAAGATGGCCGACAATAACATCTCTCCGACCCACACGAGGTAATTAAGAGGCTGCTATGGGAAGTATGCAGTCTTCCCGCCCCCCCCCCCAAGGAGATGGGGGGGACTGCCTTGCCAGCGGTGTCCATAACGCACCCCCGGATTCGAAAGAAGGGGGTGCCCGGTCACTTGGCACAAGCCCTCGGTGAGGTCGGCTCTTCCTGACGCTGTCTCCAATCAGCGTGTGCTGGTTCGCTTTAGCTCGGAAATATAATTGGAAACATATAATTGGAAAGAAGCTAAAGCACATACATCAAACGAAGGTCGGGAGATAAGACTGCTGATTAATGGATCTCTGTGACCGGAGCGACGGATAGGACAAATAAATCAAGTGATGAACCACCATTAAGAGACTGGTATGTTTGGAGTGAAACAGAAGGGGGGTGGAGGAAAAAACTTTTCTTTTCTTTGTCTTATGTGAATATTAATAACCCTCCACCCCAGAAAGAAGATCGTTGCATTTTATTAATCACAAGCAGGAATTCAAGAACTGTGTGGAGTGAATTATAGATCAAAGAGATGATTGGTAAACAACGGAGAACGGAAGAAAATTTTATGACGCAGCTTTAAATGGCATCTCGCTAAGACAGGCTTGTCTAAGAAAGATGAGGGGAGGAGGACCAGGATCATCGGAATGTGAATGATGATTGGAATGTGATTTTAACCTGGCAGAGCCCCCCTGATATACTTTGCAAGCCTGGGAAAATTAAAGGACAGACCGAAGATAATTTTTTTACGGAAGTGTGGAATGGCGGCTGTCCCTAAGTGATATGATCTTTGGAGAGTGTAAAACCCACACAGAGGATGTTTGTTTCCAACCCGCTTGTGAAGATTATCAGAGATCGCAAAGAAAGGAATATATGATAACAACAAGAAGATGAACAAAGTAATAAAGATACTATCTGGATAGAACTGGATAGAACTGTTTAATTAAAGCAGCAATATAAGTGATGCTTGGACCCCCGTTCGGAGCTTGAAGTATGGGTACCCCCAACAAATTTTAAAAATCTGGCTGTATAATTTGGAATTAATGTGATTTGGAAATAATGTGATTTGACTGGCCTGTTAATAAAAATAATTTAAAAAAAAAAAAAACATGAACTGGCCAGTGCAGATGAAACAGTGACCAGATTGCTCGCATTGATCCACTTTCTTATAAAATATGGAAACTACCTATAAACTCACGTGTCTCTCCAAAAGTTTGAACTTTTGTCACCTGGATTTCCTGAATCACTTTCCTTCTTTTCTTTCAGTCCTATAAGACGTGCTCTACCCACACAGATCCTGGATTTCAACAGATATTCCATTAACTAAATTAAGTTCCCTGAACCTCTGTCTCCTTATAGCTCCTCCCACTCACACACCATCCTTGAGCCCTGAGTGGCTCTCAGATGCCACTGGCATTCCAGTCCTGTCCCTTCACATTTCTATATAGATCATAGAATCATAGAGTTGGAAGGGACCCTGGGGGTCACTTAGTCCAACCCCCCTGCAATGCAGGAATCCTGCCCACAGCTGTCTCTGGGTGGGCTTGAACCACCAAGCTTTTGGTTAACAGCCAGACACACAGACCCATTGTGCCACTATGAAACAATGGATGAACATGCATAGCCTGTACAATTAAAAAAAAGTGATGGTAAATTTTTACCTAGCATTTTGGAATAAGCACAATAAGAAATCAAGAGCAGCAGGTGTATGGGAACTTGAGTTAGGGCTTAACACTGGCTCAGTCAACAAAACTGAGTGCCATTGGTCTGTGTCTTGACATTTCTGGGAAGCCAGGAACATGAATGTGAGTGCTGGGTCTCCAGAAAGGTATTATACTTTGTTACTGTGAGAAAATAATAGGTGGCATGCTGTGAGGAAGGATGGGATGCAGAGGCAATGGGATGTAGCAGGATGAGACCATTCACATGTGAGTGTGTGGGCTTAAAGAATGTTGTGAAATTGCCTTATGACATATGTATTCAAGTACATTGGACAATATTAAAAGAGAGAATTTGCCAGTGGTTATATGAATTCTATTTTTAAAAAGCATTTGCAACACTTGCTGGAAGCATCAATTGACAGTTTACGGAAAACTCATTTAAATATATATTTAATTAAAATGTTTTCTTTTAATAGTTCTTAAGCCTTTTGATGCACAGACTGTGTAATTACGGTCTTTAGAATGATTAGATAAATGCTTGCTTTATAATTTACTTTTCCTGCAACTGTGTTTTCATGCAGGTTATCTTTATCTTGGGAGGCATATTTCATTTTGTGTCAGTTTACCCTCCCCCTCCATCTACAAAATGCTTTATCTGTGGAATATGTTTAAATATGCATGCTACTTCTACTATTGGATAATACTGTAATAGTACTGTTAAAATCAACCAAAGAAAGGCAAATTAGTTTGTTTTTGTTACAGGTGAAACTAAATTGTTCATTTGTTGGCCAAAAGTAAATTACAGACTAGCAAAAATGACTAAAAATGTGGGTTGGGTCTTTTGTGTGAGGAAATTACCTGAAAAATTACTGCATTAGGTACACTAAGCATGGTATTATCAGAATCTGGTTCACTGCCACAACATAAAGAGAGAGCTCCCAGCAAATTTGAGAAAATAAGGAGGCTACAGAGGAAGCAATTAAAAGAGATGCCTTAAAAACTATAATAGACTGTTCTTTCCTCAGCGCTCGTGCACTCAAAGATACCTGGGTTCTCAAACTTCTAGAACTGTACCAAGCACAAGCTATTTTCCAACTTTTCCTTGGATGTTTCCCATCACAAAGTTTGCTCATAGGAGATTAATTCTGAGAAACATTATGTAGCACAGAATAGCATTATTTTATAACATTTCAACAAAAAGCAAGAAGATGCAAGAGTGAGCTATTCCTGCCTTTGTTGCCTAGACTGCTAATGTGTTCTTTTAAAAAGTAAGCTGGGATGCTTAGCCATGTGACTCAGACAGCCCCTTCAATGTTGCATTACTTACTTACTTACTGGATGTGGGGATCCACAGTTAGGTTCCTCATGCCACTATTAAGAAAAACATTGTTATGACCATTGTTTAAAATAATAAAACTATTCTAAAACAATTAAGAATACAATAACAAACTTTTAACTTAAGAAAGGAGGCGTGTGTTGGGAGACAGCTTGCTTAAATAATTTATTTTCATTTGTCACTTCTGTCACATAACAACTCAAGAAAAAGGTATTAGTGCACTTACACTATAAATATAGTCTTCTACTGTGCTTTGGAGTATTTTTATATCTTGGCAGCTGTGTAGCATAGGAAAGGCAGGGAGTGACACTGAGGTCCAGCTCTGAGGGCTTTCTGGTGGTTCCCTCACTGCCAGAAGTGAAGCTACAGGGAACCAGGCAGAGGGCCTTCTCGGTAGTGGCACCCGCCCTGTGGAACGCCCTTTCATCAGATGTCAACGAAACAGACAACTATCTGACTTTTAAAAGACATCTGAAGGCAGCCCTGTTTAGGGAAGTTTTTAAAGTTTGATATTTTATCGCTTTTTATTGTTGTTGTTGTTATTCTGTTGGGAGCCGTCCAGGGTGGCTGGGGGAACCCTGCCAGATGGGCGGGGTATAAATAACAAATTATTATTATTATTATTATTATTATTATTATTATTATTATTATTATTATTATTACTCCTGTAATGCCGCCATGCTCCAAAAGATACCTAGCTGTTTCCATCTTTCAGCATTAGTGAATTACTAGCATGGATCTTTGATACAAAGACCAGTAGCACATATTTCTGTAGCATGATGGGCTGCAAGACAGACGTTTTCAGAGATTCATTCATGTTGTGCTGGAATATCTTTTTAAATGGTTTCCATACACAAACACACACACACACACACACATTCTCAGAAAGGTGGTCACTGTATGATGAGTTGCATCTTCACAACCCTTGCATGCACCAAACTGTTATTCATCTGTGCCTGCTCCAGAGTAAAGGTCAAGTTCTCTGCCAAAATGTTCCTATCATTCCACCTGTTTGAAATAGTCAAGTGATGACGATGTTTGTTGTGAGTGATGTTCATTTATACTCAAACGATGATGATATTGTTTCTTTCATTTACGAATCATTTCCTATGAAACATCATGAAGTGATTTCACAATACAATAAAAACATAGATGAAACAACTCTATCTATAGAAAACAGTTTCAAGTTCATATACTGACCAGGATGAAAATATTGGAAGAAGGGAGTCTTCAATAGGCACTCAAAAGAGGACACTTGTCTGATATGTAACGGGAGTTTCACCACATGTCATGCGGAACAGATCTCCTGATAAGACAGTATCTGCAGGATGTCCTCCTTTGAAGAGTGCAGTGATTGGTAGCAGGATCCTTCAGAGCTGAGATTTTTGTCCAACCATTTTTACCCAAAGGACTGTATGATTACAGCACTTTGTTTTATGCAGATCTACAAGGATAAGTGGGTCTTACAGCCCAGTTTGCATTTCTATTTTCTTTTTTTCTGGAGTTCAATCCATATGAATTGGGAATTTTTACTTCACTTCTTGTTCAGTGGATTTTTCAAAAAAATACTTTTTAGTTCTCTTGACTATAACCTATGTCTAAAGAGAAGCTGATCTTTCAGATTGTTTACATACGGGAGGTTGCTGCAGAATTATCGCAAAGGCTTTCAGAAATTGTTGTTTTAGACAATAACCATATTTTAAATTACTGTTCCCAGTTAAACATCGAGTATTCTCCACCGGAATGCAAGGGCCTTCTATTGCCGTTTCCAGAGAAGTTTTTGTCCTTGAGCAGCTACATGACCCTTGATGTCCATGTTCATTTATCACTGTGTATTAAATTCTCATTCCATTGGAATCACAACACTGCTGAGTCTTCTGCTTGAGCACTTTGTGTGCCAATCTCTAGATTGGCAAGTTTGCAAACCATCCATATGAGTTTGCATCCGGAATCGACAAAGAAGACAGTGGTGTTGCTTATTTGTAGCTGTTGTTGTTCATATGGTCCTCTAAAGGTCATGTATTCTGCCCTCCATTCTCACTGTAGAAGCTTGACCTCTATGCTGCGGCTCTAGCATGGTCAAGTAAGCATGGAATAGGTTGCATGTTCCATCTTGCTGAAACACATAGAGTGCTGAAAGTACATTTACTCTGAGAAGGAGGCAGGAGTGGTCCTTAACTTCAATGCTTCTGAAAGGTTCTGTGCTATAGCTTGCATGTATGTATCCATAAACAAAGGACCACTCAAATAACAACAGTGCAGGGAAGAAGTAGCTCTACTGAACCCTTCCTGAGTTTTTCAGGATCAGCTCTCTTTCCTTACAAGGTATTGGTATTTTATATAAACATATAGAACCACCCCTATCCTGGGGCCCTTCATATGTTTTGGACTACAGCTCCTAACAGCCTTTAACCATGTTGGCTGGGGCTGATGGGAATTGTAGTCCAAAATATCTGAACACAATCAGGTTGAAGAAGGCTGATATAGATCATAATGCTATCAAAACTGAGCCCATGTGGAAGAGCTAAACATGTGCTTAAGACTCACCTATTGAAATTAATGTGACTTAAAAATGCTTTACTTTGGCTGCATCATACCTGTTGTTTGTGGCAAAATTATTTCCACCACACTCCTGTTAATTAAAGTTGTTGTGATAAATTTTTCATAGCATTTGCACAGCATGGTGGCTACTTTATTCATAAACAAGATATTCAATAATGGCACCATGACATGATCCAAGCATCTCTAGTACCAATTTGGACAGCAGATTTAATTTAATTTAATCTTCAAAAATTCTAATTTAATCCTAAATAAATATTGTGCCAGTTATAGATTTAAAAAACATCTAAAAGCCACATTGTTGTTAATTTGAAATAACACTGGTTGAAAGTTGGCTGTCTGACTGATGGAGACAGTATTTTAAAATGAATTCATTCATATTACTTGAACTGGTACATCACTAATTTTTTGCCAGCTGCTGCTGCCAAAATAATGGTTATGCATTTTGGATATGCTAATAAAGGCATGTTCCATTCTGGACATCTCTTGAGTTATAAATGTTGAGTCCCATCTTCCATTTGAACATAGAAACATGCTTTTTATTCATTTTGGAGCAGTAATGATAATTTGTTCCCTTGACTCCTGCTGTATGTTATGCTTTTGGGTTACTTTAAACTCAATAATGCAATCATTTCTAAGAAACATGCAAGTTATATTTGATCAGTTTCCAGTATTTCATAATCCTGTATACATTGGCAAAACTGGGCACAAAATATGTGCATTTTAATTTTGGGACGGAAAATGGGTCCAAATGTGATCTTGGGGACCAATATCAACATAAGAGCTATCATTCAATAAAGGACGCTGAAAAGTAATTGGCCCTAATCCAGCTTCAGTTACAGGCAACTAGTCATGCATAACAATTGGTGGCCCTAGCTGCAGATGCACTTCCCCATTGGCATAGAAAGATGCATCCAGCCGCTTTAATGGGGCTCAGATGGGGATAGGCATCCAGAAATGCACCATCAACAGGCACAGAAGGCTGTTTCTGCATATGGATCTCTCTTGCTGGGCGCAAGCAATACCTTTTAAGTGAATGAACAGATTTTCACATAAAGGGTGTCTTCAGCATACACTAGCAACCTATTTATATTTGTACCAAAATTAAGTGTTTTAGGTGCTCTCTCTAAGTCCTTTCTAGTTGCGTTATCCCTTAAAATTTAGTCTTATACTTTCAACAATCATTTTGAAATACTTTCTGTTGCTCAAAATATCTGAGTCAACATTCAAGTAAAGGGTGTAATGCTTGTTATTAGGCTTGTTCTACATGACACATTAAGGGGCAGAAAAAGAAGCCATCCAAATTTAGGATATTTGAGATGGTGGTAGGACAACGCATACCATTAATATGGCTGGATGCTTGAATCATTGTGCTGTATCAAAAGGAAGAACCAAACGGCTACAATAGTAAAATAGAGAATCCATATTTTAGATTGAATAGTAGTATTGTAGAGGGGCAGCCTTGCTATATAATACACATTGGTATTCTAGGGAGTTGCAGGTGGTGAAACAAGCTGGACAATGGCTTGAGTGCTAGCTGCATATATCTCATTTGAAGGCCAACCAAGCACTGTTTAGAGTTCATAATTGAGTCTACAAATATGGGCAGAAAAAGGCTTCTCTTGCATCCTTGTCCAGCTGAGCTTTTCTGTGATGTCTGGAGTGTTGTTTTACCTACTGGAGGCCTCCTGTCCTGACCCATCTTTTTGAGGATGAAGTGGCTTGACCTTGTGGCAATTTACGGTAG
Organism: Podarcis liolepis; assembly: GCF_965112155.1. Lineage (NCBI taxonomy): Eukaryota > Metazoa > Chordata > Lepidosauria > Squamata > Lacertidae > Podarcis > Podarcis liolepis. Next base: position 29,453,176 of record NC_139565.1, read on the forward strand.
ATGTTACCATTAGTGTCCAGGGATAAACCTACTTCAGTTTTGTGGGATCAGTTTTAGTCTATGCAACCTGAAGGCACAGACAGGGGTGCTTGCAGGGATGCACCCAACCACTTGCACTCTGGATATGTGCCCATCATAACTGGTACAATCAATGGGTTGACCAGGTGTGTCTAAGGTTGGTGAATTCTTCTTTGCATGATGAGACAGTGCCTGCTGTCTTAAAGGAGGTGGGTTGTGTGGCTGCTACTGCAGCCTGTGGATTCTCTTTGATCTATATTTGTCACTAGGGGCCTGAGTAAGTTCTGTGGCCTGGAATGCTTTTACCAGCTTCAGCTGGTACACCAGCTGTGACTATTGCTGGAACCAGGATAGCCTGACCATAGTGATCCATACATTGGTAACCTTAAGATTTGATTACTGTAACAAGCTTTATGCTGGTCTCCTCTTGCATCTGGTCCAGAAGCTGCAGCTGGTGCAGAATGCAGCTGCCAGACTGCTCATAGGAGCTGGCTACTGGCAACATGTTACTCTTATCCGGAGAGGACTGCACTGGTTGCAAATTTGCTACCAAGCCAAGTTCAAGATTTTTATGTAAATTCACAAAGCACTATTCAGCTTAGACCCAAAGTGCTATCTGATTTCTTTGATCACAGATATTCTTTGAGGTGTGCTTCTTATAGTTTGGTTGTCCTTTACTAGGGACTTAGCCTTTAGTGTGGTAGAGCCTGACCTGTGGAACTCACTGCTAGTGGATGATCAGCAGGAATCATGCATTCTATTATTAATTAATTAAATTTGTATGCCGCCCTTCAGCTGAAGATCACAACATAAAAATACAAAATGAGACCACAAAATACATAGTAAAACAAAAGCAAACCACAAACATGATTAAAAGGCCTTAGAATGTTAATATTTTAGTAATCATTTGGACATCTCCTGAAAACTATGTTATTCAAACAATGTGTCATGCTTTTAAAACATATTATTGCTGTTGCTTTGAAATTAGTGAGGTTGATGGAGTGTTTCATATTATGATGTATTTTATTTTTGTAAACTGCCATGTTCAGCCAGTATGCCTTGAATGCAGGAAGAAGCTTTTAAATAAGAAGTAAATAATCCAGAGAATGCAATACACACACAGATAAAAGTTTAATACATAGATTCCAAAGCACTGAACGGCCCATGACCTAGAAATACCATAATAATAAATCATTTCTACTGAGTGTGCAGAAATGTGTGTGGGAAAATTATATATCTTATGCAGTTAATAATAATAAATTGGTTCCATTAAATACATGAAAGTCAGTTAAATAATTTTCGCCAGTATATTAAGCAAATATGTGTTGTATCAGCTTAATGAATTTGAAGAAATACAATAGTTTTGGTGTGTGTGTTTTTAAATTTCAGATGGGAGATGAAGGAGGAAGAAACTCTAGAAGAGGAGGAAAAAGTGATGCTGGAGCACTTAAAAAACCTTTATCTCACAACAACCTCTCTTGTCTCTGAAGATAAAGCAGAAGAGAGATCTTGACTCGAGTACTACTTGCATAAAGAACTGAGAATTGATGCTATTCCAAAGAAGTTCTGGGTGACATTTAATTGTGATGCCCCAAGTTGTGCTATCAAAACTTTCCCTTCTTTCACCTCCCATGCAGGTTGGGGGTCCCTCTGCAGTAGACTGAAAGATGGAAGAGTAGGGAAAGGAATTCCCACACATTCAATGGCACAACATTGGATCTTGCCCTCTGCATAATTTGTACAAAATTTGGTTTGTATGTTTGTATTTTCTAGGGAACATTTAAGTGCTATCTTTTCGGTTGTTTGTTGGTGTACAGATATACCTTTGTAAGGAATATTTTAAAAAATTAACAATTTTAAAATGTTTAAAATAACTGTAAACTTAAAAAATAAAACTGATAGATTACTAGCAAATGGATGGTAACCTGAAACTACCCAAAGTACTGGAGGCTTGAGCCAACAAATAAGTTACCATGTCAATATCAATGAACAGCTTAAATAAAAATTCAAGACCAGACTGTGTACATGACATGACATAATACATAGAAGTCTTGTTTCATAATTTTGTATAATGAGTGCAAAGTTAATAGAAGCCATATTAAGAATAGTTACAATATCTAAAACATATTTTGATATTAAACACAATTTGGCAGTTTTAGGAGCTGACCACTCTATTGAGTTGCTGTATTAAAGTTGCAATCCTATGCATACATACCTATGACTAAGCCTCGTTTAACATACTGGGATTTACTTCTGAGTAAACCTGCACAGTATTGCACATTTAGTATGCCTACTGCTTGAGAATCTAGAAATCAAAGATTAATGTTAAAAACTTTTCCTTTGTCTCTTGTCCCAAGGAAATGGGAACTGGCTCCCAAAATAGTTGGGAGATGCAGGAACCTTTCTTTTTACATAGTGGAGTATTAGCGGAATGCAATTATTCTAGACTCTTCTCTCAAAATCTTGACAGTCTGATCTGATGCTCTTGTGTATGTAGCAGCAGTAGATGACAGATGAGTAGCTCTGGCTGACTTACTTAGCATAGGGTTCTGCTTTAGCACCTGCAACTTAAGCAGCAAAAGTAGAATTGACCTGTATCTATTCCCTTATATTCACATTCAGATACAGTAGATATAAGGGTAAGTACCCAAGGAATATTAGAAGTATCTAATATCACAATTCACTTTTTGTTTATACTTAATACTTCAGTATCTTTACATCTTATTATTGTAGAAAAGTCCTGTTTCTGTCCAAATCTCTTATTTGTAGAAGCACTAGCAGAATATTGGGAAGAATATCATCTCCTCCTCTGTACTTCCCTTGACCCCTCACTCATCGGCATGAGTGCAAATATTTACAATAGTGTAAGAGGTAGAACTCTTGCTGTATTCAATCCCAGGGCCTGTGAGTTCCAGGGCGGCTTGCCTATCATACAGGAGCAACTGCATCTTGTTTAAGTAAAGAAGTACAATATTCAGGGCACTTCTCGGTAAAGAAACACCAGCAAAATAAAATAAGAATCTTGGTAAGTGAGCATGATGAAGAAATGTAGACTTGGTTGTTTGATGGAGATGATGATGTTTGCCTTCAAAAGTTTTTTTAATCCTCCAGTTCTATATTCAGGGAAATTGATTTAGGTTTGTCTTCAGGAAGGTGTTTAGGGCCATGTTTAGGCTCCATTATTTAAGTGACTACCCGTAATAGCAGGGTATAGTGATGCCATTTTCATTTTGTTCCTGACATTATTCAAACTCAACTGTGTGCCCCTCTTGTGTAAACTAGTGCAATATAATCACTTTTTATATCACTATTATTTTATTCAGTTCCTTTGTCACATTTCTCATGAAACTAGAGTATCTTTTATTCTGAAACACGCTTGTGCTTAGTTTGTTTCAGTGCTTGGTGGTACTGCTGGAAGTGATTGTAACTTGAATAAGAACTGCAGTTATTTGATAACTTTTCTAATATAGCTCAAAGATTGAACAGGGGGTGTCAAAGGTGATGTACAAAATACATGTACTTTTCTTTAATAGCTACTGTTCCTATAAACCCTATATGATCTCTCATTCCTTCCAAGGGCATTTTGTAGGCTCTATGGGCAATAAAACTATTGATTCTAGAACTACTCCAGATTGTGAGTGAATGTTCTATAATACATTGCTCCACCCTCTCAGCAGTCCGAGGCCAAACATGGGCCCTGTTCCTTTCAATTAGTTTCCCTCTGGCAGAAACATTCGATTTTCTTCTCAGCTGGCAGACTCTTTACCAACATCCTTGATATTTAGCTCTTGTAAGTCCTACCAATGACAAAACTATGCTAAAAATTCATTTTATGGAAGTTCTGAAAATATTACTTGATAGGTGAAAACTGCCATTCCTAAACACAGGTAGAATAAATTTTAGGCGGAAAAGCAACTTCCACCTGAGAGGGAGGCAGAGGGGAAACCAGTTTCTGAAGCATGTAACTTTTAAGAAAACAAAATGGAGCATGAACAGGACAGCACTGTCACTCTGGTGATACTGCAGTGCATAGATGCAAAGTGTCTTGTGCACTCTTGTGCTGTGATGTGGCAGATTTTAGCAACATGGTTGCAGTATACCAACTATTTTAAGACAGGTTGCATACTGCTTGCACAGGTCCTTCAATGCATGTAATCATGTTTCATCCAACGTAGAGCCCGATTATTGCTTTTTCTCCATTTGTCCTATTCAGAGCCCATGTGCACTGGCTTATACAGATGGTCCCTTAACATATCACGGGCAACTAAAATTCCTTGGAAACTGAGATCTCAGAAGTACCTCACCATAAAAATATTTCCAAAATTTGGGAAATTAGTCATGCAAAAAACAATTATTCGTTCGAAGAGCAATCAAGACACATTTTTGATTGCTTTGCATGTCCGCCACCCAATTGATCTAGAATTTCTTTAAATCTACAGAAATTTGTTTTAAATTTACTCTGTGCACCCAGCAGCTGCTGCAGCTTTTATTGAATGAATGTAGGGAAAGTGTCAAAATTGGTAATATGGGAAGCAATCCTTTAACTTTTTTTAGTAAACGCAAAATTAATGTGGATATTTATTTCCCTTTTATTCTTGACAGAATAATATTGAAACAGGGTCAGTTACAACACATATTTCCACCCTCTACTACTTCTTCCAATTTCCCAGTTCAAAAAAATAATCACAAAATGATTAAGTAAAAAAACAGATATTAATTACAGACTTAAGACTTGTTGTTGCTTCCATGGTCACTCACTCCTGCTCTCTAGCAAGGTCACAAAATGAATATTAAGCAAACAAACAAACAAACAAACAAACAAACAAACAAACAAACCTTCCTCCAATTAGTAAACACTCCTTATTGCTTCTGTAGCCTTCAAGGAAACAGCTCTGAGCATGCTCAGAACTAACATATGGTTCTGACAGCATTAGCCTATCACATAGGACTGTTTTGAAGCTGCCCTAAATCCTCATATAACTGCTAGTGGCTGTACTGAACAGGCCTCAAAACAACAGATGGAGTAAGAGATTTCCTACCAGGGCTGACTTTCCAGCAGCCCTATCAGTCACATGATTTTTCTGTTTAGAGACAGATGGGAGAGACCTCATTGCCATAGCTATACTGTTACGACTGGCTGAGTGGCTCGGAGAGCTGATTGGTCAGAGTGATCAGGAGATTAACAGAAACACCTCTTAAATTCAGGGAAATATAAAATGTGTGTGGGACAGGAAAGTGTGGCTTTGAAAATTTGAGGATTTTTTTTTTAATTGCTTGACATTTTCAGTAGGAAGGTTGGGTCCCAATAGACACAGCAGACCAGCCTCCACTGGGATTGGTTAGATGCACACATATACCTAGAACAGAACAATGTTTTGGTTACCACAGAAAATCTGGGCATATGGAATTTGCGTGTAGGCTAAACTAAAAAAAAAGCTCAACAACTTTTGCGTCCAGATATGGCAACCCTACACCATCAGTATTCAAAAGGCTGAGCTAGATAGAAAAACCACAGGGCCATGGAAAATAGCTGAGTACAAAAGAAGGAAGAGTTTGATCAAAACCTTGACATGCTTAGTTCATATAGTTGTGCTGTTTCCTCTGAGGATTAAAATGCACAAGACAAAATATACTGTTTGTAATTTCTAAGATGTCATTTCCTGAAAATCTTACATAGAAATGCTGGGTTACATCTCATTAGTTTTGAGAACCGTATTGTTCATGTTGAGTTGGTTGCAGAACTTGCAGTACTCGTCTTTCTGAAATCCAGCTATGTGTAGTCAGCTGTATCACATTACTTTTTAAAGGCATAATAGTAGCAGTCATAACAACAGAAGCGCATAGTATTTATATACCGCAATTTAATACTTCAAAGTGATTCAAATACATTATCTCAAAATGACTTGTGGGGAGCCCCCTAGTGTCAAAATTTGTAATGTGGGAAACAACCCTTTAATATATTTTTTTTAGTAAATGCAAAATTAATGTGGATATTTATTTCCCTTTTATTCTTGACAGAATAATATTGAAACCAAAATAAATGAGCTGTTCCTGAATTCGAAAAGATTATTTTATGTTCTCTTGGCAGTCTGCACTTCAATGTGAACAAAGAAATAGCCCTTTTGGGCACAGATCAAGTACTGAGTGCAAATGAAAATCCATCCCATACAAACATTATCATGACACATGGAGCCTGAGAACCTAATTCTGGGAAATGTGATCGCTGCCTGCAAAGTGCTAGTTGCAACCAAGTGCATAACTGAAAGCTGAGGGCATTCTTTGTCTTGCATGATCAGACTTCAAGAACACAGGTGCAATTACACATGCACTCCTAAGGCAATGGGAATATTACAGCTTTAACCGAACCTACTGGTGATTTAACTACTGCTTGCAAGACCTGCCTTGTTTGATGTTAATAGTCATCTAGCATCCACATGCAATCCCACTTTAGAGGATCACCCAGCAGCTGCTTTTTCTTACTGACAAAAAGAATATATGGAAAGCCACACTGGTGCAGGGTTAATATCCTGCATAAAAAACCTGAACAAATAAGGAAAGAAGTGTGATAATTCCAACATGTTTTGAATAATACACTTTGGGAGATCAGCTACAACTCTTCCCCTGTTAAAATTCAAAAGAAGGCAGGAAATAACCTTTCCCTACAAAGACTTCCAGGAGATTGGCATTGGTTGATGAAGGTAAGTGGTACTCAGATTGCCCTGGGACTATCACATGTCATTTCCTGTCATTCAGATAGATTATGCTTGATATTATTAAAATATCAGTGCCCTTAATTTTTTCATGACTGGTGGTACAACCCTTGTTCTTCATGCTCTTTGTATTTTATTCTTTTTAAAAATCTCTTATCTTTGAAGATAACAAAAGGAACTTTTTTTAAAGCATGTAATTCAGAAGAGCAAAGATATAATATTTTTAGATGGTTTGGAATCATCCAGAAGAAGAGGACAGATTGAGGTATGCCCTTAGCTACTTGGTCACTATGAATTCAGCTATGTCTTCATCCAGATAAATTGTAAAATAAAATTAAAACCCCATGCAAAGCAAATACTCTACTGCTGAGCTGCAAGCCTTCCCCATAAAGGGGAACTAGAGACTGGAGAAAAGGAGGAGTATGGGAGTGTCAGCTAGGCAAGTAACCACACACACAACCACAGACAAAACATTAAACTTATCCAAACATTCCAAACATTGTATCAAGGGGGGGGGATACATAAATGAACAATGAGTCCTTGTTACACACTTTGGAAAGAATATATCAATAAATGCCAAGCATAAAGGACTGATTACATCAGCAGAACTTGCAAAGTTAACAACAGCCTTCTTTAAACCTTGGAGGGAGTCAATGACATGATATATAAAGAAAGAAAATCTGAAATATCAAGATAAGGTTCAGGATAACAAAAATAAGTGAACAGAAGTTGGTCTACGTTCTGGTGAGGAATTAATGAAAGAAATCAAGGGAAACAGTCGATCATAAAATTTATCTCCAGTAATGCTGCCTCTGAGCACTGTACCATCTTGTGCTAATTCGTCTACAAGTGTAACCTTCTAAACCCTATTGTACCAGTTTTCCAAAGTTAGCAAATCATCCCTTCTCCATAAGAAGGCAATCTCCATCAAGCTGCTACAAGGAAATGGATTATTAATGCCTTAAATTTCTTTCTTTGCTCCTTGAAATAAGGCCAAGCCTGTAATATTCAGAATTTTAGAAATCATGTGGAACACACTGTCCCAAAACCAAATGGGTTATTATGTTAAAGTGACTTGCTTTAGGGCAATGTAGTTTTCATCAACTCCTCCCCCAAAGATGTCCCGTATGTCCTTGAAATTAAATAAGGTATTCCTTTGAATAAACTTCAGAAGTTCCCATGACGTCAGTTCTATATGTTCTGTTACCTGCTTATAAGTATCAGGTGGACCACCGGATTTCTAAGTCTATAAAATCAGTCACTTAACTCAAAGCACACATCAAATCCAAGTTGCACTGAACTTATTTTTAGCCCACAGATCAGCAATGTACAAGGAGAATCAAGAAAAATGCATAGGATATGCATAGCAAAAGGTAGATTATTTATCTTGGCATCTTCTCCAAATCCATATTACCTTACAGTGTGAATATCTATGTGTGTTAGATTACTCTCTAGCTTTCCACATCTTTAACTAACAAAGTTATTAGTATAATTTAGTCTGGCCAATTGGGAAAAATTCACAGTGACATCTTTTGCTGCACCAGGCTAAGACTGAATATGAAGAAAATTATTGAATTAACTGCATGACTTCAGTATCTGTCAGGTGTTTCCCTCCCCATCCACTACTCAGTTCACCATCTAGCTGGCATTGGCCCCACCAAAAGGTTATGGCACATCTAGGGGGTAGACCTGCAAGTGAGGAGATACTGGGTAGGCTGTGGCACTGATGCCTACCTGAAAGTGGCCCAAGGCCCATTGGTAGGTTATGGACCACTGTTTGGGAAGCAGTGCCTTACTTGGTCAGGAACTCAACGCCAGACACTTACTGAGCCCCAGAATCTGGCAAAGAACTCGACAGTGGGCCAATTTCCCACTGTCCAGCAGGAGTACATTTTGGCAGAAGAAGTAACACTGCAATGCTACATTGCCACCTCAGGTAACTCCTTCAAGGGTAAATGGGAGGTGCATTGTTTCTTGGGCAACAGAAGAAGAGGTCTGCTGGAGCCATCTAGTTCAGCATGCTGTTCTCACACTTGACCAACCACACTTGCCCCATTTGTGATCCCCAGCATCTGGTATATAGAGACATATTGCTTCTGACAGTGGATACAGGACATCACTTTTTAACGTCTTTCAATATGAATTGTGTGAAATGCTTTTTAGTGTCTTGAATCTTCAAACATTCAACTTCATTAGATGGCCATGAATTCTAGTATTACAGGAGATAAAAACTTTTATTTAGCTTATTTCTTCACATCATACATAATTTTATACACTATCATCTCCCTCCCCACCCCGTACTCGCCATTTTTCTAAACTAAAGAGCCTGAAATGTTGTAGTTGCTTCATACCCTTGATTGTTTTGGTTGCCCTTTTCTGAATTTTTTCCAGTTCTACATGCTTTTTGCTGTGAGGCAGCCAGAACTGTACACAATATTCTGTGCGTGGTCTCACTATAGATGGCCTTAAGATGTTGGCAGATTTATTTTCAATCCCTTTCCTAATGATCCCTAACATGGAAATCACTACTTTTCCACAGCAGTTGTTAAGACTGGGGAATATATTGGTTTGAAGTTCGCATTGTGATAACTGTTTCATAATATTTGACCTGGTAATATATCGCTAATCACGACATGTGTGAAAGCTGGGCAATATCTGGTTTTTAACATCGCAATACATCACCAGCTAAACATTGCAATCTACCACAATGTCCAAAATAAGGATGAAACAATGCAGAGGCGAACAGGACAATGTCCTGGCAACTGCTACTACTTAGGGATGACGATATTACCAATCACCACACGGTCACTTTCATCAGCAGGCAAGCCAAAATGCATCCAGGCAGGTTTGGGGCTTCAAGCAACGGATCTGATTGCCTTGGCTAATCGTACTGAGGTGGAACTTCCTTCAACTGAGGGCAGAAAAAAAGCTACCGGCGGCTTCGCCGGCTCTTACTGAGCAGACTCCGAGGGGACCTGCGCATGCTCAGTTGACCCAGCGCATTATTTCGCTGACGCCTCGGCGTTCCCTCTCTCGATCCGGACTTGACAGCGACTTCTCTGAGCGCAGGAAGCGGGCGGGCGGGCGGGCAGGAAGGAAGCCCCTCCCCCGCCTTCCTTTTGTCCCTTAGTTCGATTGCGCGCGGGTTGTGTGTGACGTCATTCCCCCGGGCCCGGAAGTGGAACTCTCGAAATTCGCCTCTCGTCTGTGGAGCTGAGGGGAAAGGAAAGGGCGGGAAAAAGGGGGAAGGCAAAGCAAGGAAGCGAGGGCGGGACAACCCTCCCTCCCCCCCATTACAAAACAGTGAGGCGAGAAGCGGCGGCGTGTCTCCCGGTAACAAGCCTTGGCCACGCCCCCTCCCCTCCCCTCCACCGGGAAGGGCGGCAGCAGGTACGTTGCAGCCGTTGCGCCGAGGTTTGCGCGCGCCAACGGCCGCCCCTTCCCTCGCCCCCCCCCCCCGCTGAGGAGAATGGCAGAGGCTCACCTCACCCCCCTCCCTCAGGTGTTGTGCGTGTGTCCGTGTGTGAAAGAGATAGGACTGACGGGTGGAGGCGGCGGAGGGGAAGCCGCCTTCTCCCGGCTGCTGGCCGCCTCCCTTCCGCCGCGGGCTGCGTGGCCTTCAGCCGAGGGAGCGAGCTGCGCCTGACCACAGGCGGCGGGGGCACCGTCCTCTTGCCTTCCCGCCTCTGAGGTGGCGGCACCTCGCGTGTCCACCTCGGGCGGAGCGCCGCTGCCTTTGAGCTGTAGCTGCCCTCGCTCTTGTTCTTCCTCCTGGTTGGCTGCTGCGACCAGGAAGTACAAGGTGGCCGCCGCGTCAGAAATCACAGGAGTCCCTTTTCCTTTCAAGCTGCTTCGCCCACGTTGTTTCCTGGCTCTGGCGCTCTGCTCTGGGGGCGGGGAGAATTGGGCTTGTCGCTCAGAGAAAAAAAAGATCGCCAGGACCTTGGCCCCGGGAAGAGGGAGGGAGAGGGATGGCAGGAGCCTGTCACTGGCCTCTTTTAAAAAATGTGTTCCTCTTCACATTTGGCATATAGTCCGTGTTTGCTGCTCAGCCGAGTGCCTTAAATGTATGCATAACAATCAGGATCTCGCTGCGCTGTGATGTTTTGCTGTTGTCACTTTTACCAGGCAGCAGCTGGATTCCCCACACTATATCCCTCCCTCATAGGAATTCCTTTTTTCACCTGACAGTATGTAAATGCTGAGTCATCTTTTACTTCTTTTCCCAAACTTGGCTTGCATGTAAAAACATAAACAATTGTCGTATAAATGAAATTAAAACGTTCACCTGGTACGTTTCTGATTGCTAGATTAGTCATTTGAGCTCTGTCCAAAATTATCTAGCTGGTTCGGGTAGGTTATGTAGTATTGCTTAGCAACATGTGAGTTGCAGGTCTTTTGTGTTTCCCACAGTCTTGACTTTTTTTTGGGGGGGGGGGTGGCAAAGAGTGCTAGCTTTTGGAAAGGTTGTGGCCAGAAATGTAGAGGCATTGCAAAGCTGACTTAAAAGGTAAGAGACTTGAAACAGGAGTCTGAGCAACAAATAACAGTCCTGTAGAACATGGGGGGGGGGGGGCTTGTATGCCAGGGCTGTGAGGGTATATTTCACAGATGTCTGGACTTGCCACAGAAAATTGAGGCTGAGAAATGCACTCAGGCAGGCTTGCATAAAATAAATGCTGCACTTGGTCATTCTTGGTTTTGCATACACACACACATACACCCTTCATTATATCAGATTTCAAACTAGTGTGCAGCATAAACGCAAAACTCACAAGAAATGAGATCAACGTTTTAAACAGTCTGGGCCATGCTAGATTAAATCAGTAAAATTAATTAAATTATTTGCAAGGTTGAGGAATTAATATCAGTATTTACTAGCAGCTGTTGCCTTTTAATATATTGCTGCCTACTGCTTCTGAGCTCCCTCAAGTTCATTGCATTTACATTGTTTGATGTCAAAGAGTTTGTATACATGCTTAACTGCTGTCTGTTGAGAGGGAATGTCAAGATATTAATTAAAATAGTGCAGATACTTGAAAGCAAGTCAGGTATTTATAATGGTCAACTGACTAATAAGATAAAATTAAAAGTATAAAATATAAAATCACAGTTGCAATAAAAGCAAGCTAATATTAACTGTTTTGTGGTCTATTTTTCTGACCCCATTAAGAAAACTGCCCTGGGTTAGAGGAATAAGGTTTCTTCTAATCTATTGGCACACAACACATTTTCTTAACCTTTCGCTGACCTATGACAAAACAATTGGGTGTTTTACTACCCCAATCTGCTAACATTGACTGGTGTAGTAAACACACACCCCAAGGACAAAATTCATTTTATGCTACAAATGGTTTTTTGTTTCCAGAAGGAAAATGGTATGTGGCTGAAATTTAGGGACCTAAAGGTGAGAATTTCTGTCAGTATCCTAGAAGAAATATCCTGTAGGTCTACTTAATGTGTGAATTGCACAATGAAAAGTGTGCTGTGGGAGGCCCACAAATTGGATGAATGAGAAAGAATTTAAAGGTTGGAAAAGGAGCTGATATAGTTGAGACAAAAATGTGGAAGGCTAGGGTGCAAATTCTGAAGCTAATGTTGATCATCATGATCCTGCTCTGCTATAGGATCTCAAGCTTTAGCTAACTGAGTGTTGAGGCCTAGCACAGTCAGCTGTGGCCAGAAGGGGAGAGCCCTACAGCTTTGTGTCACGGATATTGTGGGACTGGAGATGGACAGAGTCAAGGAAGAGTGGGAGTGGGTAAAAGATGGAAAAATAAGGTTAGAAGAAAGTGGCTGTAAATGGAAATTCATATTGGATATTTCCAGTCTTACAGAAGAAGCTGTGGGCAAAAAGCTGCGGGATGAATGTAGGTTTAAAGGGTGAGCAAGATTAAGGATATGAGCTGGGGACTACTGCAGGAAGAGAATCGAAGCCCTGCAGACTTGGGGCTAGGTATATATGCATGGCATCACAATTCATTTCTATTCGGTTAAGACATTGCTCTTAGAGCACAGGCACATTCTGTTCCATTGGAAGGTGCCGTCCTGCTCAGCTTGCAGAAAATATTGTATCTTTTTCTCAATTAAAAAAAGTATTTTAGCTTTTATGGAGCGGCTCCAAGAACTTCTAGATTATCTAGATTATTAGAACAATCTAGATTATCTAGATTACTTCCAGTCTGTCTTGTGACTTGGGTTAGGCATAGAAACTTTCCTGATCACCTTTGGTTATGTTCTGTGCCAGGAGATGGATAAAGAAAATGTGACCCTATTTTCTTGAATCTCCAACTGACTCTAGTATCCTTCTAGACCACCTTGAAGGGAAGGGAATTGGAGTACAGTGTTGATGTATATCTGCTCATTCCTGCAGATAGGACTCAGAAGGTGGCTGCTGGGGAACAGCTGCTGTTCCCCTTGGTTTATGGGGTTTGGCAAGGTTAAGGTTAAGTTTTGTGCCCATGCTAAAAGAAAAGGTCTAGAGATTTGAATACAATCTCATCATGATGCTTATGACACCCAGCTCTCTCTCTAATTTTCACTTGATTCTAAAGAGGCAGTTGGTAGATGTGAAAGCCTGGAAAAGGTGGAGTAAGCTGCATCTTAATCTAGACAAAACAGAAGTACTGCTGGTGGTGAGACCATCTGATTTCAGTTTGGATTTACAGACTATCTTGGAAATTGCAATTTGTACAAAATGCTACATCTAGGTTACTGATGGTTGCTAGGTGCTTAAATTGCCATATAGTGGATTTCCCATGACTTATATTAGCTGGTAGTTTGTTTCAGGGTTCAATTCAATGTGCTGGTATTAAACTTTAAAGCAAAACATCTTGGGACTTGGACATCTTTTCCCTTATCTTACTTTCGGCATGCTTTGATCATCATCTGAGGCCTTTCTTCAGATCTCTCTTATAAGGTACAGTGGTACCTTGGGTTACAGACGCTTCAGGTTACAGACTCTACTAACCCAGAAATAGTGCTTCAGGTTAAGAACTTTGCTTCAGGATAAGAACAGAAATCGTGCTCTGGTGGTGCGGCGGCAGCAGCAGGAGGCCCCAGTAGCTAAAGTGGTGCTTCAGGTTAAGAACAGTTTCAGGTTAAGAACAGACCTCCAGAACGAATTAAGTTCTTAACCCGAGGTACTGTTTCTAGTTTAGCGGAGTCTGTAACCTGAAGCGTATGCAACCTGAAGCGTATATAACCCGAGGTACCTCTGTACAGCTGATGACAACCAGAGCTTGTTTATTCTTTTAGGTGGTACCTATCCTGTGGAATGCCTTGCCAAACAATTTGTGCCAAGTCCTGTCACTGTATGTTTTCAAGCTGCTGGTAAAGGCCTGACTGTTGAAAATGACCTTTGGCTGATCATTTTCCTGTTTGTGCTTTGCTGTGTTGGAATTATTACTCTGTTTTTTGTTGCGATGGTTTCTGTAATTGGTTTTAACTTGAGGATTGTTTCATATTAGAAATATTGTTCTGTTGTTTTTTGTTTTGGCTATTTTAGAGACTGCAAGGTAGAGTACCTTAGGTGAGATACAATAAATTAAATTAAATACAGTTTTACACTGCTGATCATTTTCAAGAAACATTCTGAAGTGGAACCAAACTGACTGCAAATTCTGAACTTTCTTTAATTTTTCAGCTCATCCTCCCAAGATTGATGCATGTTCCCTCCATTATTTTAATCTGGCTGAGAATTTGGATAAGCATGGCACAGCTTCAACAGGGAGGTCCTGATGAAAAAGAGAAGACTACAGCATTAAAGGGTACAAATTAATTTGGAACTTCTCCTCCATAGGCACTCCGTAGACTTTGCTCTGATGAACTATAATTGTGTGATTAGTGAAACAGGTGAGCAAGTGCAAATGAGTGCAACCCACATTCTCAGCTGTTATACATTTCTTACCACTGCCTGTCTAGGTTTCTTTTTTCTTTCTCTGGAAAAGGAAGCCAATACACACAGTGGGAATGCTGTTACCTGTATACAGAGATGTGAACAACGCACCCCCTAGTCTTTCCTACCAAATCCGGAAATGGAAAAACTGGGAAATCTGGGAAAACTAAAATACAGTGTTGTATACAATATTCTATTTTCCAAATGATGAGTAAAATATTTCTTTAAAACAGTGTTTTAAATAATATTGTTACACCCAGTTCACATTGCTGCAAAACTCTTAGAGCCTAGATTCAGTGATGTGCATTGTAGTCAGGCATATCCAGAGATGAAGTGAGATGGCACAAAGGTATTTGGGGCATATTAGAGGTGAAATGGGATCTCTACAAGGTGCCAGGTTGAAGCAGGGACCCTTGATGCACTTGGTGGCACCTTGTTAATGTGGACATCAGAATAATAATGCAGACAGATGTCTGCTGAAAAAGTAATGAGTGGTATTCAACTAAGTTTTACTCAGAGTAGACCAAATGAAACTAATTGACCGTAGTCATGTTTATTAATTCCAGTGGGTCTGTTCTGAGCAAAACTTAGCTAACTGTCACCCAGTCTCTCTAAGCTTACAATAATGCCATAACAAAACTGGTTTCAGATTATAATAGCATGGAGAAATTTGAGAAGGGGGGTGGGAATATGTGTCCTTCCTTGCATGAGCAAAGTTCTCTAGATTCAATTTCTTGACTTGTGATAGTACCTGTGTTAATATAGGTTCTCTACATGAACATCTGGAGTAAATGGATGCACATCCTGACACTGACAATGTATGTGTCATTGTGGATGCATTTTATCAATGAATCCAAGTCATATTGAACATCTTTTACTTTAGTCAATATGGGACCAATATGCTCCATGTTTCCTGTTACATATGCTATGGAAATGAAAAGTGTGTGGGCCATCCTGACATACAATAGTGAAAAGCAAATGCTTTTCTCTCCCTCCCTGCCCCAAATATCTTAAGTTACAAATAAGCCACACTCGTGATTGCATAGTGTACGTGAAATTCTATTCAGCACTGGTGCAAAAAGCAAAGCAAAACTAACGGAAACAAAACAGTACAGAGTGATTGGCTATTGCTTAAACCTCATCCTTTGCAACTCCACTGTCACCTATCAATCACAATATTGTGACTGGTAATATCTGATAATGCAACTATACAGAAGACACCAGCCACAGTGTGACTGCAGAAATTGCTCAGTGCTTTCCAACAACCTGGTCAAAGCCTTCTCCCCAAGTGAATGCTGAAACACACTGCTAGGAAGAGCCCACTGTGTTCCCACCCACATTAGATGCTTCCATGGCCCACTGTGTATACGAACAGCAAATAATAACTTAGTGTATGGGTTCAGCATGCAGATCTCTGGATTATTCATGTGGGCCTTCTACTTACTAAGTGGGCTGCGTGTTTTTGCCATTTTGGTATGTAGGACTAACATGTTGTTTGATGATCAGATCTGAGCTAAGCCATCGCCCCCTGCTACATTACTAACTTCACATGTTTCTGTTTGCTCTGACATTGTCCTTCCAGATTAGTGGTTATGCCAACAATACTTTCCACTGGCATAAATTCAAAATGTTCCATGTGCTTTCCACAGCAAAGCAAAATTTTATAGTGACTGATCCTTTTTCTTCCCAGTAAGGATTAGTTTGGGGTAGCATCACTCTGTAAATAGAGTAAATAGAGGAAACCTCTGCTGCTTCCCCCCCCAAAATAACACGTTCCTCGGAAAACATTTCAGATGTGTTACCATATGCCCTTTGGCAATGTAGAAGACTGTACTGCCTTGATTTTGAAATTACAAGAATAGTAGAAATGAAAAGTTGGACAGTTTCTAAGTAAGTTTCATTCAAAAGTACTTCATTGTTGTCTCTGGCAGCCTTCACATTGCTTCAGTTACTCTTGCATTATCACTCCCTCCAATAGCAAACTTTGTGGTTGAGTGTTGGCAGATATGGAGCCAAAATGAGTCAACTGAGAAAGAAGAGGGAGGTAACAACTAATCTTTGGGGGAAACCTGAAGTTGGGCATTATGATACACTGCAACACTTTGCTGCTGGTTCCTCTTGTTATGATCAAATGGTCTATGTATGTAGAAACCTGTCATTGGGATGGATTAATAATTGTCCAGCTTAATCTAATATCTGTTATTCAAAGGAGTACTGAAATCCAAATAAAAACTTGTTCAATGTATTCTAGAATACATTTTTTTAAAAAGACACTTAAAAAAGAAGAAGGGCAAGTAATTAACTGAATTTGCAGTCTACAGAAAGACAAATTTCTTCCCCACCCTTTTTCAGATTTGTTGTCTAGAATAGACTTGGATGAACTGATGAAAAAAGATGAGCCACCTCTTGAGTTTCCTGATACACTTGAAGGATTTGAATATGCTTTTAATGAAAGTAAGTAATGAATGCTGTAAGAACTCATTTAGAAGTGATTGAATATTAATATTTCCCCCCAGAACTTTGATTCATAGCTTGCTGTTTGAGTCTGATTTCTTTGTACAACTGTTTTAAACAATGCAACTAAAGTAATAGTCTCAAGTATTCAAATACATCCTGTTTTCATCTGATCACAAATAACACATTTTATGTTGCTGTAGTTTTTCCTTGGGCCATTCTAAACATAGTTGCTCAGAATGGTAGTGGTGCCTCACTGAAAATTTTTGTTCAATTTTTTCCAAGGCAATGGTTCCCAAGCTTTTTCAGGCCACTGCCCTCTTGGTTCTGTAAACTCATCATCAGTTCCCCTACCGAACACTATCAAAAGCCTTATTCAGAATAGTGGTTTTCACAACCCATTAAGAAAGATAATAGCACAATAAAAGCAATACAGCAACAAGTAATTTCACATTTACTCAAAATTCTAATTCAGTAAAATTGATTAACTTGATCTAGTAATATCAACTTTCCCAAGTGATAGTCATTTGCACACCAAGTGCCTTCCTGCCATGCTCTTGCCTACTAGTACCCCGTAAGTACCGTATTTTTTGCTCTATAAGACTCACTTTTTCCCTTCTAAAAAGTAAGGGGAAATGTGTGTGCATCTTATGGAACGAATGCAGGCTGCGCAGCTATCACAGAAGCCAGAACAGCAAGAGGGATTGCTGCTTTCACTGAACAGTGATCCCTCTTGCTGTTCTGGCTTCTGAGATTCAGAATATTTTTTTTCTTGTTTTGCTCCTCCCAAAACTAGGTGTGTCTTGTGGTCTGGTGCGTCTTATAGAGTGAAAAATACGGTAATCTCATTGGCCCCCAGGGGGTGGTACTGCCCACTTTGGGAAACACTAACATGTTAGTTTGTAGATAGCCTGCTTAACTTCAGTGTTTGTTGTTGTTCTTATATATTTATACCCCACATTTTTCCATGACGGGCTCAAGGTGACTTACATTTAAAATAAGAACAGCTGAAAACATAGTGGGGGAAATAATAACAAATCCATCATCATCATCATCTTAATTATTTACTATATATTACTATGTAATGTATTATTATGCAATATATTTGGAATCAGGATATTGTGCTGTCATAGCAGCTGTGATCTCAAACATAGCTCAAAGCAAATGTAGTTGATTTTAATGAGAATTGTTTCCAGAGTTGCCATGAACCTGACCTATGTCTAGCTTTGCATGCATGCAATTGCTCACTGGAAATAAATGAAGAAGCTTTTGGAAGTAATTTATTTATTTGTTTATTTTATTAAGTTTGTATGTAGCCCTTTATCTGTAGATCTCAGAGTAGTCCATAACATAAAAATACAAGATAAAAACACAAAATAATAAA
Organism: Podarcis liolepis; assembly: GCF_965112155.1. Classification (NCBI taxonomy): domain Eukaryota; kingdom Metazoa; phylum Chordata; class Lepidosauria; order Squamata; family Lacertidae; genus Podarcis; species Podarcis liolepis. The sequence goes on from NC_139565.1 coordinate 29,471,639, forward strand.
ATAGGGGGCCCACAAATTAATATACCCCATCCCTGCACACCATTCCACAAACACATTTAAAAGCGTATAGGATGTTAATCAGTAAAAAGCCTGGTTGAAGAACATTTTTGCTCGGCGTCTAAAGGTGTATAATGAAGGCACCAGCTGAACCTCCCTGGGGAGAGCATTCCACAAGTTGAGAGAGTTTTTTGTTTGCAACAAAATTCTTGTGCTATTAGAAGATGGTTGGAGTAATGGCAATTTATGCTGCTGCTTACTCTTTAAGAATACAAAGCATGTAAGTCTCAGAGTTGCCCCTGGAGGGAAAATCTTAAGTGGTTTTCATCATACTTTGTATTAGATCTCATATGGAAGCCAGATTTTTGGAACACTGTAAAAGGCAAGATTGTCAGCTTAGACAAGATGCATGTAGTCTAGCAAGGGTTCAACTATGTTTCAGCTGCTTAAATTGAGCTGTTGTGCGGCCATGTTCAACAAGTTTATAATTTGTCCATGGTTTAAATTTACATTTAAAAGTACAAAACACACCCAAGAACTGTTTACTGAATTAACCCCCTCCTTTTTAATTGCTTTTGTTTAGGAAACTAATTAAGGCTTTGATGTTGTCAACCATAAGTTGCCCAACTTTGAAGTGGAATTGTGCAGTTCATGCTAGCTAGCCCAAGGGCTGGCTCAGGAAAGTTCCTCAGCCTTAAGCCTGGGAGAATTGTATAGTCACTGAACTAATCCAAAAGACTCTTACCACCCTATAAAAAGAGTCTTCTGCCTGCCTTCTGTGTAACTTATCTTTGGCTTAATAGGTTGTTAAGCAGATGTCCTAATGGGCTTTTTTGGATTCCTAATAGTCAGTTAATTAGGAGACTTAAGTCTCAGACAAGCCCTAAAAGGGTAAGCCTGTGAAGCTCTGGCCTTGGCAGAAAAAGCCCCTTCTTCATTCCCTACCATACTAGGAAACACTGCATACCTTCTAAGGCTATGTATACCAAAGGGGCCTGCCTTAAGCCTGTCCTGTCCTGTCCTTAAGCTAGTTTTAAAGCACCTCTGTATATATTTATTTTTAATCTCTGGTATTGCATCTGTTTCAGGACTTGAGATTTGATGCAGTAAGCAGGTTCCAAGAGGAAGGCTGAAAGGCTATACACATTTACTAGGAAATAATCACTGTGGAACCCACTAGGTCATTTCATTGTAAATATAATAAGATTCCACTACACAGTATTAGTCTCTATCTGTCACTGAAAGCCAGCAAGGAAGTACCTTTGGGGAGAGTTTAAATTACTTTTCCAAGTAGTCCACATCCAGGTGGTGTGTGTATGCAGCTGCTTTTTGTAAAGGAAGAGAGTTAGCCTATTCTAAGATGGTAGTTAAAAATGTTTTTAATGTAACATAGTTTGGCCCTGAGCTTCTATAAGCAGCAAATACATGGAGCACTTTGTATGAGGTTCCACAGTGGAAGGGAGTAAGCATAGGAAATGTGCAGTATGTAAGTTAAGTAAATTCCATGCCATTCAGGTTCAAAATTTGTATTTTGAGTTGTAGTCAGATAACAACAGGAAGTGTAAAAATGGACTATTGATGTACACCCAAAAATCCAATTCTTTCTGGGGTTAGGCCATACCAGCTGAAGCTTCTACACCTTCCATAAGCAGCCTTGTACAAAACACATGTCTTGATATCCTTGGGGGATATTGCAAAGCAGAAATCTGACAAGAGAGCTGTAGCCTTCTCCCTAGAAATCTTAATGCTACATGTGAAATAGAAATCTGTCATAACCATTGCTATCCAGCTGGCTATCACTGAGTTGAGTGTCCTGATAAGTCATAGAAATAAAGGCTGTCTACAACCATAACATGGGGGGTTTTGGCCCTAAAACATGTGGCTTGTAAGAGACAGCATACTGAAAGATATGTATTACTCTTAACATGAAGTAGTTCCTATATTCTGAATAAGAAAACAACCCAAAACCTTGAGCTTCTTAATATTGTCTCATACCTTCCAATTTTATGGGGGAAAGCTTTTCTTTAAATGTAGTCATTTATGCAACACTTAGCTTTTTAATACCCTGATGACTTTCATAGGAAGGTACTTAGAAACCAAAAGTGTCATGAAAGTGATGCTATTTGAAAGGAGTGGTTCAACTTTTACTTTTCAGCTTCTTATTTTTAGAGCAGTACAATCTCTACTGTTTCCTTTCTAGAGTGCACATTTAATAGTGTAGGTCTGATTGCTAAGATGACTTGAAATCTGAATATGAATGTATGATATAGACTTTGAGTAGAATTGTTAAGGACAAGTGAACACATCCCTGCTCCCACTTCCATCAAATTGGCATGTTTGGCTGGAATTTTTCATGTGTGCACTAATGCATTTTGACTATTGATTATGTTTCTGTATTTGAAGGAAAGGGGTGTGTCTTATTCTGATTGGCAAAGCAATAATGAAATTTTAGTAAGTGATGTTTCAGTGACGCTTAAGAAAACTGGAAAATACACTACAATTCTTACTAGACAATATGCTGTGATTTCCTTAGGGAGAGAGGAACTTCACTAATAACCAGCCTTAAAAATGAGCATAGAAACTGAGTGTAGAATTAAAAAAATTAGAAGCCTTGGACGAAGCATAGAGTATGATATGCCATGAAGAAAGGGGTAATGTGACCTGAGATATTGGATATGAAGTTGGGGAGGATCATTCCCCCTGGAGGTTAGTAATTGGGAAAAGTACACTGAAACTGAGGTAATGACAGTGCTGAGAAAGAAAACTACTTTGATTTCTCTCTATTCACACTAGTAATTAGTATATTCACAGGCAGAGATACTGCAGATAACACAAAGTTCTCACTTATTTTGAGGCTTCAAGACTTTTCCAAGTAAATAATAAAAAAGACTTTTATGTACAAAACTGTCTTTGCTGGGGCAAAGAAAAAAATAATTAACCTTTATCTTTCCCATTAAGATAATTTCTAGTAATTTAAACCCTGCTTTTACATTCAGATATTTCAGGATTTGGAGTAATAAGTCTTAGATACTCTTTTAATAATCTTTTTTCTTTCAAGTTTCATTGTGACTAAAATGTTTTTCAGAGAAAACATTTGGCAGTTTCTAGCATTTCTGCTCTCTACTATTTTTGCATATCCTTTGATCTTTGAACTTATCTTGTCATGTATTAGCCTACTTTGATATTATCAGTAATTAGGTACCATCTGAAGAGAACAGTAATGCATGAAAATAGTTATGGTTTGCACAAAGTTAATGTAATTATAGTATTCCCATATTTTGAGACTTCTTAGATTTCACCTGTACTTGTTTTCCCATTTAAATGCAGTGTGTCAGTTAAGTTACTTTTTTCTCTAGCTGCTTTACACATTTTTTCAAGATACAAAGATGTAGGAAAACATTAGTATAAGTGATACACATTGCTAATTGATACAATAGCATTGTGAATATTGCCCTATAGTCTGAGATCCACAGTGTTCAATATTAGCATGGTACATGCTATTCAGATTTGGATTAGGATGGCTTCCTTAATTATCAAATCTTATATTTGAATTTCAGCTTCGGCCAAATATGTAGGAGCACTGAAAAATAAATGCTGGGGTTTTTTTTTTAGAGAGCATTTCATTTTCTCTGGGTCTTCCTATACCTACTGTGAATCTGATCTAGAAATGTGTGCTTATTATAGTATTGCCCATTTTCTTTGAATATCCTCATAGAATTAGATTCTGAGAATTGGAAAGATGCTCACTGTAGGGAATTTCCTGTACCTTCCTCAGCTTCTCGACCCGTATTCTGCAAGGTGCTTTTGTCAGATTTTCCTGATTACCCTTTGCCCAGCACTCACTCATGTCCCATCCCAGGTCCTTCTGAAAGGGCCTTCAGCTATCAAGGAGTGGCTTTTCTAGAAGAGGAGGAGATGGGGAAGTCTTTTTGCTCATGGTTTTCAGCATTCAACCCATGAATACTTCTGCACAGTGAACAGTTTAATTTTTCCACAGTGAACTATTCTCTCCACTTATAAAGCTCATGTTCTGAATCTAATATTGTTTCTTTTGTAGAGGGACAGTTAAGACATATAAAAACGGGAGAGCCATTTGTTTTTAACTACCGTGAAGATTTGCACAGATGGAACCAAAAGCGCTATGAAGCTCTTGGAGAGGTATATATTATATACAAGCAATATACAGCTGTGTATATGTTTGTGTTTATATTTGTTGTGTAGCATATTAACATTGTACTTGGTTAAATGAGTGAGAGGGGAAAGTTCAGTACAGTGGTACCTTGGTTCTCAAATGAAATTTGTTCCGGAAGCCTGTTCAGCTTCTGAAACATTCGAAAACCAAGCCGCAGCTTCCCCTTGGTTGCAAGAACTTCTTGGACTCAGTAGAAGCAGTGTCGCATGTTCAGGTTCTGAAAAACGTTTGAAAATGGAAGCATTTGTTTCCAGGTTTTTGGTGTTCGAAAACCGAAACGTACCACAACAGAGGTGTTCGGGAACTGAGGTTCCACTGCGTTTTAAATTGAAGGAAATGATGGAAATAAATGGCCTTGTAAGCAGAGGTAAACTGACCCATTGGGAACATAGCTGTCCTGCTCTAAATGTGTAGCAACCATACAATGTGGCATGGGCAGTTACCAAGCTGAGTATATCTGATAAGCAAGAAAAGGTGTCCTGTCCTTTATTGATTGTCCTGTAGGAACACTTGCCCTCTGCTTGCACCAAGATACCTACAAGTATGTATAAGGTGGAGTTGTCCATTTCAGTATGATACCTTGCAGCTATTCCTAAGTCTTATTTGTGTAGAATTCCAAACAAATGAACAGTAAACACATACCATAATCATTGAATACTAAGTTTTCTTGTGAACTGATATTTTCATAATTTCATAATATAATATTTTCATAATTTCATAATATAATATTTTCATAATTTCATAATTTTTTTCTGTTCAAAATTTAATTCATCTTGGATAGCATGCTGCTTGCTTTGTGTAGTTTTACACTGACATACATAATTAACCTCAGATTTTTATAACAGAGCATTTGCTCTATTTTGAGCAACATGTTATACAGGTAATATTATTTTAGGATTTTCAAAAAAACTAACTTTCATTTTATCTTTTTTGTTATTTTATTTTAAAAAATGTATCAGACTTCCTGCTAGACAAAACATGTAGCAAGAAAACCTATAGTTCAAGATCCAGGATAGCAAGATGTTGCCAAGTTTCTGATTTGTTTTGTTTTGTTTTTTCTTGGTTTGATCTAATGTCTCATGAATGATGTTTGAAACTTCTTAACCTTTATGTGTCTGTCTATTCTCTGCTTACATTTGCTTTTGCGCTTCCATACAAAATTTGAGAGGACTAGCAGAGGCCTTTATTTAGTGTGCTGTGTTTGTTAAAAAGCATACATGAAATTTTTGAACACGTTAGGCAAGGGGTTTGAACACTGTTGTTTTAATAGTATTAAAATATTATTTAGGGTTGCCATTATTTCAAAAAGGAAAGTCTGGACAAAAAAGTTTTTGAATGAAAAAGTTTTTTTAATGAAAAATGCGTTTCAGCGATTTCTGCCTGGACGTTGAATTTCCAGCTATTTCCAGGAAATTCCAGATGTATGGCAGCCCTATACTGCTGCTCAGTTGGGCTTACAATCTTCAATATGTTAACATTCTGCAGTATTGTACAATCTCTGAAAATAGTGCATTTAGAAGTGGTTATATGAGAAGCTTGGATTATTAGCAGTCAGGATTACAATCAAATGTATTTATGTATGTACATTTAAATTGCAAGCCGATAATGAAACAAAGTTTTGGGAAATTCTTGCGTTGCCTAGGACCATTCAACAGATGTATTTTACATCATTCACTTTCTGATCGTGGAATCTGGATCTTTTTACAAAACAAAGCAGTGTGCATCTAACTTGGGAGCCCTTAATTAAACAGTAATAGCAGCCTACTTGCTATTTAAAGAGCCTGAAGAACAGAAAAAGTTAATGTTCTTTATGGCATATTTAAGACATTATGGTGACATTACAAATGCACGGAAGCCGTTTCCCATGTGTGTAAAGAAGCAATCTTTACTAATCTATCAGAAATTGTGAAAGGTGCTTGGTGGCATGGGGAAAATGATCAACACATAGTGAGCTTCTTCACACAATAATTTGATGAATAAAGCACCTTCCACATATCAATGTTTAAATGGAAAGCATTTGATAATAGACTGCAATACTGTACAAGTCTCTTCCATATAACCTTGATTTCCAGCAGATTGTAGCTACATGTAAGATATTTCTGGTTGTTCCCAGTTGTCTTCTTAGATGTGTGTGTGTTGGGGGTGGGATTCCCCTTGCTTAAAGACTAGGTGTGTTGAAATCCACTATTTTCTTCTGTCATGTATTGTAGGAATGGAGAACCCATGGCCCACTAAGCCGTTTCAGGTAGTTCTTCAGCCACCAGCAAAATTGCTGGCAATGGTGATGAACAAGGCATCTTTTCCTTTTGCATATTGCCATTGCTAGCAGGTAGGAGCACTCTGGAAATAGGAACTAGTTCTTCCTGTTTCTTGAACACTTTGAGCTCTTAGCTCTGGTGGTATGCAAGACCTAGATGAGATGGCTTTAAAAGGTCAGCTGAAGGCCATAGTATCTCCCTCTCTACTTCCATCTTCCTCTTCTCCCAGCTCCATGCTGTAATGGGAAGAAATCAAACTCTGAAGAGCAGATTTTCCTTCCTATCACACGATCAGCCTGGGAAGAAGTGCCAGCACTGGGAAGAGGCACTCAGAGGAGATAGGGGGCACATTTAAACCTTATGCACAGGCCAGAGAGCAAGGAGGACCTGCTTGGAGCACATAGAGCAGAAAGAAAAGTCTCCAGTTGTCCAATTTTTGTTTCAGTCAGTTTGGGTCCTCTTGTGTGCACTAGAAAGGCATTGGCAGACACGTGTTCCCTCTTCAGTGGCATGTTTGGGACTTAAGATTGTGACTATAATAGGATGCCCTGTGATTTCATTTTAGTATCCAGTAAAGACTAATAACTGAGATGCCAAGAAACATTAAATAGTTTAAATTGTAACTATCTTAAAAGAGAGGGGAAGCAAGGTGGGGAGAATGAAAATTAGTCCACAAGCAGAAGCATATATATAACTTAAAATGGCATAATGACATTAATCAGTGCCAAGTATTTCTCTCCTGCTTCCAGGGAAACATGCCAAGAAAGCACAGATGGAGGTATATTTTTCAGAAGAATGGACAGTAACATTTACATTCAAGAGGCATAATACCTTGCTTTTTAAAATATTGTTGTGCCTCTGGGAGGCTAGACTCAAGTGTATTGTTTACAATGGGTCTCTGAGATGAGGTACTAAACTTAACTTTGGAGTATGGATGTGCCTCTTGTTTATCTCATTAAATTTGTTAGCATGTGAGTGAGCTATAAGATTTTAAAAACTACAGGTTTCAAACTCTGTTATGTATTATTCAGCATAATTTAGTAGCTTGCTAAAAAATTAACAATTTAAATAAGGCACTATTGCTGTAGCGGCAGCTGAAGCTTACATAGCTCTAGGATTGCCTGGGAGCAGAGGCATCTGGCTGCAGATGGTACAGAGCTAGCTGTGGAATGGGGGTGATGGAGTGGTTGGAAGGAAAGAGTGTGCTTGAGTTTGGCTACTCAAAGCTCTGCTAGGGTTCTTCTACTGTTTAACGTTTATTTTTTCAAAATAGTTACTATATAAGGAGGCCTGACAGAAATAAAATATAGTGGATCCAATTAAGATGATATTGTGGAATACGTTTGCATAAAATATCTTGATAATACTGCTTGTAAGATGAGAGCATTTTTGATCACCTTGAGTGAGATGGTTGTGGGTAGAACTACACATTATGAAAAACAAGAGACTGTCACTGAAAAGAAGGATCCCCATTTCTGCTTTTCTCCCCACTCTAGGCCAAGGATATCCTAGCATCACCATTCTGTATATTTCACTGACTCAACAAAACAGCGGCCAGTGAGATTAAAATGGCATGAGGGAATGTATGACAATCTCAATAATAGTACACAGGAAAGGTTTGAATGTAATACAAACCCATAGTTTTGTGTTAGAAGAATGAGCTGCAGTGAGCCTTGCCTTCATGTGCTCCCACTCCCATACCCACCAACACTTATCCGATGAAAATAGGGATGTCCTAAGGAAAAGTGGGATCAAATCAGAAACTGGGATGGCTTCTGTAAATCCAAGACTGGCCCTGGAAAATAGGGACGCTTGTAGGGTCTGTCCTCCGCCTTTGGTGTTGCCACAAACAAGAGTTTCAAAACTTTTGCTTCCATTTTAGATTAACTGCAGAATGCTATGTTGTTTGAATCTGGACAAACAATAGATAACATTATCTATGATTAGTCGAGAAAAGCTTATGTTAAACCATATTTTAAGATATTTTAGGATAGATTTTCATAGTAAGACTGAGTCCAAGTGTTGTATGTGAAAAGCTTCTTCTTGTTACTTACTGGCAGGTTTGTCATTTCAGAGTCAAAATAAAGCTCATTCAACCCAAGCATACAGCAACAGCAGTATCAAGCCTTAGGTCAGCTTTACCACTTGAGACTGGCGCAGGACAGTCTAATGTTATTCATTCTGCATTTTTGCCAAGTACCATACACTGACACAGTAAAGAAGAAAAAATAACGAGTTGACAGTTGTATGCCATCAATTCATTTGTTTTGTTTTTAAGCATTGAATAAGCATATTTGTGTTTATACCTGTACTGCTGCTACATTCAGTTTAGGTCCCACCCCTCTTCCCAAAGGAGAAAATACTTAAGTATTTTATTATTATAGTCTATATCATGCTGAAGCTTTAAATCTAATTGGGTTAATGACCACTTTAGGGGCTCTAAGCAGTTTACTTCTAACATACTGTACAGATCACATGCCTAATTAAAATCTCTTGGATCCATAGAAAGGTCTCTAAATGATAACATCTATATATCAGGCTTGGATAGCAGAGGTGGCTGCTGCCTAATTGTGCAGGGTACCTTTCAACAGTATTCAGCTAATGTATCCTGTTAGTGCAAGGATTTCTGCTTGTGCAACAGGACTCCCCCCCCCCTCCTTTCCCTATAGGTGCACCACACACTCCCCACATCTGCTCCAAAGCATTGCTGGAACCCCTATAAGATGTTCAGAGTGTGAGAGAAAGGAAGAGGGCAGAATTCCCATTGTATTAGAGGAAATCCTTCCACTGACAGGACAGTGACGTAATGCTACTTTGGATTCAACACTATGCGTTTTAGCTGACCTTTGGGTGTCAGGCTTATGCCAGGAGAGGGTGGATAAACCTCAGTGAATGTGATGAGTGGTTTATTCTGGGTTGGTCAAGTTGTTCTTTTAACTTGTTTTGACCCTTTAGGATAGAGTTAGAGTTTGCATCCTTCTGTCTTGGGAGACAGTGGAGTGCACCTCCAGGGGTGGAGTCAAACCACTGGAGAATCACATCACCTGCTGTGGCTGCAGAGACCGGTAGCTTGTAACTGCTGCCCCCTGCATTGTTTTTGTTGCATTAGCAGCATTGAAGTGACTTCTCCAGGCATAGCTCCTAGGCTAGTTCTGGTGAAGAGGAAATCCCATATTTGGGTGTTTCCTCTTTTTAGGTTGACAGCAGTTGAAAGATGCTATGAATAGAGCACCTACTGGGCAACTTAAGAACTTCAGGCCAGTGGCCCCTCTAGTACAGCATCATGTTCTGACAGTGGCAAACCTGATGCTTATGGGGAACCTGCAAGCAGGATATGAGTGCAATAGTCCTCTGTTCACCTATAATTCCAAGCAATTAGCATTTAGAGGCATACCACCTCTGACAATGGATGTTGGCTATAGCTATCATGGCTAGTGGCCATTGATAGCCTCTGTGAATGTGTCTAACCCTTTTAAAAAATCTTCCAAGTTGGTGGACACCACTGCTTCCTGCAGAAACTAGTTCTGTAGTTTAACTATGCACTGCTGTAGTTTTATTATTTTATCTCTCCTAAATCTTTCAAAATTCAGCTTCATTATAGGTTCACAAGTTCTAGTGTTTTAAGAGGGAGAAAAACTTTTCACTATCCACTTTCTCTATGCCATGCATAATTTTAAAAGTTTTTTTCATGTCACCTCTTACTCACCTTTTCTCTAAGCTAAAAAGTCCCAAATGCTGCAGCCTTTCATCAGAGAGGAGTTGCTCCATCCCCTTTATTATTTGGGTAGCCTTTTCTAAACATTTTCTAACTCCACAATATCCCATTTGAGATGAGGCAACCAGAACTGTTTTTTTCCCTTCCACCACAAGGTAGATACCATTTTGTGTGTAGTTTCCACAAACATTATTTTGAGCACTTTATTATTGTTGTGTTCGCTTCAGTGACTCTTCACTCTCAACTTATGAAACTGTAGAAATATAACTGCTTTGCCGTTCCCAGAAAGTGAAAGATGATTTCAGTGAACCATAAACAGTTAGGCCCTAGGGGTAAAATTACATCGGTTGCATGTTTCTAACATGCTGCTTTGGGATAAACATGTCTTAAATCAACTCACTGCTCACAGTCAAATTCTTGTTCAGATTTGCTGTAGAGACTGAAAGACTGATCTGTCTACTAATACTGTGAAGCTTTTGCAATCTAATTTGCATCAATTATTTGCAAAAGGTAACAATGGCTTGTTATATATTCTTGGGATGTAATCCTGAACATGCATTTTTTTCTTCAAAGAAATGTGTGTAGAAATGTCTGTAGGGTAGCAATTTGTCACCTTGATCTGGAACTTAGCCCACTAGTTTACTTGGCCACCCCCATTGGGACAGCGGTATTGCAAATTGCTTCAGGATATTGTAAATTACTCATGGAATGTGATTCATAAATGAAAATAATAATAATAATTGGGGCTTGTGAGCTGGTGCTAGGAAAATCTAATCTTTTTCTTTTCTTTTTCAAATGATAGTGCTTTAAAAGTTCAGCTGTTTTGGTATAACACCTGAGGAGTGTACTGTGTTTGGATTTGATGCCCTTGGTTTAATTTTCAATTGTAATTACCTGGGAACTTGATTTGTTTAGGTTCCCTTTGCAAATTTAAAGTAAGTTGGGTTTTTTAAAAAAGAAATTCTTACGGTGTTCACTGGTCCATAATGCGTTCACTGTATTTTCATCCATAGATTAAGGACCTTATCTATGTAATAATTAGATTTAGTAACCTAGATTTAAGAGATCTCCATTTAAGGCATTTAGAATCCTATATTGAGTATATTATAGATATTATCTGGGAATTCAGTTTTGTTCTGTACATCTTGCATATAAAAGCTGAACCTGGGCTTCTTAGGTGTGATTCTCAGTAATTTTAATGGAACAATTCTAATAAAATGTGCTTAGAAAGCTAGCCAAAGTGGATTTCTTGAACTTCATTTGCTAGCTTCTGTTTCTATGAACAAATTCTAGTCATATGTATATTGGAACATTTTTATCTTCTGCATTTGCTTACAGTCTCTCAAGGTAGCGCTCAAACTAATTCAAGAGTTAGTCATCTACAATATTCATCTTATACTTTTTCAGTTTGTTGTTTTTTGAAAAATGCAGTATTAGCTTATAATTTGAAGTATCATATCTGTTCTGTAAATTTGGATATTTGTGCCCGAGCAAACTTCTTAACAAATCTTCAAAAGAACTTGCTTAACTTCATCTTGTGCTCCCCTCAGAAAATACAAAGTCAGTCATTCTCCCCCTTCCACCAAGAGAAGGCAGGGTAGATCTCTTTTTCTGTTTAGGCCACCTTTGACCTGTTCCTTCTCTGTTCAGTGAATAAAGGGTGAATAAAGATCTGCTGTCAGTGTGGCTCATGAACTGGATGTGCAGTGACAAAGGGAGATTGTTTTAGGAGAGTTGCTTATTGAAGCTGATTTGAAAGTAGTTCTTAGCAAATGCTATTCTTGTATCTCTGGGTATGTATTATATATGAAATGGTCTTTATCATTAATTTCCAGACTAATAATTTACACAACAACAGAATATGAAATCGCAGAAAGTTATACTCTGTCTCTAGACAAAAAAATATATTTTGCATAGGGAAGCAAGCTTTCTGTCTTTTAAAATTTGTAATTTTTGAAAGAGCAACTTATATGAGCATTTTATGACTGTGTTCTCTTGTAGATCATCACCAAATATGTATATGAACTACTGGAAGAAGAATGCCATTTGAAAAAAGTATACATACCGGTAAGTTAAATATACCCTGATTTTTTTCAGCATCTTGGGAAATAGCAATAATACAGTCTGAGGAATTATAATTTATTTTATTTCATAGTTTTTTCCTATTCTGTGCATTGTAAATATCATGTGTGCGCATTAGGAACAGTTCAGACACATCCTATTTTGTTATTAACTTGTGTGATGTAGATGGACCTATACTGAAGAAATCTAGGTGGGCTTTTTTTAATATAAAAAATAAACTCAGGTTTGAATTGGTTTTGAAACTTCTTGGGAAACCATGAGGCAATTATAGTGTCAGTTAAACCTACCCTGCAGGGTTGTTGTGAGGATACAATTGTATAATGATGAGTATGCTGTCCTGTACTACTTGGGAGAAAGATAGGAAAGAAAGATTTTTAAAAATACATTCACAGACTAACTGGGGTATAGACTTAAGTTACAGAAATAGTTTGCTTGACTAGATCATGTGTATATAGATGCCTTCATAATTTCCGCAGCTTTATCTGCCAGTTTGTTCTGAGAGAGGAGGGAGGATGATAGAAATTATGCAAATTTTCTATGCATGTATGCCAGGTTGCATGTTACTTCTGAAGCCTGATCTGAAAGCTATAGATCATACTCTTAATGTGTAATGTTTCCAGGATGCCAAATGCTTAAAGTGGCCATCAGTCATTCGGATCTGTCTTTCGGATTGATCCTGGGGTATTTATACATGGACCTTTTAACATTTGAATTCTTCAGTTATCTTAGCCCTTAAAGATAGTTGGCACCTTAAGTTTATTTCAGCAAGCGATAGAAAATTAACCTGAAAATTCATATATAGGTGGCACTTAATCCCTAGGAAATTGGCAGTGATCCCTCCTGGCAGCTCACCATGTTGCTGGAGGGGCTGCCTCACATCTGGTAATCATCTCCACATATGGTGGGAATGTACAAAAATCCAGCATTTCTGGGTTTTGCTATTCTAAGAAATTAATAAAATTAACAAAACAGCAATTGGAAGTCAAACCAGAATTAGCTTTATTAAATATACCTCAAGACAACAATCTGGATTTACATAATATAGAATTAATAAGGCATTTATTACAAGCTACAAGACACAATATAAACAGATACTAGAAAGAACTTTCTGGCACAACGATAAACAATTGGTACAAAACAGTTTGGGAAGCAGCCATGCTTGAGAGATTAACAAATAAACTATGGTTGACACATGGACAGAAAATGAACAATCCTCCTCATCAGCATTTATATCTGATTGATATAAATTTAAATTTAAACATAAATTATTATCTTCACTTTGAATCCCCCTTTCCACATTATTATTTATTTTATTCCTCTTTTCACTTCCTGAGAGTCTCACATAACAGTGGTGCCTCGCAAGACGAAATTAATCCGTTCCACGAGTCTCTTCGTTTAGTGGTTTTTTCGTCTTGCGAAGCAACCCTATTAGCGGCTTAGCGGATTAGCGCTATTAGCGGTTTAGTGGCTATTAAAGGCTTAGCGGATTAGCGGATAAAAGGCTATTAGCGGCTTAGAAAAGAGGGGGGGAGCGAAAAAAAATCAGAACACTCGCAAGACGTTTTCGTCTTGCAAAGCAAGCCCATAGGGAAAATCGTCTTGCAAAGCAAGCCCATAGGGAAAATCGTCTTGCAAAGCAGCTCAAAAACGGAAAACCCTTTCGTCTAGCGGGTTTTCTGTCTTGCGAGGCATTCGTCTTGCGGGGCACCACTGTATGTCAGTGATGTCTCATTGTCCTGAAAAACAGCATCCTGTCCTACAGACCATATTGAGTATTAAGATTGGCAGAAGTGGACCTCTTGTAGTTCCACTACCCTTAGAAGTTCAGGAACTAGTGTCCTGGGAGAGGGCATTCTCTGTTGCAGCCTTTAGGTTGTAGAATTCCCTCCCCACATTACTTCGGGCTTCGGGCACCTTTATTACATAGTTTTTGCCATACACTGAAGACACACCTCTTTACTATGGCTTTTCACACTTGAAATATATTTGGGAACCACCCTCCCTATTCCTGTGTTGGTAAGTTGTTTAAAACTTTTTAATGTGTTTTCCCCCCTTAAATTATTGTGACGTTCCCTGGGACCTTGTGGTGAAGGGCTGGTAATAAATCAAATTATTATTGTTGAAAGATGGTTAAAACCAAATTGTTGTTGTTGCTGGATAAATTTAAGATTTTCATTGAGTTACTGGCTTAGTTTAAACTTGCACAAGGACTCGTCTGCATTCCATGTAATACCAAACCTTTTTCATAAATTGCAAAATCATGTGCATTTCACAAGCTGCTTTTTGAAAAGTCTTGAGTTTCAAACGCAGTTTTCCATATTTGCGTGTGATGTTGGCGCCTCATCTTGCTAGCTCATTCTAGTTCCCGTCTAAGCCCCTAGACACAATGTGGGGCTGCATCTGTTGAGTGTTTTCTCTACAGCAGGGGTGTCCAACAGGTCGATCCTTGGGAGCTTTTGGTAGATCACGGTAGATCGTTGGCTCCTCCATCCAGCCCCACCCCTTTGCCCCATCCTCTAGATTGCTAGAGCTAAAGTCTGAGTTTTTGCAGCGAAGCTGACGGTCTCAATAGCGATCTCTTGATGAGCGCCTTATTTTATTTATTTGACCTAAGCCCCTAAATTAACAAATATTTCCTCCCTAAAAGATGCTCAACAACATTGAACTGAACCCCACCCCCAACAGGACATATCTCCCTAAAAAGGGGATAGATCACTGCCAGATTTTAATCGTGTGAGTAGATCGCAGTCTCTTGGAAGTTGGATGCTCCTGCTCTACAGTATAGCCCTCTCAGTGCCTGAGGATCTTCAGGGAATGCTTTGTTCTAAACCATGCTTTTTTGCACTTGTAAGATCAGTAGGGACAAAGCACAAGGCCTTTGCAGTGATACCAACATTATGGAACTTATTTTAAAAGAGAGGTTTTAGGGCTGGCCCTGTTGCATTTTTTAATGCATAGAGATGTTTTCATTGCACCAAATCATTAAGGATTAGTGAGGTCATTTAAAATTACTATATTGGCTGCAGCTGAGTTGTTTTATGCTATTTTATTGTTCGAAGATCTTGTGTTTATATTGTGTTTATTCTGTGTTTTTACTGGAGGCTTCCTTGGAAGTATGTAATAAGGAATGTCCAATTAGTAAAAATAAGAGTGCAAAGTAGGAAAGTAGTCCTCTCCAATAAAAAGTCAGTATGCATTAAGATGAATTAATACTCCTGGGTCAAAAAATAATATTGGAAGCTTTATATACGAAGAGCAGTACTAACATAGATTGATATAATAAAAAAAGAATCCTAGACCATAAATGTAATTATGTAATCTTTTGGAAAAAGTAGAAGCAGATATAAACAGTGAATTGCCAAGATACAAATTGCTTTGTACATTTTCAGTGTGATGAGAAATAAATGGTATACTAGCTTGACTTGTCAATAAAGTGTGATTGGACACTGGTGTGACCTTTTTATGTGTATCCTTTAGTGAAAGCTTCATTTAATGAATTACAGCAGTTTGAAGACAAATCGGCTTGAAGAAATGTTTCCAAATGCAATTAAGATTAAGCTGGTAAAGGTTGATTCCAAATGTGAATGGTAAACATATGATGGCTAGTCCATATTTAGATATGTAAACTGAGTATTTTATAATGCATAGTTTTGTTTTCCTCTTGCCCATGCTCCCAAAAATATTGGAAATGGTTCTGTAGAAGTAGTTATCGAGAAAAAGAGAGTAAAGTTTGCTCATAATAGGACAAGAGCTATGTACCCTGCCTTGAGCTCCTTGGAGAAAAAGCTGAGATATAAATGAAATTAAACTGACAAACAAATGGCATTTCTAAAAAACTAACCAAATCTTCCATTACCAAAACCTAAATCAGCTGTAATATAAGTATGAATGGGGACACGGGTGGCACTGTGGGCTAGGGCTTGCCGATCAGAAGGTTGCTCAGTCCCTGCTCCTGCCAACCTAGCAGTTTGAAAGCAAACAGTGCAAGTAGATAAATCCCGCTCCGGCGGGAAGGTAAACGGCATTTCCGTGCACTGCTCTGGTTTGCCAGAAGCGGCTTGGTCATGCTGGCCACATGACCCGGAAGCTGTACGCCGGCTCCCTCGGCCAGTAAAGCAAGATGAGTGCCACAACCCCAGAGTTGTCCACAACTGGACTTAACTGTCAGGGGTCCTTTATCTTTATAAGTATGAATAAGAGATTGGTCTGAGTGCTACTCTTGGATGAGAAATATGTGTTTGTTTCTAACAACCAAACCAAACACACTTTGAATTGAAGATGGAATAAAGAGTAATATTAACACTTGCAGTTCAGGGAATTCACACTGTAATTTACCTTATTTTTTTGCAAATAATTTGGATCGTACGAACTGAAACACAAGATATGTCTCAGATCAATGGTAGACATGGTTTCTAAATCAGTTGAGCTACATTTGCTGAAAGTTTAGTCTTACATTATATTTATCTGACTTTGTAGTATCTATTTCTCATCAATTGCCTTGACAGATCATAGTCTGGATTTTTTACACACAAGCATTCAGTAGCCTGCTGTGAGAAGTAACCAGAACTAAATTCCCCATGCATCTACAATGAAAAGCACTGGCTGATGTTCTGAGAACAATCCCCAGGAGAAGTGACCAAAGCAGGAAAACTTCACAGATGTATTATAAAAGCCCAGGGAAATTTTGCAGATAAAGCTGATCGTTACATACACCATGGTCTACCAAAAGCTGTAGTACTGTATATTGGAAATAATGGGAAAATGGCAACGCATAATATAAGCAAGTTCTTAGGGGCTTCATTCTGCCCATGCCTTAGGTGTACTTAGAAGACCTTTCCAAGTTGGAGCTATGTACCCAGTTATGAATTGATGCTGTGTATGTAGTCTCACACATAGGTAGCCAGTCCTGCAGGCTGTTTTTAGGGAAACTCTTCAGAACTAGTGTTAAGAGCTATGGAAAGGCCATTACTTTACTTCATAGCAGCGTGAGCCCCTTTTTCTTCTTTGTTTTACAACTGCTGGCACTGGGACCCTGATGTTTTTGATCACCATCAGAAGAACAGCATTCCTCAGATTTGTTCTGTGAACTGTCACCAGTCCGCTCAAACAGTCCTTATCTTGGCTCAATGGGAACTTCTGCCTCAGGATCAGGATTCTTCATCCTCTGTATTCTCACTATAGTTTGACATGTTGAAAATGCTGCTGCCTTCCCATTATACCCTGCTCATAGCTTATTGATTTATTTAAATAATTTCTAAATTGCCTCTCTACAGCACAGTCTATTCAGTGCAGCTCACAGTGGAACAAGGACGGATAGAAACTATGAAATGATAAATATAAACAAATGATGAAACATTAAAAAGCAGTTGAAACATCAGTGAAGGCGAGTGAGAAGAAGGCTCACTCAAATAAAGGTGTCTGTCAAAAAGTCAGGCAGTGTCAGGCACCAAGCAAATCTTCCTATGCAAACCTTTCCATAATCTGAGCACTACAGCTGGGAAACCACCACCGCCACCCCTTGCCTCCCAGAGTGATCTCATACACTCTTGAAGTAGCTTGAAAAAGGAACACCAAAAACCTCTGTAGTGAAATGGAGTTCCCAGGCAGATTCTTATTGGAGAAGGAGATCTGAAGACTTCCCAGCCCCAAGCCAACCTATTGAGCTGAGCCTGAAAATAAATTGCCAGTTACCCATGTTGGTAAATGATCAGAGTAATGTGCTGTGATCTACCCCCTGACAGAATTCTGTCAACTTCATTCTGGACAGCTGAAGTTTCTGGACTGTCTTGAAGGGCAATTCCACGTAGAATGTAGTATACATAATTGAAACTGGAATTTCTAATTTGGCCAGACTGGCCCAGATAATAAGTGGGGATCTAACAAGTCCCCATGCTGGAACCTAGATACTTGTGTACTTCTGAACACTTATTTGGACAACAGTGGTGCATTATTATTATTTTTACTGCTTAAAGGAAATAACCTATTCAGTACTGTAATCCATTCTTAACAATGCTTTAAATATGAGCATTTTGCCAAATGCCATCATTTTGCATTGCTTGCTTGAGCTGTTTTGGAGGTGCTGGTGCTTTAATGCCCATTAGCATTAATGAGATGTTCTTAGCAGTGCAAGAACTAAGGCTCCAGTGAGTACACACACACACACACACACACACACACACACACACACACGTACGTACATCTGGAAGTGATGAATTATGGTGTATTATGTAGCAGATATATGGTTGTTTAATGGGCTTATACCTCATACTGAGAGAGTGTGATATGGTGGGCAGAGTCAGGAGAGCAGGAGTAAAAACCCACACTTACTTGTGAAGTTCATTGGTGCCTGTGGGCAAGTCACTCGCTCATTATGTGCACCACAGGATGTTTTTGAGAGGGAGATGCAAACAAACAAAAACACAGATCATAGTAGCAAACAATAACAATAACCCCACTACACACAGTTTAAAAGACTGTACATTGTTTAATTAGCCAGAGGCCTAGAGAGAAGAGGCATGTCTTTGCCTGGCACCTAAATATTTGTAACGAAGGCACCTGGCGGGCCTCGCTGAGGCTAACATTCCACAAGTGAGGAGCCACCACAGAAAAGGTCCATTCTCACGTTGCTGCCCTCCTGCCATCTCATGGAGGAGGCACAAGAGTTTGGATTTGATATCCCGCTTTATCACTACCCAAAGGAGTCTCAAAGCAGCTAACAGTCTCCTTTCCCTTCCTCCCCCACAACAAACACTCTGTGAGGTGAGTGGGGCTGAGAGACTTCAGAGAAGTGTGACTAGCCCAAGTCACCCAGCAGCTGCATGTGGAAGAGCGGAGACACGAACCTGGTTCCCCAGATTATGAGTCTATCGCTCTTAACCACTACACCACTCAGTTGATGATCACAGGTCTGAGTTGGTTCATATGAGGAAAGGCAGTCCTTGAGGTATTGTGGGCCTGAGCCATTTAAGGCTTTATTGGTCAATATCAGCAGTTTCAATTGGGCCCAGAAGCTCATTGGCAGCCAGTGTAGTCAGGCCAGGATTGGCATTATATGCTCAAACCATCTTGCCCTGGTAGGCAACCTGGATGCTGAATTCCACACCGACTGAAGTTTCCAGCAGAGGTTATCAGAGCATAGTTGACAGAAGTTAAGCTATCCCTGCCCAGATAGGGGTGCAACTGGGTAGCCAGCCAGATGCTATAACCCATGTGTGCTAATGTATGTTCTGATCAACCCTAAGTTACAAGACCAGAGTTTTAGTTGGCTCACACAAATCCAGTCTTCAAATGGTAGGATCTGGGCAAGATTTTTTTTTTTAAAAGGGCTTATTACATGTAATCTTGCCTAGAGGTTTCAAAGGAGGGAATAAAAGATAGAATCCTACAAAACTCCATGAGAGAGTGAAGATGACATATCAGCATCTGTGACCTTCCTGCATAAACAAGTGGAGCCACTTGAGCAATTCTATAGTTGAATCGCCAACACCTCATGATAAACTAGCAAGGGCTACAGATAAGGTTAACAGGACCAATTGGGTGCAATTACTGATCTCCAAGCAGGGATTGTCCACTAGAGTAATAAACACTGTTGTGATTACCCATTCAGACTGTATTTTTTAAGCAGATATCTGTGATGGTGTGGACAGATTACTGCCAGACGTGGGCAGGGTAATACCCAGGTATGACCTTATCAACTTTATGCAGATAGGCTGCCCATCGTATGTTAGGCAGTTGTGACATTCTGTACTGCTGGTGGAATTGTGTTTGTGACTTCTGTGGCATTTTGAATTTAATTGTTAGTTCTTTGGTATAGTTAGCACAAAGCGACTTTTAGTTTGTAGTCCCTGCTCAACTACAAACTGCTCTGTTTGTCACTGTTTGTTGACCTTGGACAAGTCATCATCTAACCTACCTCACAGGCTGTTATGAGATTAAAAATATTACTCTGTACTCCTTTTCTGGAAGCCTAGGATAAAAACATACAAAGAGGAAAACGTACTGGGAGTGATTACGATTTGAGCACTTAGGGTGGAAATCAGTGTTGTACTATGTTGTACTGTGATGAATGTTCCATCTGTACAAGCATTTCAGCTTGCCAGACAGAAACACCCACACCCACTGTGAGCTGTTTTGGGGGTCTCCTGGCCCCCCTCAACCCACTTTAGGGGTATGTGGGGAGGAGAGGGGAGAAAGCACCATTGCACCATCAGAAGTCTTCATTCATGGCTTCCACTGACAGAACTCATTAGGTGAATCCCACCTGTAGGGTTTGCTCTGCCAGTATGCATTAACACCTTTGTGAGTAGATCTGCTAACAATGAATACTGGTGTATCTGAAGAAGTGTGCATGCACACGAAAACTCATACCAATAACAAACTTAGTTGGTCTCTAAGGTGCTATCGGAAGGAATTTTTTTTAATTTTCTTTCAACTACAACAGACCAACACGGCTTCCTACCTGTAATGAATACTGAGGACAGTATAGTAGGCAACTTATTTTCCAGACTCCAGGTCTAACTAAGCATTTAATTGCTAGTTGCAGCTGTTGGATAGTCTGAATAGATTTATTGATGTAAGCTATATAATTCAATAAGCTGTTAATAAACACACTGTTTTCATTTTAGGTAGATGCCATGGAAGGTGAACCCCGGAGTTTTATCTTTATGAGTGAGGATGCAATGACAAATCCAGACAAACTGATGGTTTTAATTCACGGTAGCGGTGTTGTTCGAGCAGGACAGTGGGCAAGAAGGCTTATTATAAATGAAGATCTGGACAGTGGCACTCAGATTCCATACATTAAAAGAGCTATTGAGGTAGGATATTTATTTGGCCTTTTGAAAGATGTTTGTTTTTTATACTCAACAATTTTTCACAATATTATGAGATTTTGTTTTCTTAATGTACATCAAACTTGTATATAACTGCCAATTTTCCTTAGATTTCTAAAACTTTTGCATAATAATTCTTTTATTTGAGGAAACAGTTGTTGTTTACTTACATTGAATACTGTTGTAGGAACTGCCGTGTGGTCTTTGGAGAAGATAAATCAATCCAAAAATCTTTTTAAAACTGCAGACGTTTTCAGTTGAATTTCATCAGTTTGAAGTTTTCCTTATATCCATCTGAAGCACAAATTGTTCTGTCTATTATTACAGGAAGTTGATCCTAGAAGGCATTTGAACTTGTACCCTTACAGAAAGAGATGTTCTATGAAGCATACAAATGGACCTATTAAAATTAGTTGGACTAAGTCAGATTCTTAACACAAAACACGCTCCAGTGTTTCACAATGCTGTGTGAGCTTTTAACACACCCACAGAGGAATACTGCCATGAAAACAAAAAAAGGGAGCGTGACATAGGTAATCTCTCCCCCCCCCAACTGTCTTCCAGCAGTAATACAGTGGTGCCCCGCAAGACGAATGCCTCGCAAGACGGAAAACCCGCTAGACCAGGGGTCTGCAACCCGTGGCTCCAGAGCCGCAAGTGGCTCTTTTACACCTTTGCCGCGGCTCCGGGGCGGATACTAGCGAGGGGAGGAGGCGCATTGTGCGCCCCGACACTCCCCACTGTGGCGGGCTCTGTACTGGCTGTGACGTCGCATGGGGGCGGTGCGTGCGTTAGTCACGCACCGTCCCGACGTTACCTTCCCGTCCACTGTCAGATCGCGGCTCCGGAGATATATTTGTTTTAAATGTCGCAATGGTTTTGCGGCTCCCAGTTTTTTTCCTTCGGAAACGGGTCCAAGTGGCTCTTTTTGTCTTAAAGGTTGCAGACCCCTGCGCTAGACGAAAGGGTTTTCCGTTTTGGAGGTGCTTCGCAAAACGAATTTCCTATGGGCTTGCTTTGCAAGATGAAAATGTCTTGCGAGTTCCTGCGGGGTTTTTTTCCTCCCCCCCCTTTTCCCAAGCCGCTAAGCCACTTATCAGCTGATCCTAAGCCGCTTATCAGCTGATCCGCTAAGCCGCTAAACCGCTTATCAGCTGATCCGCTAAGCCGCTAATAGCGCTAAGCCGCTAATGGGCTTGCTTCGCAAGACGAAAAAACCGCAAGACGAAGAGACTCGCGGAACGGATTCTTTTCGTCTTGCGAGGCACCACTGTAATGTCCTAAAGAAAGTCATGTCAAGAGAAAAAACACATTGGAAACATTTTACCCAATAGGTTAATTTTTAAATCAAAACTAAGAAACTGACACAGACAGTTTTACAGTAACCTTTTCAGCCCAAAGCAGAATTCTAATGTGTCTTGGTGGGTGATAAAATATCCCAAAATAAAGCCATCCATAGTGTGTCAGAAGAAGGGACTTACCTGCTTCTGTTCATTTTTTGCTTTAAAAAACCACATAGGAATTATTTACTCATTTCTATCCCATTTATTTATTTATAAAATGTATAAAATGCTTAGTATGAAAATAAATTTCTTGAATGCTTTATATAAAACATTATTAGGAAAAAATTAATAAAATTTCATATAAAAATATAACAATTTTTAAAAAGTTAATTAAACACAGAACAAAAATATGTAAAACTGAGCAGTGCTCAAAAATAAAAAATTAGTTTAAGAATTAGAAATCAGAGTCTATGAAATCTTTAAGAAGCATTTATAACTGGTTACTATCTCCACCTCCTGAACCACCTGTTGAAAGGCATTCCAAAGGGTGAGTGCTACCACTGAGAGAGCTCATTTATGTGTTGTCACCAAGTGACAGTCTGCTGGTCATAGAATGACTAGCATGAGATCCTTGAAAGATCTTAAGGCTTGGCTTGGTCTGTACTTGGGAGGTGATCTGCTACATCAACACTGGGATTTAACCCCCCCCCCACACAATTAGTAATGTTCAGTTATTTTTCTTGGGATTTTTTTGGGGGGTGGGGGGGTCCTGGGTGCTTTAGTTTGGAAAGAAAACTGTAAATGGTAAAGTGAGTGACAGTTGTGCAGGTGATGACAAATTAGATCATATTGTAGAACTACTGAATAAATTCTGCAATGAAAAAGTGCACTCAGGTTGGATTTAAGCTGTGTTTTTCGTTCAAAGGTTAAGTGGTGAGTTTCTTCATTTTAAGACTTTCTGATGCTTCTGATTATGATAAACCATGAGAAAATAAGTTTTTATAAATTACGCATCTTTTTCTAGGCTATACTGTTTTGGGTGAAGCATGCCTTCAAATATGGTTCAAAGCCTTGAACAGAGGAAAAAAATGCAGGCCAATTTTCATTTTTACAGAAACTGTTTTAAAAGAGAGTCATTGTTAGGGGAATTAGTATTATTGTGAGCTGAAACTAAACAACTTCAGTAGGGTTGAAAATGAAGGTTTCAGAGTTCTGCCATTTTTTCCTCCAAGTAACAAATACTAAAGGTCTGCTTTAGATAAAATTCTAACTTCTTCATCATTCTAATTTCGGGGCAGCCAACATGGTTCCCTCCAGGTGTTGTTGGACTACAATTCCCAATACCTAACCATTGGCCATGCTGGCTGGGGCTGATGGGAGTTGGAGTTCAACAACATCTGGAGGGTCACAGGTTAGCCATTTAAGGTCTATGCTTTATTCAGCTAGGTAAGAGTCTATTGATGGATCAGGAAATTTAAAAAGTGCAGAAATGGGGAGAATTGTTTCAGCACTGTTTCTCTCTTTTTTTAAATATACATTTTTATTAGTTTTTACATATATTTTCCAAACAGAACATCTCATCTCATCTTATACAACATTTTGGCTATTTTAGCCTGAGACTTTCATCAGCCATGTCTAATGATTTTCAGACCTCATCTCTTAATCTTAAATTTGTTATCCTAACTATTACATTTAATAATCCATAATTTAAAATCCATTCTCATAAATCTTTTCTGAAATATTTCATACAGTTCTCCTTACAAAACTTCTTGTAGTCCTACAACCATAGTCAGTTGGTTACAATTGTCTTTCAGATAACTCATATATTTACTCCAATCTTTCAAGAATTTCTGGTCCCGCTGGTTTCGAATTCTCCCTGTCATCTTATCCAATTCTGCGTAGTCCATCAGTTTCATCTGCCATTCCTCTATCGTCGGTAGTTCTTCCTGCTTCCATTTCTGTGCCAATAATACTCGTTTCACACTGTTTCTCATTCTCATCCAAAAAGTGTTTAACAGTCCCACCAGGTGAAGGTAAAATTATTCCTATTCTTCTGCAAATCTCCAATATACACTCTCAGGTGGGCTACTAGATCCATCTCTAGATTGGATACGTGCAAATAAAAGCTCTTAATTCCCCATATGTACATGCATTTCATGTATGTATGGTAGAAGTATTCATTTCAGTGTCTGATTCGGGTCCATAGATTTGGGAAGGGCTTGTGAAAACTTCCCTGCTCTCAGAAAGCCTTGTAGGTTTGAAGTGTATTTGGCTTCAGAGCCAGGGATTGGTCGTTCTGGTGGATTCTTGAAGAGGTATATCTTATTTAATTATAATCTTTATTGTGGTCCATAACATGGATTCAGAATAAAATACAGATTCATACAGACAACCCCCCAGGAAAGGAAGACCGAGCGTTATTTGTTTAGTCGTGGGTATGTTGATTTTTGATTTGTATGACTACTGAGGGAAACTTTGCCACGGCCATTGTAATATCATTGGACTTGCCGTCCAGAAGATATTTGATATAGTAGGCTTCAGATTGATCCGGCCAATTTGCCAATAGTGGTTTAATCAGTAGTTCCCTAGCTTGATCATATTGTCCCCAATGCAACAAAATATGCCTCATGCAGTCGACGTCCTGAGACATCGTATATCTTATTTGTTACAGCAAGCATTTAGCATGTATGTTCACACTTTGACTGAGAGTCCAAATCCAACTGCACAGTTAGTTCCCTATCCAATAAGGGTTTGTGCCCATGCGTCTCTATTAGTATGTCTCTTAATTTCCTGGTGCTGTATGGGTGGTTGTTGTTGTTGTTTTAACTGAGGGGACTTTTAAAAGTGAGATGTAAGATAAAAAGTAAAAAATACTTACTTGCATACACTAGCTCTTGTGCCTGCCTGAAACAACTCTGGATTTTTGTCTTTAAGTTTTATATGATTAAGTTGGTCATGATAACAGTTTAGAAAATATATTTAATAAAATACTGAATGTAAAAAAAAAGTTCTTCCTTATCCCAAACATACATATACAAAAACAGGAAATACTGAGAGCATAGACATACAGTGATACCTTGGTTTAAGAACAGCTTAGTTTATGAACAACTTGGATTAAGAATGCTTCAAACCCAGAAGTAGGTGTTTTGGTTTGTGAACTTTGCCTTGGAATAAGAACACGTTTCACTTCTGTTGAGTGTGTTCCATTTGTAAATTGAGTCCGCCGCTGCTATGGGAAAGCATGCCTTGGTTTAAGAAAGCTTTGGTTTAAGAACGGACTTCCAAAATGGATTAAGTTCATAAACCAAGGTACCACTGTATATGTTTTATTTCCTTTTTAAAAAATGTGTGGTAGTTATATATTTATTCACAATACATAGTGCCTATTAAAATCTGATTGAATGGATTTATATCCAAATGAATTTTATACAGAAACTTTATAAGTAGGTAATTAGTCATAAATTTGTCTAAGTTCAGTCAAAGATTGCTTAAAGAAAATTGAGAGGGAAGGTTAAATGCTTGGAGTAATATTGAATGACAGGCTATATAAGCCCACCCTAGCCCCCATGCCAGCAAAGGAAAACAATGAGATGACAGCTCTAGTGTTTGGAGAGAGGTTGTTAACGACAGCTTATTCCTTTATGATTTCAACTCTTGACAGAAGACAGGTCTGCTTGTTGCATCATGGCAGATGTATCATTACCTTCTGGCCCTGTCATGACTGAATTGGAATAAACCCACTTGCAGTTCTGAAAATCCAATTACTTTGTGGAAGTTTGGGCACTGTTTCTATGATTCATGCGTACTTGTGTATAAACCTCATCTCAGTGGCTGTTTACTTCTCAATTCTAATAGCGTTCTAAGAATTTTAATTCTGAAGATCACAAAATGAATTAAATGTATGGTGGTGTTTTCTTTGTGTCCTGATAAAGCATTATTATGGTCATATAATATCTGTAGCATTATTTTGTTGCAACTTTCTCCATTAAGCTAGATATATATGTTTTTTGAAAGGTGCATTTTTCTGTTAACCATTAAGCATTGGAAAATGCCACCTAGTGAATATTTACAGTATTTTATGTTTCTTGTATCTGTTTTTCATTTTGACAATTAAGTGGTATTTTCTGTGGGTTCATATTGATATTAGAATTCAGCATTTTTACCACTTTAACTTGTGGGATACCTCACAGTGACTCTGGAGATTAGACAAGAGAGAGAGGAGGTGTGGATTTATGAAAGTATGTCAAAAGCCTTGGGGTTTGGGTATGATCAGAATTTCAATGGAGGTTGAGATGAGTTTAAATGCTTCGAAGCCATGCATAAAAATCATGTTTAATTTCTGTCATATTGTTCTTTTTTAGTCACTCTGATGTCTTTTTCAAATCTGCTTTTCTCCCGCTTTGTGCTACCATATCCAAGATCTGTGTCCCTCCCCCGCTTTGTATTTCATTTTAACTGCTGATCCCTTTTCTGTGGTGCTTCTGCCTTTAATATCAGCTGAAGAGGCCTGAATTGCTGAATCAAAGCTGTTTTGGGAGGGATACAGTGTTTAAGATTGTTCAGGGTGAGAATCTCTGGGTAGAAGGTAACACTTCCTGCAGTTATAATCAATGCACTTGACACTTTCAAAGGGAGGAGAAGCCATGACTTGCTCAGGGGTTAAACTTTTTAAATAACCTCCCCAGGGAAAGATGCCGTCAATAAAACATAATAATTAGTTGAAGATTCTTGAGTGGAATTGGTTAAGAATAAAAAGATTAGAGACAGGGAAGGTCTTTACATTTCTTTTGTTTCTTAACCTTTAACTTTAGTTTAAATTTAATGTAGCTCTTAAGAATTAATCTGTTTTTACTGTCTTTTAGCTGCAGAAATCTGTGTATCTTCTTTTTAACAATAAAGTAACTGTCACAACTCATGGTTCTTCCTATGGCCAGTAAACCCACCTCTTTCCCCTTCCTGTATATACAGCAGCATTCAACTAAACAAAATATATAGAATAAATAAAAATAGATTTTTCAGCAACATTTAGTCAGTTTTACATATCTACATTTAACATACCCATGCGGATAAAGGTCAAATGGAATCTGTAGCAGTTGAAGGCAAGGGCTTGGAGTCAGTGAAAATAAGAAGCCAAATTTAGGCTGTTTTCATATATTATTTTTGAAATATCTAGTTGCATGTTTAAAATAAAAGATTTACATACTTCTGCATATGGTATGAAGCTTGTGGTTTTCAAATTCAGGAGGTTATTTAAATGCCTCCAAACAGTGTGTGGGAAATACTAAATACTGATAAATAATGTATGAATTGGTTTAGTATAAAAGAGTCCTAACCTTCATTAATTATTTATTTAATATTTCCACTTTAAGAAAATGTAAAGAAAAATGAAATCATGACTGTAGTTTGGGATAGTAACCCATACATGGCTGAGGTGAATATGTAAGCTAAATATTTAATAAATAAAACACTGATTGTTCCTCTTCCGTGGTGCTTTCAAACGGTTCATAAAGAGTTGAGCTTTATTTTGTATACTTTTTAAATACTTACACAGTTATGAATTTAGAATTTCTCTTACAATTGCCATACACTCTTAATTCCCTTCCATTTTTCATTGATATTTCCATTCTCCAGACTGGATTACCGCAGTTTCTCTTTGTGGGGCTGCCTTTGAAGTTGGTCTGGAAGCTGCAGCTAGTGCAAAATAAAGCAGATTGACTGCTTACTGGAGCAGGATATTGCTAATGGGCTAATTTCAAAGTGACAGTTTTGGGGTGTATGAAGTCCTATACTGTACAGCTTGGGACGAGAATACCTGAAAGATCATCTCACCGCTTATATACCCAGTTGATCACTGCGCTCTGCTAAAAGATACTAAGCCCTTGGTATTAGACAAGTGGTTTTCAACCTTTTTGAGAGCATGGCTCCCATGCCCAACCACATTCTTTCTGTGGCTCCTCTGTAACAGAAGCCACTTACACTGGGGTTCCGTTACAGGATACACATAAGTGGGGATTTGCCCATTCTGCCCCCACTCCATCTCCCCCACCCCTTTTCGGCACCGTGTAAGTGGGAGAGCATGTGTTGACAGGAACCAAAGTGACACCTCGCTCTGCAGGGCCAAGCTGACGCCCCAGCCTGCCTTTCCCGAAATTAGTGTGCACATGTGTGGGGAATGGAGAGGGCAAAACAAGATCAGAAGCAGAAATATTTTGTTATTGTGGGGAAAGCAAGAAACACACAGCACAGGTTTTGCAAACATGGTTCTGCTCCCATAAAGCTGAGTGACTGTTACAGAAAAGGAGGGTTGCCGGGGGGAGGTAGAAAGAAATAGAGGAGAAGGATGTTGGGGATAGGAGAGAGAAACACACTGCTCATTTTTAGGGTTACTTTTAAATCCCTACTTATAGAGCACACACACATCCAGGCACACATACCATTAAGCTACTTTGCTGTTTTCTCAAGCCCTTTGTGTAAATCTAAGGAACTGTTAGTTATTGAAGCTGGGGAAGATTTTTTGTTGTTGTGAGGAAAATATTTTAATAATAATAATAATAATAATAATAATAATAATAATAATAATAAATACTATTTTTTAATTTATACCCTCCCCTTCCCGGTTCAAAAACCGAGCGCAGGGCGGCTAACAACAAATTTAAGACACTTTAAGAAGTAAAACAGTCATGCAAAAGTGTTTCCCCACTTTTTTGTGGCTGTTATATTTTGGGAAGAAAATGGGCTGCAAGTTAAAGCTGCTGGCACCCTGGAATGTTCCTCAGAGAGAAAGAGTGAGAGATATAATGCAAGAAGATATGGGCTGCAAGTTAAGGAAAGGACGCCCCCTGGGGCTCCCCTGCACTCAAGTCACCCCAGGGTGCCACAGCACACTGGTTGAAAACCAATATATTAGACAATTTATCGAGAAAAGTTGACAATTTTACACAAGTATCTCTGCATTTGCTAAAGTGAAGAAGAATATAGCATGATGTTCTGCCATGGTGTGCTCTGTGATCTGGCAAAATGCTTTATAAAGGTTCTGAGGCTGGACTACAGAATATCCAGAAGATAGTCATTTTGTAATTAGTATACTTTTATTATACCTCTTTCAAAACTTTACCAGTCAGTTTATCAAGATTTGCTTTTTAACTGTTCAAATGCCAGCCCTAATAGGGGCATATAAATGTATTTATGATTCAGTCCAACTGCCAAAGCAAAGTTGATTTTTTTTTAAAGCATGTGTCATTATTTAAAATACCTTGCAATTCAACAGGGAGAAGTGCTTGCTAATTCAGACCATTAAATGTATAGTTCAGTAACATTCTTCTGCCTGATAAGCAGCAGAGTATAGTTCTATTACAGAAATTGAAGTGTTTTAATCCTGTCATGAACCTTCCTACCATAAGTAATCAAGGAATAAATTTGGCATGGGGTTCTCATGCAAAATTATGTGGTTTCATAATCTTTTGAAAATACGTCATTCTTTTGAATAATAATAATATGTCATTTTTGATCATTTTTTTAAAAAAAAGTTAAATAGTTCTATGAGAACAAACTGTAATTGTTGATAATTGTCTTTTTTCTTGAAATTAACAAATTATAACATCAAAACATTTCCATTGAGGTATGTAGTAGGTCATTTGCTGCTGCAGGCATTTTCTCTCCCTTCAGGATGTGCTTGTTTAGTTTCTCTCACTTTCTGCCTGTGGCACTGTATAGTGAAATTCAGACATGTTCTTTCCCTCCAAGGAATCTCTAGGGTTGAATATAACTTATACAAAATTAATAAATGGTGTTGCTTTTTCATTATCACCCTTCCAGTGCAATTTGCTATGTGTTCCCTGTTTGGGAAAAAAATATTGTTTAGGTTACATTTCTTATAGGAAAGCAGTGTTTCTACTTTAAAAAATTACCGTATATGGGGAAAGGGTGGCTAATGGAGTGATGTCATAACTATGATTGCATATAACTGTTTTTGCAGTTGTGTGGTGGGGATGGGCAGAGCTACAGTACAAAAAAAGGCATGATGTCTGAACAAAGATATTGAACATGTTGCAAGGCCTTAAACCTAAAAGCATAGTCAGCAGTGGAAAATTAGGCTCAAATATGGAATCATAAGGCTTGGAATTCTACTAGATCAGCAACCACCTTCTAACTACAATAACTTCACTAAGCTACCACAAAAGCACAAACCTATGCACTGAAACTTGTTTGAAACTAAGTTTCCTGTTGGCTGTAGCTATCCAACAGAAAGATTTTGTACAAATGAAGAAAGCAACCCCTTTTATCGTTTGCAGAACCTTGATTGACGTTGGGACATGGATCACATCACTGTGTCGTGGTTTCTACCAGAAACCCTCAGGAGCTATAGTTCGAGTTCTGTAACCCCTGAGAGAACAAGAATCTCAAGGGTTCCTTGGGGAATGGAGAGCTACCAGTTTCAGTGTATATATAATGTAAGAGCACATAAGTAGATGGATTTTAGATGATATTTCTTAATTTGTTTGAAACTAATTCTTTCTGTTTACAAATGACAGGTGCAATTGCTATTTTCTCATAATGTTGAATTATGAAATTCCAAAATATTTTATATTGGCACTCGGACATCAAATGAGCACATTTTTTTCACATATCAGAATGAGACAAATGTGGCTTCTGAGCATGCTACCAGGCTCATGGAAATATCTTGGTTATTTCCATTTTATAACCTTTTTATGTATTATTAAACTTAAAAGCACTTTAAAATTGTTTTAAATTTTGGTGGATGTGTAAGTAGTAAGATAAGGAAGAGGAAATGAATCCCCGTGACGGGGTGAGCTCCCGTTGCTCAGCCCCTGCTCCTGCCAGGCTAGCAGTTTGAAAGCACGCCAAAGTGCAAGTAGATAAATAGGTACCGCTCCGGTGGGAAGGTAAACGGCGTTTCCGTGCGCTGCTCTGGTTCGCCCGAAGCGGCTTAGTCATGCTGGCTACATGACTCGGAAGCTGTATGCCATCTCCCTCGGCCAATAAAGTGAAATGAGCGCCGCAACCCCAGAGTCGGTCACGACTGGACCTAATGGTCAGGGGTTCCTTTACCTTTACCAGGTGCACCAGCTTTCACAGCACACAGGTTTCACAGACTAATGGCTGGTGAAAAAGGAACCTTCTATCACATGTGGTGGTTCTGTGAGGAAACATTCAATTTTTGGACTGAAGTTTTCCAGGAAATTGGTAAAATAACTAACCAAAAATACAGGTGAACTCCCAAATGTTATTGTTTATTTTTGATGGTTTTTTGCAAACTATTTTATTTAAAGCCTTAATTATGTTTTGCATTGTACCAGCCAGAATGGTAATAGCCAAACATTAGAAACAATCTCAACTTAATTTATTGAGTTTTTGGTACAAGGAAATTTGGCCTTGTTGAAAAAACTGACATTTAAACTGAAAGAAAAGGACCAGAAGCAGACAAATTTTATACCATATTGTACAAGTTTATTAAATATGCAACTTTATTACACAGCACTTTTCAACCTTCAACACATGGGACTTTATAGAAAACTACTTTTGGTCAGTCAGAGAATGCAGGAAAGAATTGATAATTATCCTTAACATATGTGATACACACTATGATAACACGCTATGATCTCCCTTTCTATCCTCTCACTTGCTTTTCTCATCATAATGCTTACCCTCTCCCACATATATGGTTTATTTGGTTATTGTTTTATTGTAGCTCATATATGTATTACCTAAGGTGTGTATAAAACTCAGTAAATACAATTTAAAAAATGAATCTTGGTGATGCATGAGAGGATGACAGTTTGAAATTTCACATCATGAAAGAATTTACCGTATTTTTCTGTTGAAGTGAAATAGGTTTGTTACTTATAATAGTGTTATATTCAGTAATATTAAATATTGTGCAAATTGTTACGTGTTCATATTTTTTCAGAAACCTTTGACAAAGGTACCAAAATTTTTTGCAAACAGAAAAATGTTTTCTTTAGTGAGATCTGTTGACTTTCAGACATTGGGTTTGTCTTTTGAATTCCAACACTTATCATCAGGAGAAACATGACGAAGACTAATCTAAAGTACACTTATCTAGGAGGAAGCAGCATGGAACTCAGTTGAACTTACTTCTGAATGGACAGATACGATGATCACAGTGACATTCTGAAACTGTGGAGGTGGTGTTGGGGGTTGCTGGTGGGGGGGGGGTGGAACTAGAAAAAGCTTCTTCCCTCCTGCCAATGAGATCTTTCCACTGGAGCAAAGTTCTACCATGTGTGGAAGGAGTCTTTCCATCATTGATAGATGAAGTCTTGGTCCAACGCAATGTGAGATAATATGCAACACCGGCGCCAAGTGGGGGGGGGGCAAAGCTCCCCCCAAATTTTCAGTGAAGGCCCCCCCCGTTCTGCGGCAGCAGCGCACACACACCACAGGGCTTGCTTGTGTCACACATGCACACTGCGGGGGACGCACGGCACAGTGCATGTTTGCACGATGTGGTGATGTTGCACAGCTCCGGGCCCCCTCAATCAGTGTGTCTGATATGCAAGATCAAAGATGTACTATTTCAAATATTTGATCGTGGTAGTTTATGTAGTAAATCCATCTATCAAATGTTTTTGTTTTAAAATTTATATGCCAACTTTCTACCCCAAATGGGAACTTGAAGAGTCTCACAATGAAATAAATAATGAACACAAGATGTTGATAGCACAACCAAAGATTAAAACTGTGAAGAAAAAATAAGAGCAAATACTGTAGTTGTAACTGCAAGGATGAAATTAGAATGTCTGCGTTACTCACATTCTGTTGACATTGGGAGCATATAGGATTAATTTTCAAGAGTTAATAAGTGGTTGTAGACTTACATTTTAACTGGTAGCTTATGTTTATTATATTTAAAATATTTATTAATGAGTGTCCTATGCAGAATAAAACATTTAATAGCTATAATTATTGAAATAGGCTAATTCAGATATTGGAAGCATTGCTTTCCAATGTTGACTCATGCACCTTCATAAATGTTGAATTTCTCATGCCTGTTTGATTAAATAGGCAAATCTATCATATATATTTTTAACCAGATGACTTTCACATAATGTCTATTTCCATGTTCAGCTAGGCCAATTGTTTGTTTTATATCTTGCACTGTGTATTTATCTTCTGACTGTATTTCCCATGAGTCTCTGGTAAGTAGATCATGTAATCTGAAAATAATTTAATTTAGAACTGTGGGTGTAGGAGGCGAGAGAGGACTAATTAAAGGACATATGCAGGAGTCCATCTGGGTTGCTAGAATCATCCTTCACCAACTAAAATAAGTAATTTCTCTTGGGAAATACTCATCTGAAGTTTAGATATTTTAATAATTGTCATAGATAAACACATATAGATAAACCAGAATTTTAGCGTACTTTAGTGACGAGATTCACTTTAAAAGGGTGTGTGTGTCATAAAAAGACTTTCACCACAAGCGTTATAGTGTATATATATATATCAAGCTTGAAATAGATTCATCCACAGCAGCTATGATATAATTGTAGAGTTGGAAGGGATCCCAAGGGCAACTGTTGGCTACTCATGTGTACTGTTCCCTCATGATTTCTCCTTTTTTCATTTCTTATACATGCCCTTCTTATGTCTCAGCTCCTCTGTAAGCTCCTTATTCAGAAACACTGGTTTCTTTTAAAAAATAAAATATATTTTATTAAAGATTTCCCTTGTTTACAAAAGTACATGCATTGTCTTCTTTCAGATTGTAAAGTATTTTCTATATATGATGTGAGACATTAGTGTTGTAAAAAAACAAACAAACCCTGGTTTCTTGCTTCCCACTTTTCTTCTTAGAATTGTCTGCATTTGTGCCTTCAGTATTTCACCTTTAAGAAATTCCCATCCATTTTGGACTCCGTTTAAGAATTTCTGACTATGGGATCTCACCCAGTAGTTCCTTAAGCTTTTTGCAATCAGCCATCTTAAAGTCCAGAGGGCATGCCTAACTATACTCAGCTTTCCCTTGCCTCTGTATAATGAAACACAAGAGAGTATGACCACTTTATTCCAGGGTTCCTAGTACTTTCACTTCGTCATTCAGTTCCTCCTCGTGAAGACCAAGTCCAGGAGAGATGACCTTGTTGCTTCTTCCAGCTTCTGGGAAATGAAATCGTCAGCAAAAGGCAATGGAGGAATTCGTTGGTCCTTACATTCTTGGCAAAGTTTGTGTTCCAACAGATATTGGGGTAGTTGATGTCTCCCATTATGACTATATCTCTTTGAATATTTGGTAATCTGCACTAGGAAGTCATCATCCAAGTCTTCAGCCTGGCTTGAAGGTCTATAGCAAACCTCACAGTGCTGTTACTGCTGTTTCCATCCTCCTTTTTTAATTCTCAATCTGCCTTCCCTGTTCCAACTCTTGGATCTCTTCAGATGTATACACACCCCTTACATATAATGCTCTTACTCCTCCCTTCCTGTTTGGTCTATTCCTTTTGAATAGGTTATACCCCTCAATTTCTATATTCCA
Source organism: Podarcis liolepis (assembly GCF_965112155.1). NCBI lineage: Eukaryota > Metazoa > Chordata > Lepidosauria > Squamata > Lacertidae > Podarcis > Podarcis liolepis. The sequence continues at coordinate 29,506,514 of NC_139565.1, forward strand.
GTCACGAGTCTCATCCTATCAAGTTATGTCACACCCACTGCTGTAGAAAGTATATAGTGGGATGCTGACTCCTTGTAGAGGAAAGTCTGTTGCAATTCTTATAGCTGGAGCCAGTGTGGTGTAGTGGGTAAAGTGTCAGACTAGAATATGGGTGATCTTGGGCCAGACATTGCCTCTCAGTCTCATCTACCTCACAGAGTTGTTGTGGGGATAAAATGAGGAAGGGGAGAACCACTTGCACCAACAAGCTCCTTACAGAAAACGTGGGATAGAAATGCAGTAAATAAAATAATAAATAATAGTCAAGTCTCTCCTGAGTAGACCTAAGGCGTTTTTCGCATAATGTTTGGTTCAAATTATTCCCCCCTTTTTACTACAGTGGTTCGAGTATATAAATATGGAGGGGTGTTAAAAGTGCATGGTTCCTTGAAAATGGATGCAATGGGGAGTGCTGGAAATATTGATAGTTTGAGCAGTAGTACAAATAATGTTTACATATTATACATTTTGGGTTGTTTCTTTGGGAGAACCCATTGCTAAATGATAGAGTATATTCTTTGCATGTGGAAGGTCTGTGGTTCAATTCCTGGCATCTTCAACTAAAATGTATCTTGAGTCGCATAGCTGCAAAAGACATCTGATTGAAATCTTGGAGAACCTCTGTCAGTCAGTGGACAGGACTGGGATTGATGCACCAAAGGCAGTTTCATATGTTAACATGATATGCTACTGATTCCTTAGTTCTTAACGTACTGTATGTGCAGCTTCCTTTTGGATATTTCTTCAGGTATATGTGAGTTTTCAGGAGAACGAAAAGATACCCATTTCTTATGAAACAACAGGATATGCAATTTGGTTATCAAAAATGTAATGAAGTAATGATTTTAGTTGTTAAGTGAAGAAATCAGCTGAATCTTAAGAAAATGTTTAAGAATACTTGAGAAAAATATTCAAATCTGTTGGTAGAAATCTAATTAAATGAAAAGGCTAATAAGATAAAATGTTAGTCTAAATGTGACTTATTCAGTTACCTTCCAGCTTATAATTGTTTTATGGTGATAATTAATAATGGGGACTGTTCTGGTTTTATCAGGAGGTATATACTTGTTCAGGTTTTGCTTTGCTGCTTATGTGGATTCTATGCTATGCAAAAGTTCATCACTTAATTGCAGTAAGTTTTCTCTGCATTGCTGAAGGGGCTAGGATATGCAGCTCTTCTACTAATTTTATATTTGAAAGCTTTTTCCCTATCCATCCAAATGTTTTTCTTATACAGTTGATAAAAGGTATGCTAATTCAGGGCTTTGTGGCCCTTTCCATTGTTTTCTACACTAATGAGTTGTACCCTCAGCCATAAAGAACCAATTCCATGCCGTGACCCTTGTCACATTTTCTTTGTGTGGTCTGACATTCAGGCACTGGTGATGGAAGCTTCTACCATTCAGCTATTGGTGTTCTTCCTCAGTGATGAGTTCCCTGATGTCAGTCTTATCAGCCACATTGCCCTGTATTGGGGGAAATTGTTGCTGAATGCTGCATGAGGCACTTTGCAGCTATTATCAACTGATACTTCCCTGCTTAGACTCTGGAGTTGACTTCCATACTGTGTCATCTTGAAGATGGATAGAATGCCATAGTTGGAGGTTTTGGTTTATGCTGTATACTGACTGAAGCTTAACAAATATTGTGACTTGGTGAAAACAATTTCTGAAAGCAGGTAGGATTTTTTTAATCCAAAATGGTTTTTTGGGGGAGGTTGGAAATGACTTGTTAAAATTAAGTTTGTATAGGTGTATACAATACGTAGCCTCTTTCATCATAGTTGTAAAATCATTAAATGCAATTGAAATGCCAGAGCAATCTATTCATCTATATATAAAGACAAAAATGGGGACTCTTCAACATATTGACCAAATCCAGGTTTTTATGTTTTGATATAGCTTATTTCAATTTCTCTGTGACTACTGTTAATTTGGTCTTATCCTGATTTTGCTTTTACTCAACAAACCTCAGTGAGCTATGTCAAGTGTTAGTGGAGTTCTTAGGAAGCAAAGTCTCCTAGAGCATTGGGAGTGTCAGGAGAAGTCTGGCTAAAGTAAAACCAGAAGGTTTCTGAGAGGGTGTTGAAACTAATGCAGATTAGGGTGGTTGTTTTCTGGGGTCAGTTTCCCAAACAACTTTTGGCAATGAAGTTGCTGATGTTACAGGTGGTTAAAATGGCAAGGGAAAGGATCAGGACTCTTTGGAGCTTCAATGATGTTTTTGTGTCCCTGGAGGAGTGGAAGGGAAAGAAAACCTTTTATAGCGAACTGTAGTCTACAGGTTGACAGCTAAAATGCAAGTCTGCCTTGTAAGTGGGATGTCAGAGCATTATCACTGCATCTTGCATCTTCAAGTACACATCCAACAGATCTTTTCTCTGTGGTGAATGGTTATTAAACTCATATGTACAGTAGATAAAGGGACGCAGGTGGCGCTGTGGTCTAAACCACTAAGCCTCTTGGGCTTGCCGATCAGAAGGTTGGCGATTTGAATCCCCGCGACGGGGTGAGCGCCCGTTGCTCGGTCGCAGCTCCTGCCAACCTAGCAGTTCGAAAGCACTTCAAAGTGCAAGTAGATAAATAGGTACCGCTCCGGCGGGAAGGTAAATGGCGTTTCCGTGCACTGCTCTGGTTTCGGTGTTCTGTTTCACCAGAAGCAGCTTAGTCATGCTGGCCACATGACCTGGAAAAACTGTCTGCGGACAGACGCCAGCTCCCTTGGCCTGTAAAGCGAGACGAGAGTCGCAACTCCAGAGTCGTCTGCAACTGGACTTAACTGTCAGGTGTCCTTTACCCTTTTACAGTAGATAAAAAGGTGGTGGCACTCTCAGAAGCCTATTGTGGCAAATTTGTGAGGCACTTTGAGGATAAAGTTGCTTATATTTGTTAGGGATGTGGGTGGCACTGTGGTCTAAACCACTGAGCCTCTTGGGCTTGCTGATCATAAGGTCAGCAGTTCAAATCCACGCAACCAGATAAGCTCCCTTTGCTTTGTCCCAGCTCCTGCCAACCTAGTGTGGGATATAAAGCTGTCAGTCAAGTCCAACATTCCGAGAGGACTAACTGCCTCTATGTAGCAGGCAGTTTTGTCAGTTGGTCGATTGGTTGGTTACTGCAAGGAGAGTTAACTGGTAACTGCTCAGATGCAGTCTTCTCATGACTCACTACTATCTAGTATATAGTTTATCTGTTCAGCTAATGCTTCAGTTAATGCAGCCAGAGCATGTGGACACCATGCTTGAAGTACAGTGGTCAACCAGCTATATTCTTAACCCTTGCCCTTCATTGCCATCCCAATCAGATGTGGCTGTGGAGATGCTGAACTGATTCTTAGATTCAGAAATGGGCTGAATGGTGGTCAATAAATTGAGACTGAATCCTGACAAGTCGGAGGCACTGTGAGTAGACGTTCATATGTCTGGGAAGTAGATGTTCAGTCTGTTTTGGGCGGGGTTACACTCCCCATGAAGGAACAGGGCTGTAATTTGGAAATACTCTTAGATCTAGCTTTGTCATTCCAGGCCCAGGTGGCCTTAGGGGTGAGGAAGGCCTTTCCCAGCTTTAGCTGGTTTTTCAGCTATGGCTATTGGATAGGAACAGCCTATTCAGAGTGATCCATACATTATAATGTAGCTGCCCTTGAACATAGCTCAGAAATGTGCCAGAGATTTGACTGGTGCAGCCAGGAGGGCTCATGTTGCAATGATACCCAAATAATTACATTGAGTACTCTTTGCTTTTGAACCCAATTCAATGTGCTTGGTACTACTTTTAAAGCCCTAAATGGCTTGCGAGCTGAATATTTAAAAGTTGTGCATTTCCCTGTATCAGTCTGCCTGTGCTTTAAGATCAGCAGAAAGACTTCTTTTCATTGTTGGTGGAGGCTTGTCCAGTGGTAGTGATGGATAGACCCTTTTCCATAGCAGCATCCTGTTTATGGAATGCCCTCCTCTTACAGGCAAGTCAGGCATGAACACAGTTGTGATTTCAGCTCTAAGTGAAGGTGTACCTGCTTACTTAAGCTTTTTAGGTTTTTAACGAACTTTTAAAAAACTGATAATTTATTTTAGGTTGTACTCCATCCTTGTATCAGTAGCGATGAGGGGCAGGCTATATAGATTTAAAATAAATGAATAAAAATAAATTATTTATAGAATCTGGTGCCACAAAATTTGATGGTCACAGGCTTAGATGGCTTTGAAGAGGAATTAGACAAATTTATAATAGCTAAGTCTACTAATGGCTATTAGTCATGAAGGCTGTATGTAACATCCCATGATAGATCATTTGAACCACCAAGTGGAGATATTCATCTCCCATTGTTAATATCCCGAAGCATATGAGAAGAAGAAGAATTTATTATTTCGGTCACAGACCAGTTCCAGCCCACATACAATATCAAGGAAGTCATAAAACATGATAGGGGTACAATTGAGTTTGCAATTGGGTATAACAGGGACAATACAGATATAGCAACAGTTAAAAATTTATAAATTAAAACTTAGTCACTAACATATAACCTAAAATTATCATTTAAGGCCTTAATCATTATGATAGCACAGCTTGTTTGCTAAGTTTTATGGCAATTGCACAGAATTTGGCTACCCTTAACGTGATCTCAGGATCCTTGTCCTCTACCAGGGATTTTAGACATTGAAGTTTGGATTCATTTGGAGATTTTTGCATAGCAGGGGTAATAAATACCGAGCGTATATCCCTGTAGAAACAGCAGTGTAACAAGGCATGAGAGACAGTTTCTACATCCATCAAGCCACAGGGGCAGACTCGTTCCGCGTATGGTTTACCCTCGAATCTGCCCTGCAATAAAGCGGATGGCAGCACGTTGAATCTAGCGAGGGTAAATGACCGTCTGTATTTAGGTATTTGTAATTTTGACAGATAATTTGGTGAGGTAAATCCTCTCCCATTAGCTTTTATTGCTGGGTGTTTATTCATCTCGCTCACATGGCATTGCAGTTCCACATCCCAAATTCGTCAGCGGATTATTGCTCTAGCTTTCTCATAACCTACACCTATCAGGGCCTGTGGGGAAAACCCCAAGCCTCTTAGCTTTTCATGCAGTGTAGCTTTCCATTTGGATTGGTAGGAATCCAGTAGGGTTAAGAATCCCAACCCAACAGGGAATAAGATAAGTTTTAACCAATAATGGATCTTCAGAATCCATATCTGAGCACTAACAAGGATTTGCCTGATCTCCAGGCGGACAGCTATGTTAGACACACAAGAAGGGATCCCTAGCAGGCAGTGATAGAACTTAGTTTGCAATGATTCTAAGGGAGCAAGGTTTGAGAAGCTGCAGATCTGAGAGCCATATGTCATGCAGCAAAGACCTGTGAGGCTGCCGGAATATATTGGCCCCCTTTTCCATAGAAAAACCTTATAATAGCTTTGGTAGATCTTTGGGCATTTGCAATAGTATTTTTAACCTGGTAATGCCAGGAGCCCTTTTCCTGGAAGGTTATACCCAGGTATTTAAAAGACGGTGCCTGTTCAATAGGTCGATTGTCAATTCTCCATTTGTGTCTCATTCTTTTTTTAGAGAACACCATAACTTTGGATTTGCTATAGTTAATTGTTAATTGTTCGGCATTACAATATGATACTGTAATATGAAAATGATGCTTCTGTAGGCACCTAGCTGGAAAGATTTTTAGTCATTTCCCTCAAATTTCTTTGCTAATATATTTAGTGCACCTGATCTGAAATAAAAAAGCACAGGTAATCTTCAATGACACTTCCGACTGAGCAGACCTTAGGGTGGAATTTAATAACATGCTCTTCCAGTTGTTTGTTTGTACAAGCAATGCAGCTTGCCAAACGCAACGATCCTCCCCCTGTGTGGTGTTCTGAGGGTTCTTCTGACACCCCAAGCCACTTTTGGGAGGAGGAAAGGGGGGAAATCCCCATTTAACAAGCACACATCCTTGTGCAGGTCTTCACTGACAGGACTGGTTAGGTGCACCTCACCATTGCCTTCCAGAACTGGTCAGCTTCTTCTAATAGTTGTTCTTGCCTGCCTGGGAGACCAGACCTTCACTTAACCCTGTCTGTTGATCAAGAAGTGGTGTTATTGTTATGGCAGAACTATAGAACTGGAGTGGTGAATATTTGGCTAGCAGGCCAGATCCTGTACTCCCTGCCCCCCCTTACACAGTGTGCTTTGACAGATGGATGGGTTTGGCTACCAGTCAATCACCTGATGTCACCTGCACTCAGGAACTCCCAAGTGCAGCTAATCCCAGTGGTTTGCAGCCACTGCTGATCATTGGGTGACAGTTGCAAAGTCTGCTTTTTGGAGCTCCAGTATGGAACTATTGGGGTGCAGGGTAAGGAGGCAGGGTTGCATTTGGTGCCACATCTAAAAGGCACTGAATGCAAGCCCTGCATTCCAAGAAACAATTTGGAGTTCACTTTAAGGCTTCCAATTGTCCCTTTCCAGTCACAACTTTACCTGCCCCACATTGATGTCACATATGACATGGGCATGAAGTTTCCAAAACAACTGCAGGGGTCCAATTAGGACTCTTCTGGACCTTATTAGGCCTGTGGGCCAGAGAATCCCTACTGCTTCATTAGAAGAACATAAATCATAAATCTATGGCAAGTAATCCCCCTCCAATATTTACAGAACAATCGGATAAGACAAAGATAATCAGTAGCAAAGGCCTGACAGTTCTAGAGCTTTGCTAGACTTGCACTGGACAAGGAGAAAATATAGTGGTGAACTGCTGGAGAAAAACGAAATATGCCATCACTAAGGTTGAGGTATATTTCGTGTTGTGAATTGGGAAGGTTTTGGATCAAAGCCTACCCATCATGCCCATTTTTCTTTCCTATTGCTGTTGGAGCACCAATAGCAGAGTTCCTGTGGCTGGAACCATGAGGCCTCCAGGAGAAAACTTCCTTTGTCTATGTAGAGGGACTTCTGCAGCATTATCTGGTCTCTGTGCTGCCCTCCCGAGGACCAGAGGAGTGGGCTCTTGTTTATTTATTTGATTTATGTACCACCTTTCAGCGAAGCTTCCAGTTTGGTTTACAAAAGCAAGAGGTGAACAGGAGGAATAAGCCACAGAGTTACATGCGTATATGAGCCACCTCTGGATATGTGGTGCTTTCCAAAAAATGAAAGGAGTGGGAGGAAAAACTAAGAGATGAATTCTGGGGGTTTTGTGGTTGTTTTGGTTTCCCTCAACAAAAGGAATGGCTTAAAACTAACTTTAATTGGACAGAAAGAGCGAACAGAATACAACCCAGATTCAGTAGATACATGGTCTGATGCTTCACACACTGTTGATATTTAAATGCTTATGTAACAGATGAAGTAAATTTAAAATGGACACATCACTAGTTCAGATTAGTAGGGTATGGATATCAGAAAGTTAAAATAATAAGTAATGCAAAAATATAATATGATGTTTTTGAAATCTTTGCAAGAAATAATACTTAAAAGTTAACACAAACCCAGTAGGTATCACTGCTTCTTTTTAAGATACTTGTTAAGTTCTTATATGTTCAGGTTCAAATAAATTATGATAAAGTATAACGATTGTTTTGTTGATTTTTGCCAAGAAGCAGACCAAATTAGAATTCTTCTCACTGTGTGCCTTGGTGCCTAGTCCACCTGACTCGTCAAATGAAAAATTCATCAATTAATCCTCTGACAATAACGATATATACAGAAAAATCAATCTGGAATTGATTTTTTGAGTCAAAACATGAAAACCAAGCCCTGACCTGCACATAATGTGAATTTTCTCTTCATTTCGACCTTATTATTGTGTATAAAAGCTGAAGTGTTCGTATAATTATTTGTTCTGAGACAACTGCAAAAGTGTAGTTGTTTGAAGAAGAGTACATGTGCCATGGAGATGTGCTGAAGTATTATCTCTGTAAGCTAATAAAGTTGTCAAATAAAAGTAAGAGCACAGTTGATAGGAATTCAGTTAGAAGGCAACGGCGGGGGGGGGGGGGTGCTGATCATTGAAGCCTGATGGGAGACCACCCAGTGTAATCAACAGTGAGTTGAATATAGCGCCAATGAGAGAAAGCCAGAAATGGTTTTCATGTACATATTGACTCGGGCCTTTTTTTTTAGCAGGAACCATTGAAAAATAGAAAAACTGCACACTGAGGAATCTTTTACTTTGAATTTAGGCTAAGTACTCTAGTGGAAATTGAAAGTGAAGCCTGCCTTTATGCTTTTACAGTGTCTTGGTCATCATCATTTCATGCAATGTTTCAAAATCCATCTAAAAGGCCCTTGCAGTGTTTTAAGTTCACATGTGAAACTAAAAATCATTTTTAACATGTCATTACATGGGGAAAAAATTCATTATGAATTTTTGTCAAATATCTATGAGCAGAATATCCCATTTCTTTTAAAGGATAAAGGAGAAGGCATCTAGTTCTTGAATTATATGGATGAAGTTCGGTGCTTGAACTCTATTAATATTCTAATGAACTTTATTTAAATGTAGAAAGTATTAATAGTTACTTGCTAATACAGATCAGATTTTTTAAAAGATGCTTAGTCAGTTCTGTATGCTCAATATTCTTTTGGACTTGTGTTTCTTGAACAACCTCTGACCCCACAATTCTGCATGGTTTTGTAAAATGAGGGGAGTATTCTGAGATATGACATGAGCAGTTACTGTGCTTTGTTTTGTTGCACTAGCTAATCAGAATCCCATGCCCTACCCTAAAGTACCCTAAAGTAGATATTTAGCTCACAGCAAGAGTTTTAAAAACACTCCCTAACATAAGCACTTTCCTTGTTCTTGTTTATTGACAAACTATTTTATGGTCGAATCTTTAAAGAGAAATCATATCTTTGCAGTTCTAACGTTCATTTATAGCAAACAGGAACTGAAACATTCAGTAAGAAATAGTTTACTCAAGAACAAGTCAATATTACCCGCATCATGGTAAACTTTTGATTGCTATTCCCTGAATGTGTTCGTTCTTACAACAAATAAACATTAACAAATGTTTCATGTTTTATAGATGTAAAAAAGAGCTGAGTGCATACAATTCAAACACTGTTCGATTGATTTTCCCCTTCTTTCTATAGTAAGCAATAAAAAAATCTCCAGTAGAGATTTCTGACTAGGAAAAAGAGCTTAAAATCTTTTTATCTCCCCGTTTCTCCCTGTACTTTACAACTATTGTGAAGTTGTATGCTAGAAACAGAACATTTTAAAAATTGATTTCATGAATGGAAGAGAGTATTTTCCTGTGGTCTGTTTCTTTCTTTTTATGCATAAATGATTGCTGCTTATTACTTCCCCTAAATAATTATGATTGTTAAACAGATTTTAAAAATCTTATATTACTGCAGTTACAGTATTAATTCAGCCAAGAACCATGGAAGTGTATGTATTTGTCATTCGTTTGCAATATACTTTAAGTTCTATTTTTTTTACCATCCTAATTCAAAACCTTGAGTTTCATTACTGTGTACTGAATTGGAAGCACCAGCATTTCCATGGGAGCATCCTGTGCAGACGTACCAACAGGATTTTCTGTGCCCAGTATATTTACTGAATGTGGATTGGGCCCCTGGATGAATTTGGCAAAGAATATACAAATTTACAGAAAATTTGAATCTACCTTATGTCACATAAATATTAGTACTCTTTTTTCAGTGCCCAAAAACAAATTAGGGCTCACACACAATACGACGACTGATGGACAGAATACTAACAGATGAAGCTTTCCCCATAATTGTAGTTCCATACTAGAAAATGCTTACTTGTTTTAATATTTGCCTGCCCCAAAGCTATTAAAGCCCTGCTCTCCTCCAGTGCCAGCCCTAGACCATGCAAAAAAACCCCTCTGGTTTCTTGAGTTGTGAATGAGTTATGTTACTGCAGGTCATCAGCTAATCTTAGGTGTGCAATACTGCATTCATTGCAAGACTTGGTGTATTTCAGATGAAGGTGGTCAAAAGTGGTTTAAGATACATAACTGTTCTGTTCAGATGCTTATATGTGAGCAAAACGGTCTTGAAATCCTCACTCAGCCATTAAATTCACTTGGTGCCCTTGGGTCTGTTAATATCTCCTAACCTAACCTACCTCACAGGCTTGCTTGTTTTTTGTTTGTTTGTTTGATGTATATACCACCCTTCATCAAAAGATCTCAAGGCAGTTCACAAGAGAAAAATACGAGATAAAATGAAAAGTGAGAGAACCATGTACACCCCTTAGGGCTCTTTGAAGCCCATTTAAGTCTTTATACCGGTACACCAACACACCCACATATTCCCATTCTAGCAAAAATGCACTTTGTACTAGAGACTGAAGTCATTGTCATGCAATTTAGGTAAAGGCAAAGGGACCCCTGACCATTAGGTCCAGTTGCAGATGAGATGCGCTCATCTCGCTTTACTGGCCGAGGGAGCCGGCATACAGCTTCCGGGTCATGTGGCCAGATTGACTAAGCTGCTTCTGGCAAACCAGAGCAGCGCACAGAAATGCCGTTTACCTTCCTGCCAGAGCGGTACCTATTTATCTACTTGCACTGCATGCTTTTGAACTGCTAGGTTGGCAGGAGCAGGGACCAAGCAACGGGAGTTCACCCGTTCGAACCACTGACCTTCTGATCGGCAAGCCCTAGGCTCTGTGGTTTAACCCACAGCGCTACTTGCGTCATGCAATCTGCTTACATGTAAAAGGAACACATTAGCAGGGATGATCTTGCTACCCTCCACATGTTGGAGGGTGAACTTCAAAGTGGGGAGCCTCCTGCATTCAGTGTGGTTGGGGGTTGCACAGGTTTGAACCTGGAAGTTCATCCTCCAACTTGGGAAGGGCAAGATTGAGTGTGCAGAGCTGTGTTTATCTCCATTTGTGCATAACTTTAACATTCAAATAGAACACCTAAAGAAGACCTGGAGTAATATGAGTAATCTGCAAGTTGATTTTAATAATTTATTTTTATGCTGCTTTCCTTTCTCATTTGAAATATTACTAGGTTACTGTGTAGTTTGATACTGCAAAGTTTAAAATCTTGCCAAGTAAATTTTTCAAGCATTGAATGAGGGACAATCATGGCTGGCATTTGATCCTTCAAGTAAAAGAGCAGGACATTTAATTTCATTTGATAGCATTAATATATATATTTTTAAAATTATTACATGTATATCACATGCTTGCTTCATCAAAGAACTCAAGGCGGCATACATATCATTCCTAGAGGGTCCCCCATCCAGGCACAGACCTAGACTCAGGCACTGCTGAAATAAATGGCAGTGTTCTGCTGACTGTACACAGCTACTGTGTTTTTAAAGCTATTAAGATTGATAAGCAATTGCACATAAAGGTAACAAAGTCACAGAGCTAACCTTTGCAGGTGTACTCAGAAGTAGAACACGGAATTCATTAGAATTACTCCCTAATAAGTATGGATAGGATTGCAGCCTCTGTGTGGTTCCCAGCTAATGAAACTCTCAGGAGAGTTTGCTAGAATATGCAGCATTCCATAGCAGCACCACATTAACTTCTGGAGCCCATATTCTGGAGTGGGAAGGAAGGAAGATCAACATCTCAGTGGACAACCCTCACTCATTCTCAAGCAATTGAAGCAGTGCTGTAGACCTCGCCATTCACAATGCCGTGTGCTGTGAAGAAAAATGAAGTTATGAGTGTGCACCCCAAAGCTGCAGGACTCTTATGCCCACTTTGCAACAACCTTCACCAAAGCCTCTTCTCACATTGGGCACCAGCAAGAGTTGAATGCTGACAAACTGCATGCTAAGTATTCCTTCATTTGATGAATACTATATCTGATGAAGAAGACAGCAATAGGAGTTACTCGGTGTGACAGGGCAGCCTTATCCTTTAACTCTTCCCTGAAAGTCCATCTTCAAGCCTGCAACCCATAAAATCTTATGTGACCCATCAGCAAGGCACATGTTAGGAAGAAACTAAGCAAAAATAAGTGCAGCATCAAAACGCCACACAAAACCAGTGGAACATCTTGTGAAAAACTTTGACTGTTCTGCAGGAGGCAGGAGGACAGGACTTTCCTGATGCCAGGGAAGTAGAAGAATATCAATGACAAGAATAACTGGAAGCTGGGACTCAATAGAGTAGCTGGTCAGAGCCTGGAATGCTGTCCATAAAAAAAGATGAGCACTGTTGCATCAGTGCAGTCTAACTTTCTGTCCCATACTTGCCAACCAGATGCTTATGGAAAGCTCAAGCAAGACAGGCGTGCAATAACTCTTTCTTGCTGTTTGCCCCCCAGCAGCTGGAGTTCAGTGACATACTGTCCCTAATACTGAAAATAGTATGTAGCCATCTGGCTAGTAGCCATTGATAACCTTAATCTCCATGAATTTTTCTAATCCCCTGTTAAAGCAATCAAAGTTTGTGACGTGTCACAGTTGTGTCATTGTGAATGCTGTAGTTCAACTCTGCACTGTGTGAAGAATTGCTTCATTTTGTTTGTCCTGAATCTTCCAACATTCAGCTTCATTGGAAGATCCTAGGTTGTACCAGGGAGACAGGGAGAAAAACAACTCCCTATCCAATTTTTCCACACTGTATACATTTCTGTGATTTCTCTTTTACCCTTATAGGGGAGTTCAGCCTCTTGGTCTACTTATTTATTTATGTAGCAGTTTTATTTGTCTTTCCCAGCTCTACAGTATCTTTTTTTGAGGCACAGTGGTTTCAGGCTTTCTTTGAGGAAAGGGAAAGCAAATGAGGCGCTGTCCTATCCAGGACAAGAATCAACACCTTCATTTGAAGAACAACAGATGAAAAGTTGTCTGGCAAAAAGCCCCATTCTTTTGGTTGTCTTTCCCAGAACTTCTTACCTATGTAGTTTAGATCTTGAACAACTCTTCATAGTATTTCTAAAAATGGAAGAGATCCTGCTTCCCATATACTTTCTGTAGCTTACTTGTTATGCTTCCTTATCTGAGTCAAAGAAGTGAAAGGCTGCATGGAGATCTCCAATCTCACAGGTTTATTTCCTGAATATCTTTAGTCAAAGAATAGGCAATAGCTATACACAGGTGCTTCTTAACTAAAGAGTGGGTAGTGTTCTCCCCTTGCAAATGCAGAAATATTTGATTGCTGCTGACTCCCTCTCTAACAGTTAAATCAAATTAGACCTAGTCTTGAGCAGAACAGAAACATGATTTTTGAAACTCTAAACTCATTATGTTCCTGGTTCCACCCAACCCATATATCAGTGATCGTCTCTGGACATGGTGAAGGTGGATTATGTAGGATAATAGAGGAAAGGGAGGAAAGAGTAGGCAGGGGTAAAGAATATGTGGTTGTTTCTATTGTATGTGCTAAGGTTTAGGTTGAGTGATATAGCCGCATAGAGGTGGTGTCTTCTGTAGAAGGTTTTGAAGGAAGGGAAAGCTGACATCACACAGGTGTTCTGGGAGGCAATTGCAATTATACTATTATGCCTTCTATTGTCACTATGGTGCAATCATTTCACATAAGTGTTAGTCCTACTGGACTTCATCATTGCCCTTAGTAAACTGAGAGTGTAATCTGAAATACCCCCAACAGTCCCCTATGGCTGTGGAAAGAAGAGGAATTATAGTGGTCCACTATTAGCAGTTGCAATCTTTCAGGAAAGTACAGGCAGCTCCTGTTTTAGGTGTGACCAATATGTGCACACCCGTGCATAGCGCCAAACCCAGAAGTGACCCAGAAATGTCATAAAGACATCAATGACGGAACAGAGGCAGGGCAGAATGGAATGTTTGCAGGCTTTTTCAAGGGGTTTCCAATTTCATGCAAGGGCCCAATGATCTGGAAAGCAACACCCGCATAAATGGGGAGGGTTGCCTATATGTCTAACATTTGTTGGCATCTGTCAGTCTTGGGAGTCAGGAGAGGAGTGCAGCTTAGGGGATGAAGTCAAACCACTAGAGAATAACAGCACCTGCTGTGCCTGTAGAGACCAATACAGGAGAAACACGTTTTGTTGCATGATCATCTTTTGAAGCTTAGGTAGGCATCCTATCTTGTTGAGCAGTGTGAAGAGTCCTTTTTGGTTGATGAGGTCGAAGCCTTTGTCAGGTGTATGAAGGCAATGTACAAGGGGTGTCTCTGCTCTCAGCATTTCTGATGCAGTGAGAAAATCATGTTGACTGTTGACCTCTGACCTCTAAAGCTGCATTGTAACTTGGGATAGACCCTGTCAGTGTGTGACTAATCGGTTGAGAACTACATGGGCAAAGGCTTTCCTCACAGTACTCAGCAGGGAGATTCCTTGGTAGTTGTTACAGTCATGATGGTCACTTGTGTTCTTGTCACAATGCTGGAGTTGTGCATGTGGCACGAGTTATTGTTTCCAGCACTGCAAGATGAGGCTGTAGAGGTGCATCATGAGGGAGAGAAATTCAGGCCAGCTTTCAGCACTTCTGTTGGGATTCCATCTTGTCCTAAGGCTTCACCACAAAAACTCAGCAAGCAGATGAAATGATAGTAGGCAGAGCACTATCAAGAACTGTACTTGTGGGAAAACATGGACTCTGGCATGGCTGTTGACAGTGTCCAGACTCTGCCTGTCTTGGAAGAGCTAGATGTGCTTCCCTCCCTTCAGATCTAATGTTACTGTTCTTACTCAGGAACCTCTGATAAGCTTTCAACAAACAGCAGGGAGCCCCCCATTTAATATATTTCAACCAAAATATAAAAATGGCACTAATTAGAAATTTGTCTCTTCTCTGTGATTTCCTTTTTATAGGGCTAGGAAGCAGATAACCAGTGTCAATAGTAGGTGAAATGAAATAGTTTCACATATGATTAGGCCAGGTTTCATTACATCTGCCCGAAAAGAAATGGGAAGAGTTCCCATAATTCCCACCCTGCTTTGAGCACTGCTTTTATCACACTCCTAACATCTGCTGGGCAACTCTCAAACTATGCTAGGCTTACATTCCAGGGATAGGGCCTAAACCCAAAATCATGTATAGTCAAAGCACATTGGGCTCAGTGGCAGCTGAAGTCTTTTTTCCTGGATGCCCTTCCCCTTTCCATTCCCTCTTTTTCGGGGGGGGGGGGGAATTGTCAAGCGCCTTTAGCTGGATATGCTCAAGTTAAATGTGCATAGGCAAATCCTGGGTGGTATGCAATACAGCAACATCATTCCCAAACCCTAGGGTTGTATGAGTTGTCTCCCATTTTGGGTGGTTTTGTTCTCAGACACTAGTTTATAGAATATTATATTATTTCATTTGGGTTATTCCACCAAATAACTCCATATGGTTCAAGTGTAAAGGTGTATCTGATATGTCAGGCTGGAAACATCAAAGTTGGTGAAGTTTTTTCTGCGTCTTTTGGACATAAAATTATAGAAATGATGGCACCCCTATGTAAAATTGTGTGGACTTTGTCACTGGTTGATAAGCTTATTGGGGGCTATAGATGGGATCTGGAAGTCTTTTTCTATACAAGAAATGTTTGTGGGTTTTTTCTTCCGTTTTAAGTGTGTGTTTTAATTTGATAAGTGAAATTGTAGAAGAAGCACCTCTTCTTCATAGGTCTGTTACAAGCTTCTAACATGAATCCAAGCTAACTACTTAAGTGCCTTGACTGCCGCAGCCTGCAAAGAATCTGTTAAGGACTTGCCCCATTAATCTCAATGGAAGTATTTTGGAATAATTAGCTGGAGATTGTGTGACTAAATATTAGGGAAGCACACTGAAATTGAGTTTAGAGGCACTAGATTATTAATGAAATACGTTTGTTTCTTAAGCATGTAACTTGAAAAATATAACAAAACTAACATATGTTAAAAGAGGTCTTTTATTCTTCAGTGTATTAGCAGCATTACAGCAGCTTCATTTTGTTGACATATGAAACTTGTTCTCATATCTGCCTGCATTGCATATACCAATAAGTTTCAGATGATAAATTTATATTCACTACCCCATTGTGCTTACAATTGGGGAGTCGAACTAGAAGTGTGTTGGTCCAGTTTATGTATATTAGAAGTTTGTCATTTTAAGATTATATAAAGTACTGTTTATTCAGGCTATTTTAATTATTGGATGTGAGTACAGCATTACTAGAAACTATTTTTAAATTTGTGTTTACAAAATCTGTATTTAAAATGTATCAGTCATCCTGTTCACGCTCACAACACTTTAATACAGTGGTATTAAATGTGCATAGAGCCAAACATTTATACATCCAATATTTTCAATTTCTCTAAAAATGCTGTATTGTTTTGCTTTATTTTACCCATCTCTTGATATCCACTTGGCAAGCTTGCAAAGCTAGAAAAAAATCTCTTACATATCCATGATCAAAAATGAGCGCCTGATGGCCTGAAGGTTGAAATAATTATCTCTGGTGGCCGTGCAGATCTCAATGTCAAAGCTAAGAACCACAGGGCAGCAGAATTAAAGCATGAAAACTGGCATGAACACAGACAACTGCTTGAGGCTCTTTATTACTGTTTGATACAGCAGCCCTTTGTTGGAAATCTTGTTGTGTTTTTTTTTTTGTTCGAAAGCAACTGTGTGTGTCTAATCTCACATTTTCCTTTATCATCAATTCCATTCCTGTGATATTTACAAAACTAAGCAACATCACATGTGTTTATCCTGATTTATGAATTAGTGTATCTGAGGCTTTCTGCTAATCTGCAGATAGGTGGCACCGTTCATACAGATTGGAAAAGCAGTGCTTTCCCTGTTCACACTATTCCATGCTGTAAATTAACCTGTCACTTTATTATTTGACAAGATCTTCATTTTTATTCATCAGGACTTGGGCCAGGATGGGTGCATTTACGGCCATTTGCTTTGCATGGCTCTCAGCTGAGTTTGTAGGTATTGTAAGTGAGATCCATTATCCCTGTTACAAGTGCACACAATGCAGATGCTGATCTGTGATGATGATGAGAAACCAAAGTCAGTAAAGACCACATAAGCCGCCCTTGATGAAAAGATAAATGAATGCATAAATAACATTGTGCTCTGCTGTGTTTGCGGAGATCAAGGATAGATTTTGAAGGTTTTGAGAGATCAGACGTACAAAACCTGAAGAATTTCAT